>NC_053489.1:493709333-494014526 GCF_905171775.1 Rana temporaria
GGATACGAACTGTGTATGGCCTGCCGTAGGTCCATATAGGAAACTAAAAGTAGACTAAATAATAGTAACACATAGGGGGTTATTTATTAATGGCAATTGCACTGCAAGTGCCCTTGGAGGTGCAGTCGCTGTAGATCTGAGGGCTAGATCTGAAATCAGGGGAATCTCTGCTGATTTTATCATCCAAACATGTGCAAGCTAAAATTCATTTTTTTAAATTTTACTTGCATGTCCCCCTCAGATCTACAGCGACTGCACTTCCAAGTGCACTTGTAGTGCAAAGTGGATTTGCCTTTAGTAAATAAAGTCCTTCTTTTAGACTCCATAATAAATGATGATGTTTGTTAGCAGAGATGTTGCTCTGTGTCATTTGAAGCAGAAAAACTTGCTCTTTTAGAGCATAAAGCTGTTTGACTGTACCAGATTGCTGGTGACCCCTTTGATCATAGAAATACTCTGATTTGCTGTTCTGTTATGTTGATGTTGATGATCTGTTGTCCCAAAGTAGATAATGTTTAAATATCTGGTTTCATATCTTAAAAGGGGTTGTAAAGGTACAATTTTTTATTTTCCTAAATAGCTTCCCTTACCTTAGTGCAGTCCTCCTTCACTTAACTCATCCTTCAATTTTGTTTTTAAATGTCCTTATTTCTTCTGAGAAATCCTCACTTCCTGTTCTTCTGTCTGTAACTCCACACAGTAATGCAAGGCTTTCTCCCTGGTGTGGAGTGTTGTACTCACCTCCTCCCTTGGACTACGGGAGAGTCAGGACACCCACTAACACACAGCTCCTTTCTCTATCTGCAACGTAAAGCACGTCCTGACTCTCCTGTAGTCCAAGGGAGGGGGCAAGCACGACATTCCACACCAGGGAGAAAGCCTTGCATTACCGTGTGGAGTTAGACAGAACAGGAAGTGAGGATTTCTCAGAAGAAATAAGGACATTTAAAAGCAAAATGGAAGGATGAGGTAAGTGAAGGAGGACTGCACTAAGGTAAAGGAAGCCATTTAGGAAAAAAAATTGTACCATTACAACCCCTTTAATTATCAAGGTAAACTAACATGGTTTCATGCTCTTTAAGTATTATAATTTAATGTGTCAATTTAAGGTATTTTTTTTTAGTTTTTTAAGTGTATCCAACCTTAAAAAAAAACTTGTTTGAGGAAGAATTGGACTTTCTAGGCACCAATCGTTAACACAGAATACATTTTTTTATTGATGCCATCCCAAATGGGTGGGTTATTGGATCAACATTACAGTAAGCATTCATAAACATACATTAAAAATACATTAATTATCACAGAATATTTTTGTAATAATTAGGCAAATCAAACAAATTTAAACCAATACTGGTCCAATAAAGACATCAACAATTGTTGATGGCTAACATAAGTATTAGTATATGTTTTCGCATGAGCTCTACATGTTTCGCAGTTGAATGCTTCTTCAGGAGCTATAGGTTTTCTAGAAGGAAGAAATAGACTATTATTGGTTTACATATATAAGTTAATATATCGCTAAACATTTGTAGATGACAATAAACCGTATCATGTGTGCACTAAGGCACCGTAGCGATAGAAATGCACCAGTGACCATAGTTGCCGTAATGTCACCGTCAGGACAGGACAGCACAGCACAGTGAGGGACCACAAACAGGAGATACACTGCACTATTTTAGGACACCCATAGCCCATCCTATGGTCTGTGTACTTTTATCTTATTGAATAAAAAAAAAAATTACCATTAGTTGTTGTTTTCCCTTTATTTTCACCTTGTGATCCTGCAAGTAACACACTTTCTGCCTTATATTGACAATTCTTGCTTACCCTACTGTATTTTTAAATTTGAAATAGGACAGGACTGCAGAAACCTTCCCCTCTAATTTTCTCCATAACACAGGGGGGGTGGAGTTTTCTAGCCATGAGCCCAAACTAGGAAAAATTTTACCAATAAAAATGCAACACAGGCAAAGCGTACAGGAAGTTATCAGCAGACATTGTTATGTATTTTCTTTGCACTTAAACCATTTACAGCATATTATAAAACCCTATTGATAGTGTATTTAACAGACCAAATGGGACCAAATAAGGAAAGTTCATTGTTAGGGTTTGCTTAGTCTTCAATCTGAACAGGTTCCTTAGTGCATATATAAACATGGCAGGGGATAATGTGTTTTTTATACTTTTAATGACTCTTGTGATTTATGCAATGCTCACAATTCTTATAGTATGCTTTTATACATTGTATAATATTATTTTATATTTGTTTTTTTTGTATGGTCTAATTTTCTTTCTAGATGCGTATGGAAAACAAAAAGGAGACGTAAAATAAAAATCATTGCTGTTTTGCCTTTGTATAAATTGATAAATTTACAATTCTTGTTTTATTTTAGGGAGGAGATGTGGACCTTCTCTTGTTTTTACCCGACTGCTATCCCAGTAAATATTCTTTGCTTACATTGGCAAAGGATTGCCATCTGAACAAGACAAGTCCTGACTCCTGCAGTTCTACAGAAAACCAGAGTGGCTTAAAACACTGCAAACCAAAATGGAGAAATGTAGCACGAGTAGAGTAAGCATCCAACAAGTAACTCTGGAAAGGCCACAAAAACAACAGTCTCATGTGTAATAACTATGCATTATACCGTGTTTCCCTGAAAATAAGCCCTAGCCCGAAAATAAGACCTAGTAACGTTCAGTAAAAAACTGTAAAATTGGTATAAGGTGCAGTATGTGTCTCCCTTTGTAACTGTATTTAATACGGTAATCCCATATTTACAGCCACTGCTCTGCCAGGGGTTTCTTTCTCTCCTCCCAGCTGACATCTGTAGCCCTTTGCTCTTCAGAGCTCTGAGCGGGCTGACGTCAGCAGGATCCCGGCTCTTCCCTCCTCCCGGTGACGTCTGCGGCCCCTCCCTCTTCAGAGCGGGCTGACGTCAGCAGGTATCTCGGCTCTTGCCTCCATTTGGCTGACGTCTGGGCCCCCCCCCTTCTCAGAGCTCGGAGCGG
Organism: Rana temporaria; assembly: GCF_905171775.1. NCBI lineage: Eukaryota > Metazoa > Chordata > Amphibia > Anura > Ranidae > Rana > Rana temporaria. Next base: position 493,712,343 of record NC_053489.1, read on the forward strand.
GCTGACGTCAGCAGGGATCTCAGAGCGGAGAAGAGAAGATCATGCGGGCCCGGGGGATCTGTTAGAAAGGTACCGTATTTCCGAAAACGGTTGCAAAGGGAGACACACTTATACCAGTACCGTATAATCTTTTTATTAAAACCGATTACATAATTTTAAGCAAGATAAATAAGACTTTCCCTGAAAGTAAGCCCTAGTGTGTTTTTTGTAGGCAAAATTAATATAAGACCTGGTCTTATTTTCGGGGAAACACGGTAGCAGTGCAACCTTATCTCTTTAAAGGCAGCCTGTTATCAAAAAGTGTGTAAGCTGTGCTGCTTAACCACTTTAGCCCTGAAAGGTTTTACCCCCTTCCTGACCAGAGCACTTTTTACAATTTGGCACTGCGTTGCTTTAACTGACAATTGCTCGGTCGTTCAATGCTGTACCCAAACAAAATTTTCATCCTTTTTTTTCCCACAAATAGAGCTTTCTTGTGGTGGTATTTGATCACCTCTGCGATTTTTTTATTTTTTGCGCTATAAACAAAAAAATAGTGCCAATTTAAAAAAAAAATAAAACATTTTTAACTTTTTGCTATAGAAAATATCCCCATTTTTTTTTCCCCAAAATTTTTTTTCCCCTTAGTTTAGGCCAATATATATTCTTCTACATATGTATTGATTTGTTTGAGCAAAAGTTATAGCGTCTGCAAACTATAGGAAAGATTTTTGGCAATTTTTTGACATTTTTATTATTATTATTATTATTATTATTTTTATTTTTTACTAGTTATGGCGGTGATCTGCTTTTTTTAGCATTACCGCGACAATGCGACAGACAGACACTTTTTTGGGACCATTGGCATTTATGCAGCGATCAGTGCTAGAAAAATGCACTGATTACTGTGTCACTGACAGGGAAGGGGTTAACACAAGGGGTAATCAAGAGGTTAAATGTGTGTTCCCTCTGCATGTTCTAACTGTGTGGGCATGTGAGTGACTAGGAGAGACGCAATATAGTTTTCTCCTACTTCGTAGGAAGAAACAATATGGCTCCTCTCCTCTGACAGCACAGGGATTGTGTGTTTATACACACAAATCCCTGTGGTGGCGCTCGTGCATGCAATAGCACGTGGCCGGCAGCGATCGTGCCCACCAGCCACGCGCATCGGATCCCCCACCGTGCAGTGGGGTGAAAACAGGTAGGACGTACCTGTACGTGATTTCGCCCAGCAGTGCCATTGTGCCGCAGTATATCTGTGTGACATGGTCGGCAACTGGTTAAATCACTGCTTGCTTATCTTATGGCTTCAGCATGTTCTGAGTTAGTAAAACAAGTATGGACACCAGGGGTTCTGGGTTCAGTTTAACTTCATTTGCTGCATTTTTGTTCAGGGATTCAGAGACTAAGGCCATAGTGAAGCAAGACAGCAAGGCGCCTCGCATTTTCAGACAGAGGGTAGCAGTGGTTGGTCAATTATTTCTTTCATCACAGTTCATCATGTTAAAGCAGGTTACGGTAGTCTCTATTTGTAACTGTATTAATAAGCTACTTAAGGACCGCCTAACACCGATATACGTCGGCAGAATGGCACGGCTGGGCACAATCACGTACCTGTACATGATTGTTAAATGCCCAGCCGTGGGTCGCGGGCACGCGACCCGGTCCGAAGCTCCGTGGCCGCGGGACCCGCGGACCCGATCGCCGTCTGAAGTCCCACGATCGGTCCCCGGAGTGGCGCTGTCATTGATCGTCTGTTCCCTGATATAGGGAAAGACGATCAATGATGTCACACGTCCAGCCCCGCCCCCCTACAGTTATAAACACATGAGGTCACACTTAACCCCTTCAGCGCCACCTAGTGGTTAACTCCCAAACTGCAATTGTAATTTTCACAGTAAACAATACATTTTTATAGCATTTTTTGCTGTGAAAATGACAATGGTCCCAAAAATGTGTCAAAATTGTCCGATGTGTCCGTCATAATGTCGCAGTCACGAAAAAAAATCGCTGATCGCTGCCATTAGTAGTAAAAAAAATGTTTTAATAAAAATGCAATAAAACTATCCCCTATTTTGTAAACGCTATAAATTTTGCGCAAGCCAATCGATAAATGCTTTTTGCAATTTTTTTTTTTAACAAAAATAGGTAGAAGAATACGTATCGGCCTAAACTGAGGGGAAAAAAAAAGTTTTTTTATATATTTTTGGGGGATATTTATTATAGCAAAAAGTTAAAAATATTGAATTTTTTTCAAAATTGTCGCTCTATTTTTGTTTATAGCGCAAAAAATAAAAACCGCAGAGGTGATCAAATAACACCAAAAGAAAGCTCTATTTGTGGGAAAAAAAGGACGCCAATTTTGTTTGGGAGCCACGTCGCACGACCGCGCAATTGTCAGTTAAAGCGACGCAGTGCCGAATCGCAAAAAGGGTCCTTTACCTGTATTTTGGCCCGGGTCTTAAGTGGTTAAAGGGGTTGTAAAGGTATTTTTTTCCCCTAAATAGCTTCCTTTACCTTAGTGCAGTCCTCCTTCACTTACCTCATCCTTCGATTTTGCTTTTAAATGTCCTTATTTCTTCTGAGAAATCCTCACTTCCTGTTCTTCTGTCTGTAACTATACACAGTAATGCGACACTTTCTCCCTGGTGTGGAGAAAGCCTCTTGAGGGGGCGAGCAGGAGGGTCAGGACGCTCTCTACTTTGCAGATAGAGAAAGGAGCTGTTTGTTAGTGGGCGTCCTGACACTCCTTCTCACCCTCTCCCCCCTCAAGAGGCTTTCTCCACACCAGGGAGAAAGTGTCGCATTACTGTGTGTAGTTACAGACAAGAACAGGAAGTGAGGATTTCTCAGAAGAAATAAGAACATTTAAAAGCAAAATCGAAGGATGAGGTAAGTGAAGGAGGACTGCACTAAGGTAAAGGAAGCTATTTAGGGGGGAAAAAAATTACCTTTACAACCCCTTTAAGATAGAGTGCCTGAGCAACTTTATACAATGCCTTTGATCAGTACAAAACTTCATTCACAAGGGAAAAATTGCACTTCGTAAAAAATGCTCAGGCATGGAAATTGAAACTGAAAGCACCAGTTTATATTGGAACCATCAAATATATGGGGAGATCCAATCGTCTACAGGACACCATTGGTTAATTGAAAACCTGACAGATGTATATGGGAACATCTGTTTGGGATACTTTAAGCGAGTTTGACCTTCTTTGAGAAAAGCGGTTAAATATTTCTGATGAGCGTGGTGTGCTTCTATTGGGAGAGAGAAGAAGAGCACTATTCTTCTGGGTGTCACTTTCCTTCACATTTTGATGCATTTATCTGTACTGAGCACTTTAATATGTGGAAATCAAATTAACCAGCTATAGAAACAATAATAATTAACCCTCCTCAGACCCGCAACTCAAGCACACATGGAAAAATCCTCTTTAACCTGCCTGGCGGTAACCCCGAGTCAGACTCGGGCTTGCCTCGCTAGATCCACAGGCATGGTTTACTTACCTTGTCCCTGGATCCAGCGATGCCACCGCGCTGTGTGAGCGAGCGGGACCTCGCTCGATTCACACAGTGCCTCTGTGTGACGCCGATCTCCGTTCCCTGCGACGTTACAACGCACGGGGACGGAGAACGGCGCCAAATTCAAAAAAGTAAACAAACACTTTACATACAGTACTGTAATCTATAAGATTACAGTATACTGTATGTAAAAAATAAACACCCCCCTTGTCCCTAGTGGTCTGTCCAGTGTCATGCATGTCATTTTATATAATAAAAACGTTTCTTTCTCCCTGCAAACTGTAGATTGTCCATAGCAACCAAAAGTGTCCCTTTATGTCAAAAATTGTTTTAGATCAGCTAAAAAACAGCGATAATAAATTATAATCACTTGCAGAATTGTGCGATAGCGATTTGTGGGGAAATTCTACATAAAAAAAAAAAAAAGAATGACAGCAACAATTCTGCAACTGAGCAAATTTCTGTGATTTTGATTTGATTACATTATTGAATAATTTTTATTATAATTATATTATTATTTGTTATAATTATTTATAATTATTTATTATATTATAATTTATAATTTTGTTTTTAAAAAAATGTCATACCCGGGATGCCTATTAGAATCTTGTTTGGTCAGATTTAAGTGAGTTATTTCTAAAAATTACAGACCTACAATATAAAACGCCAAATTTCCTTGCAAATAATGGTACCGCTTTCAGCATGTTTTTTCTGAAAGAATCATACCGCCAGAGAGGTTAAGAGCCCTTTCACACCTTTCCTGCCCATAGCGTCGGCGGTAAAACGCTGCTATTTTTACCGCCGACACTATGGGCGGATTTGAGGCATTTTGGCCGCTAGCGTTGAAAGGGTTAAAACCGCCGGCAATGCACTGCTTAAGCAGCACATTGCGGGTGGTGTAGCATCGCTGTCCCATTGATTTCAATAGGCAGCAGCGGTAAACACACCGCTCCTTCTCCACTCCAAAGATGTGGCTAGCAGGACTTTTTTTACCGTCCTCCTAGCGCACCGCTCCATTGTGAAAAGCCCCTCGGGCTTTCACACTGGAGTAAATGGGGACAGATTTTTAAGGTCGTATTGCAGGCGCTATGTTTAACGCTATAGCGCCTGCAATACGCTCCAGTGTGAAAGGGGTCTAACTGCTCTGGTGTTTTGTTCTATACAAGTGAGATGTCAACTTGTAGGCTGATTCTTGAATCTGAGTACTCACATAGCAGGTGTACTTCAAAATGCTGATTCCCCCCATTGTTTGTGAGAAAGTTGGCAGTCGAGATCTCTTTCCCAGGAGATCGGAAATGAGGTGCTGTACTGCAGGGACAAAATTAGCAAAGAGTTTACTTTGAAGACTACATGGATAGCTGGATATGGACTTTGGCACATATAGCCCTGAAGGGGATTAGGTCGTGGAAATTACTTTTTCTGTTAATGGCTTACAAAAAAATATTGATTTAACCGCCTGCTCCCTTAAGTGGGAAGCCTTTAAGGCCATGTTACATGGCTCCTTTATGTCCACTACTGGTGCTTTGAGACGAGTCTCTGAAATGTTGACTAGGGAGACGGAATCTGCCATGGTCCAGATGGAAGATCAACACATCCCTTTCTAGTATCATTTATCAAAATTGGATGGATAAACGGAGATCCTACAAACTACTGTTGGTCATTCAAACAAAAAAAAAAATTAAAGCAGGTGTATACCCGCAACTATTTTTTTTTGTTTTACCTTTGAAAGGCAAAAGGCATAATTAGCTAGTATTCACCGCTTACTAGCTCATTATGAAATACTTACCTTGGAACGAGGTGTGTAGAACTTACCTGGTCCACGCCGAGCGAGATGTCATCTTGCCTCGGCGTGTCTTCTGGGTATCGCTGCTCCAGCGCTGTGATTGGCTGGAGCGGCGAGACTTCATTCCGGCAAGGTCCAGGCCTCTAGCCGAGGATCCCCGCTGCGCATGCGCCGCTGCAGTCAGCGGCGCATTGCGAGGGGTATATCTCCTAAATCGTACAGGTTTAGGAGATATTCTTTATACCTACAGTTAAGTTTTATTATAGGCTTACCTGTAGGTAAATGTGGTAGTAAAGACTTTACTACCACTTTAAGGTTGGTAAACCTTTAGCTTATTTCCCCACACCAGATCATAACCAGACAGTTATCCCCAGAATAATTTCCTTGGTGGATCAGGAGACTACAGTCTATAACCACCTACTAGACATGTTTGTATCCTTTTATACTAATTTATATTCATCTTCTGTTACCTACTCAGAAGCTGACCTTGGACTATATTTTGCCACTTTTAACTTTCCATAGCTAGCACTCAATGACCGGTATTGGAAGCCCCATTGACTATAGGAGAAATCGAGGCTGCAATCTCTGCTCTCTCCCCTAATCTCCCAGAATAGGTGGGTTCCCAGCCAATTGGTATTCCATTTTCCATTGCCAGCTTGCAGAGACTCTCCTTTCTACCTTAGAGGAAGCTTTCGATACTGGTATACTCCCAGATTCGATGAGAGAGGCTCTGATAATACTTATATTAAAATCAAGAAAGGACCCCATTATGTGTGAATCATATTGACCTATCTAATTAATACATATGCCAAAATCCTAGCCGAAGCCTTGGCCTTGAGACTTAGAAAATCTATAGAGGGATATGCTTTGTTAATATTTAATGTCTGAGGTTTACAACCACTTTAAATTGTTCCCCAACGCCTTTGCATTCAATGACCAGTAGCGTTTTTGATCTTTGTTATGTTGTGGGTCAATTTAGGTTTCTGTAATGCCTTTGATTTTACTTCTTACTACCATAGTATGAATTTGAGTGGAAAAAATGAATTTGAGTGGAAAAAATGAATTTGAGTGGAAAAAATGGTTTTATGTTTAAGGAAGGAGAGTTAAGTGTTATTGTTGTGCTTGAACAGATCAATTGCATGTGTGGATGCTAAAGATTGTTTCTGATGCTGTTTCAGGATCTCAGTCTTGATTTATAAGATCATTGATTGTTTCAAGTGGAGCTTCTTTATGTAATCATTATTTTACAAATACTGAGAAAAATTATTGAATATTTGAGGACAACTTTGTTGCTTAATGAGGCGACTCAAAGGTTACACAGATCAAACATCTCAAAGTTTACAAAGCACATCAAAGTCCATAATACTGCAAATAACGTACAAAAAATATGAGAAGAAGAAAGTAAAAAGAACACAAGCAAACTACAGAGATGTAGTCCAAACAATTTTGAGTCCCTTTGGGCTAGTAGAGTCACGTAACCGAAGTAGGCAGCATGAGTGGGTACCAAACAGCGGGTAAAAGGCCAATTGCTGTAAGTGCCATTTGGTACACAGCATAAGCGCTAGAAATGTGTGGTACTTCCTAAGGCCGTGAAGCCATCAGCAAGAGCTAACCAGACTCAAGTGGAAAACTACCCATCAAATCGCCCGGGTGAAAACGTCCACATAACAGAGCATAAAATTGGACTGTAACGAAATAAGAAAAAGGATGCAAATCCAACCAATAAAAGTGCAGCTTCTTTGGCTTTAGTGCTTAAAGCTTTGTATTCACCCCATAAAAGTGCATTTATGAGCTTCCAAAGAAAAAGGGAGAATTTCCGTGTCTGCAAAATATTCTCAGAAAGTGTTTTCTATTATCTCTTTGTTTTGCAGATCATTCGGTTGGGATGGGTTTAAGCAGGAGAATTAGGGTCTGGTGCCTTGCCCAATGTTGGGTGCAAGGTGACAGGAACATGATAGTAGTAAATCTTCCTGGGAAATGAAATGATCAATGTGAAAATATTTCTTGTTTTTTTGTATTATTAACTGGTTATTTACTGTATTTTGTTCTTGTACATTAAGGGCTGGTTGGGTGGAGTGCTGGACTGTCCCATCTGTAGTGCTTACCATCGACTATATGTGGCATCCAATTTATCCACAAAAAGCTGATGAACAGCTGAAGCAGTCATGTAAGCTTGATTTTTTTTATTTTTATAAACTGTGAAATTAAGTAATTTGATTTGTGTTTGCCATGGCAGACCTTGTTCAGCCTTTCTAAAACCTAAAATGCAATCCTTACCCTCACATTTCTAGTATCAGAAATAGAGGAATCAATGCTTTCGATGCTGAGGCCTAGCAAGAGAACATCAGAGAGAGTCACTTCTCCCACTGCTTCTAGCAGAGCAGCAGTAGATCCTTCAGAGCTTCCACCGGATAAGCTGCACGTGGAGCTGGAACTTTCCCCGGATTCACAAGTTATATTCTATGGACCCCTCCTGAGAGCCTTTCTGTCAATAAAGGTACAATTTCATCTTGCTCTTTCTAGGTGTTGATATAAAGAAAGTTCAGAATATTTTCAAGTCAAAGGATCAGTATAACTGACAAATAACTTGTTTTTTCAGAACAAGGTCAGTGTTGGCAGCCCTCCACGTTTTTCTCAGCGCAGGTTTTCAACCTATATGTAGTACTGTATGCAGCATTTCCTCCAATGACCTCTAAACCTCATACTTTTCTCACTCCTACAATGTATTTGTTTGCTATAAGTATAAAAGGATAAATAGATTAATTTATAGAAGTGCTTGTTTCTGCATGCACCCATGTCTTGACCTCCATTGTTCTTGCACTACCCGAAGCAGGCCTTTATCTTCTCCCATTGCTCTGCTGTGTTGTCTTTTTAAAGCGGTTGTATACCCACATTTGTTTTTTTTGTTTTTTTTACACCTGAAAAGTTAAAGCCATAATGAGCTAGTATGAACCGCATAATAGCTTATTATGAAATACTTACCTTAAAACGAGGTGTAGGGAACTTACCTGGTCCACGCCGAGCGAGATGTCGTCATCTTGCTCCGGCGTGTCTTCTGGGTATCGACGCTCCAGTGCTGTGATTGGCTGGAGCGGCGATGTCGTCACTCCCGCGCATGCGCGCGCGAGATTTCATTCTGGCAAGGGCAGGCGGCGGCCGGCCCTTTAGCCGAGGACCCCCCCTGCACATGCGCCGCCGCAATCAGCGGCGCATTGCGAGGGGAATATCTCCTAAACCGTAGAGGTTTAGGAGATATTCTCTATACCTACAGGTAAGCCTTATTATAGGCTTACCTGTAGGTAAAAGTTTAAAAAAAGGGTATACAACCGCTTTAAGTTGGGATAATCTTCACAGAACAATCATTTGGGGGCAAAGCATTTGTGACTGGCAGTTAAAAAACAATGTTTTTTCCAAGATTTCTTGACCCAGATATATGGCAAATATGAGATAGAGAGCAAAGAAAGGCACATACTTTTATACGTGTGTGCAATAAACTATGCATAGTACACACATAGAACTTTGGTATAGAGAACCTTTGAACACAGTGGGTATTTGAAGTGTATGTCAGGGCAAAGTTAAATACAATTTCTAGTGTATCTTTGCTCATTTCCCTAAGCTTTGAGGACATGGGACATCTCAAAAAATCTTGCATTATCAGGAGGTACTTTATTTGCACTTCAAACACTCTGTGATATATTTTCTAAACCAAAAGAACACAAATAAGAGAAATTCATTGTTAAGGCTGGCCATAGTTTTTTTTTTTTTAGCCAACGTGTTACCCCCAAGTCATCTGTGGTCAGCTTTGTCTTGTTGTAATCGGGGCTGGTGCTACCACTAGGCAAACTACGCTGCCGCCTAGGGCGCATTACTGCCTAAGGCACCCAGCCACTGGTGTTCCTACTCTCTTCTCTCTGCAGCAAGCAAATAAGTCTTGGCCACAGCAGGCAGCTGGCGCTCCATTCGTACATATTGTCAGTGGCGCGGCGGTGGAGGACTGTGTCTGTGTTCCGACTCCTGAATAAATGGAAGCAAGCAAACATTAATTGATGAGCACTGAAAGGCTGCATTTAATGGGCACTGGTAGGCTGCATTTAATGGGCGCTGGTAGGCTGCATTTAATGGGCGCTGGTGAGACTGCATTTGATGGGCGCTTCATTAAAAAGGTGGGGTATACATGGGCAGGGCAAAGGGGGTGGAGTCGGGGGTGGCAAAATTAGGTTTTGTCAAAAATCCTTGCACCAGCCCTTGTTGTAATGTGTATGCAAAACTATTAGTACAGAATTGTCCGATACATTTAACAATAAAAACGAAAGTATGGGTTTAGGTAAAAAAAAAATTGTACTCACCTCGGTGGATGCAGAGTCAATCCCCTGCCGGCTCCAAGATCGAGAACTGCGCGATCAAATACCTCTGATTGCTCAGTTCTCGGTCTTCAGGTACATAGAGCTGGTGACAGGCTCTGTCATGTCAGCCGACAGCAGGCTTTAGCCTGCTTTTGGCTGAAAATGCGGTACAGGAGTGCACAACGAAGGAGGAAAACAGCTTTGGCTATACTTATCCAAGGCATTGGAATTAACTATTATGTGTGTGCATCATATGCTCATTTACAGAGAGCCGAAGGAAAATTGTATTTTCCTATAATGTGGATGGTACTTAGAGAAGTTTATATAAAATAGGGTAAACCAGATTTATTGTAATTTAAAGCTGGATAATTAACGGTAAGCCTTTTAACTGTATTCAGCAACAGATTATACACTTGATAAGTGCATCCATTGTCTTATCCACTTTGGTACTGGCAATGCTAAATATGGATCCATCACATTTGTAATTCATACTGTACATATCTGCCTGCTGTGATGCCAGGTGAATGATGCTTTCTTGTAGAAAGGAAAGATAAGCAATGACATCCATCACTGAAGATTTATTGCTGTCAAATCCTGTATTCATATTCTACTTACATTTGTACGTACTAAACTACATGTTTTAGAGACTTGGGAAAATGTTCTTGTGTTGGATAAAATAGAGCATTTCTTTCTGATGCCTAATCAATATTCTGTTATCGCTTTGTGAGTTCTATTTTCTTTGAGGTTTTTGGCTTCTCCCTTTCATCCCAATCATGTTATAATAATTAAAACATTGATCATGTGTGTTCTCCACCTATGCAGGGAACAATTGCTCCATTTTATGCACTGCTGTATTTTTAAATGGCGTTTTTAAAGTAGAATTAGAACCAGTGGGCTTGAAGCTGAAAGCTTTATCGGCATCTGGTCTGTTGCTTTTTACAGGGTTCAGCTGTGGGACCATTCTTTTTAAATGACTTTGTTTTCCCATTGACTTTCTGTTGTGTTTCCAAACTACAGCTGTCCATAATATTTTGCATAGCAGTTTCAGTCTAAAATAGCTCACCTTCACAGCTCAATATCAGATTGGTGCGTTGAAAACCTGTGGCGCTATTGTAGAATATGTTTCTAATTAATTCTCTGTGCAGGACAGGCTACAGCTGATAGATGTGAAATAATTCAATAGATCCTGTTGAGATGAGGGTTCAAGACCAATGTTTTTAGAATAATGTTCGGGTAATACAAAAGTAGTGTTTTTTTATTTTGTTACGTTATTCCATAGACTGTAGGATTTGTCATAAAGAATGAGCATATTGGTGCCCTGTTTTTTTTTTTTTTTTTTTTTAAATCAAAATGATTTTCTGCAACAAAAATAAAAAATTATAAATCAAAATGATTTTCTGCAACAAAAATAAAAAATTATAAGGAAAACGGACTACCAGCTTCAGCACGCTGTGTTCATACAAGCCTGATGGAGGATAATAAACTACATGCGTCAAAAGGTTTGAAGGACAAAATGCATTTTTTTTTTACAATGGTTAATCAGATTCTAGTTATTTTTTTAGTACAGATTGCAATTTTGCTGCAGTGGAATAAAGACAGTCCCTGGATAACAAACAATATAGGGTCTGTAGGTTTGTTCTTAAGTTGAATTTGTATGTAAGTTACATTATTTAAGTGTAACTCCAGCCAAAAATAATATTTTTAAGTTTTTTGAATAGCATAGAGAAGGGTTAACACCCCTGTGATGTTTGTTGTGCTGTCTGTGCCCCTGTCCAGAAGATTTCACCTCACATTCTGTCCCTGTGACAATTGCATTTTGAAAATGTTGCGTTGTTGCAGAAATAAGCATCGGTGATAACGCTTCAGTGGAGGCAGCTTTTTCCCATGGTAACTTTTACAGGAGTGAATTTCCCTTCCATGGGGTAGATTTCCTCTCCCTTCCTGTTGTTTCCCTCCATTTGCAAGTGTGAGTCGTTTGTAGGTCATTTGTAACTCAGGGACTGCCTGTAATGCAGACCGTCTTTAATAGTCATGTAGACTTGGGTATTAAAACCACTTTAAGTCCTTGTACGTAAGTCAGTCGGAAAGTAGTCCTAATATCATCCAATGAGGGCTCCCTGAAATATGGAACAGAAAAGCATTTTAACCACTTCATTACTGGGCACTTAAACCCCCTTCGTGCCCAGACCAATTTTCAGCTTTCAGCGCTGATGCATTTTGAATGACAATTGCGCAGTCATACAACACTGTACCCAAATTATATTTTTATAATTTTCCCAAGGCATCTTCCAGGACAGCCCTTGAGAGATGGAGCTCCTCCCTGGACAGGAAACACATCACCCCCAGCTCTTTAAAAGGCGGTCCCTCAGGCATCTGTTCAGTTTTATGTGTTTCCTCAGACGGAGGAGACATGTCACCACGAGGAACCGTCTTTTTTACAGGGGGATGGATCAGGGAGAGTATCCATCTCTAAAGGGCTGGGGAAGACAGCTGGGCTGATTGTTCCCCTACCTTAAAAATCTCTCCATTTCTGTGGCCACGGGTTCCCTCCGCTTGTGCATGGAGTTTCCCGTTCCTTCGTTCCTCCGGTGCCCGGCGAGGGAGTGGGCAGTGATGGCGGGCATGGCGGCGGCGTCTGACAGGCGGGAGAAGCTCTCCTTACGGTGGACGCCGTGACCCGGAAGTTGCTGGGCGTAACCTCCGGGCCTGATGCGCGTCATCACTGTGCGCCGGAAACTCAGGTTCCGGTTTCTTGGCGCGGGATTCGAAGGAAGGCCGAGTCGGCGCGATATAAGGCAGCAAGCGTGGGCTATACTCTGCCTATACAGGGAAGCAGCATGGACGCTGCACAAGGGGAGTCCGGCGCCGGCTCTTCACAGGTAGGCTGGCTGTGCCAAAACCTTTTTTCCTGTGTTTTCACCTGTATTTAAAGGTAGCTAGATAGGTCTGTTAGTCCTATATTTTAGCTCAGTGGGCACCTTAGAACAGGGGAGGAGGGGGATCTTGCATATAAGTAACACTAAAAGTAGCTCTCTCTCTCTCTCTCTCTCTCTCGTTTTTTCTATCAGAGAGAATCAAAGGAAGTTAAAAACCCTTCTAAGGATAAAAAGAAATGTGCCACATGTAATGCAAGGCTTGCTTCTGGATATACCAATAGTTTATTGGGTCCCTGTATTGCTACTGTGGTGAATAGCGAAGAAGATTCCCCACTCAATAAATTTCTGGGTTCATTTAAAGATGAAATGCAAGCCACCTTTCAATCATTCAGAAAACTAATTGCTGACACACAGATTGCAGGTTCAGCTGCTAGACAGCAGGAGGTGCCCACCTCTCCAATTCTGGTAGCATCAGGAACAGGTGATCCTGTAGAGAATGAGGAGATTTCCCTTGATAATTCTGATGCAGATTCTTCCCAGGGAGATTCTGGGCAAGAAAATGTTCAGGATGACTCCCACACCCCTACTAGATTCAAACTCTCCCAGGAGGAGGTAGATGAACTAATTGGGGCTATTCATGAGACATTGGAGTTGAAGGAGGAAAAAGCTTCGCTTTCACGCCATGATAAAATGTATCAGGGGTTAAGCAGGAAAAAACAGAAGGTTTTTCCAGTGCACAAAATAGTTTCAGACTTGGTCCTGAAAGAATGGGAGGAACCTGACAAGAGGCCCTTCTTTTCAGGGGGTTTAAAAAGGAGATTCCCCTTTGATGAGGACCCTGCTGCGGTCTGGAATCAATCTCCAAAACTTGATGCCCCACTAGCAAAGGTATCTAAACACTCAGATCTCGTGTTCGAGGACATGGGACATTTAGCGGATCCTATGGATAAAAGAGGGGATGTTATCCTCAAGAGATCCTGGGACACGGCCATGGCTAACCTTAAGCCAGCATTAGCAACCACGTGTGTAGCACGTAATTTAGAGTTTTGGCTCAAACAATTGCAGGAACACCTGACAGCAGGTACGTCTAGAGAAGAGTTGTTAAAATCCTTTCCCATGCTGTTTAAAGCCGTGGGCTTTATTGCCGATGCCTCGGCAGAATCGGTAAAGCTTTCAGCCAGGGCAGCTTCTCTATCAGTGGCTGCGAGGAGAACTCTTTGGCTCAAAACCTGGCCGGGAGACACTGCCTCTAAGTTACGCCTTTGCAGCGTTCCTTTTTCAGGAAATTTTTTGTTTGGCACTCCGCTAGATGAAGCGTTAGAACGCACTGCGGATAAAAAGAAGACTTTTCCTGACAAGAAAAAGTCAGGTTTCAAGAAGTTTTTTCGTCCCTTTAAAGGGCAAAAGAAAAATCAGGAAAAAGGGAAGTCAAATAGACCCTGGGCGACGCAAGGGGGGAAAAAGAAAGCCAATGTGCTCTTTAACCACTTGCCCACCAGGTAAATTCTGGCACTTCTCTCCTTCATGTGAAAATCACAATTTTTTTGCTAGAAAATTAATCAGAACCCCCAAACATTATATATTTTTTTTTAGCAGACATCCTAGGGAATAAAATGGCAGTCATTGCAATACTTTTTGTCACACCGTATTTGCGCAGCGGTCTTACAAGCGCACTTTTTTTGGATAAAAATCACTTTTTTGAATTAAAAAATAAGACAACAATACATTTTGCCCAATTTTTTTATATATTGTGAAAGATAATGTTACGCCGAGTAAAATGATACCCAACATGTCACGCTTAAAAATTGCGCCCGCTCGTGTCATGGCGTCAAACTTTTACCCTTAAAAATCTCGATAGGCGACGTTTAAAAAATTCTACAGGTTGCATTTTTTGAGTTGCAGAGTAGGTCTAGGGCTAGAATTATTGCTCTCACTCTAACGATCGCGGCGATACCTCACTTGTGTGGTTTGAATACCGTTTTCATATGCGGGCGCTACTCGCGTATGCGTTTGCTTCTGCGCGCGAGCTCGTCGGGACGGGGCGCTTTAAAAAAAATTTTTTTGGTTTTCTTATTTATTTTTATTTAGTTTTATAATTTTTTACACTGAAAAAAAAAAAAAAAAAAAATTGATCACTTTTATTCCTATTACAAGGAATGTAAACATCCCTTGTAATAGAAAAAAGCATGACAGGTCCTCTTAAATATGAGATCTGGGGTCAAAAAGACCTCAGATCTCATAATTAGACTTAAATGCAAAAAAAAAAATTAAAAAAAAAAAATGTCATTTTTTCAAATGACAAAAAAAAAAATGTTTCTTTAAGAGGCTGGGCGGGACTGACGTTTTGACGTCACTTCCGCCCAGCAGAGCTAGGAGGACGGGTGAAGGAGATTTCTCCTTCAGTCCCGTCCCCGCTCAGCTGCCGGACACATCGGATCCCCTCCGCCGCTACCGACGGCTCCGGTAAGCGGCGGAGGGCGCGGGAGAGCGGCGGGAGGGGGGGGGGGGCCCTCTCCCGCCACCGATAACGGCGATCTCGCGGCGAATCCGCCGCGGAGACCGCCGTTATCGTGTACACCACCGCCCCCTGAAAAGATGAATATCTCGGTTGTGGCAGCAGCTGCTGCCGTTATCGAGATATTCAACTTTAAAAAGGAGGACGTCTTTTTGACATGGGGCGGTGGTCAAGAGGTTAACCCTCCTGACAAAAATCCCAAAACCCAGTGATATCAGGATCCAAGTGGGAGGAAGATTGGGGGACTTCCTTCCACAATGGAAAAAACTGACCTCCAACAATTTTGTCAGGGGAGTCATAGAAAGGGGTTATGCTCTGGAGTTCGATCAAGCACCACCAAAAAGGTTCTTGATTACACAACTGGCAAAAAATCAGACAAAAGCACAGGCATTACAACATCTCATAGGAGAGCTTGTAGATCAGAAGGTCATCATACCAGTTCCCAAACAAGAGGAGGGTCAGGGTTTTTACTCGCACGTCTTTTTAGTGCGGAAGCCGTCAGGCAAGTACCGCCTGATCTTCAACCTGAAACCTTTGAACACGGCCATTCGATACAAAAAGTTCCGGATGGAATCGATCTATTCTGTGAAAAATCTACTTCAAAAAGATTGTTTCATGGCAAAAATAGATTTGAAGGATGCCTACCTTCATATTCCTATCAGGAAAAGCTCCCAAAAGTTCCTCCGCATAGCCATTCAAGTGAGAGAAAAAATTTATCATTTTCAGAGTCAAGCTCTTCCCTTTGGCCTCTCCTCGTCCCCGAGGATCTTTACCAAGATTCTTGCGGAGACACTGGCCCCCCTAAGACTCCAGGGCATAACAGTCGTCCCATACTTAGACGACTTACTGTTCTTAGCACCGACGAGGCAAAAACTGCTGGCAGACCTAGTGGTCGCCCAGCAGTGGTTGACTCAGTTAGGTTGGATCATCAACCAGGAGAAATCAAACCTCATTCCCTCTCAGGAGATCCTGTTTTTGGGCTATATAATAAATTCAACAGAACAGAAGACCTTTCTTCCTCAAGAAAAAATCGATCACATAACTCAACGAGTAGCGCAAATACAGACAAATCTCCCTGTAACAGTAAGGGAGATAATGTCGGTTTTAGGCCTCATGACAGCCTCCATACCAGCAGTGAAATGGGCCAGGTTTCACCAAAGACCGCTCCAGTCATTCCTTTTACAGAATCTTTTAGGAAAGGACTTGGAGGACAAAGTGTTTCTTTCAGAAAAAACAAAACAAGCACTTTGGTGGTGGAGAAACCAAAACAATCTGAAAGGAGGTCTGTTGTGGAACCCCTCGGTTGTGCTCATACTGACGACGGACGCCAGCAATCAAGGCTGGGGAGCCCATCTAGGGGATCAATGGGCGCAAGGCCTTTGGAGTCACCTAGAAAAGAAGCGCTCATCAAATTACAGAGAGTTAAAAGCTGTAGCAAAAGGCATGGCAGCATTTCAAGACCAACTAAAACATCAGCATGTGCAGATCAGGTCGGACAACGTCACGTCTGTGGCGTATCTGAACAAGCAGGGGGGAACCAGGAACCCCAGCCTGATGAATATAGCCAAGGAAATGTTTGTTTGGGCAGAAGGGAATCTAGAGTCTCTATCGGCCGTTCATCTCAAAGGTACGCAGAACGGTCTAGCAGATTTTTTGAGCAGACAGTCGATCTCTCAAGAGGAGTGGTCTCTAGATCCGACAGTGTTTGCAGACATAGTTACCAAGTGGGGTCTTCCGGAAATCGACCTTTTCGCAAACAGGAAAAATGCCAAACTACCAAATTTCTTCTCTCTGAATCCAAGAGATCAGCCACTAGCAGTCGATGCCTTACAGAACAGTTGGACATTCAACCTGACCTATGCTTTCCCTCCACTTCATCTTTTGCCGAGAGTCCTCTCCAAATTCAAGATGGAGAAGACTTCCCTCATTTTAATAGCCCCCTTTTGGCCGAAAAGGGCGTGGTTTTCACTTCTACTATCCTTAGTAGATCGGCCACCCTGGATGTTGCCGTGCAGTCCGGATCTGCTGTCTCAAGGTCCGGTCCAGCACCCCAACCCAACCTTTTTTAATCTGGCGGCTTGGTATCTGAAATAGACATCCTGAAGTCCAAGGGTCTATCAGACAGGGTGATCAAAACTCTGTTGCAGAGTCGCAAGCCAAATACCAGAGCAATTTATCAGAAACACTGGAAAAAATTTAATCTCTGGCTGAAAGAGAATAGGAAGAGAGAATACGATTCTCCAACAATTTTAGAATTCTTACAAGAAGGCATCGACAAGAAATTGGCTTTAAGTACTATTAAAGTTCAAATTGCGGCCTTATCAGTTTACGTTCAACGCTCACTGCAGCAAGATCCACTTATTAACAGATTTTGTAAGGCGGTTGCTAAACAACGACCGGCCCCATGCCGAAAAGTACCGACATGGGATCTTTCCATTATGTTGAAAGCAGTTATTAGAGAGCCTTTTGAGCCGATATCAGAGGCTTCTCTAAGGTTAATTACTTTAAAGACAGTCTTCTTAATTGCAATGACTACAGCTCGCAGAGTCAGCGAACTCCAGGCTCTATCAATCAGAGAACCTTACATGCAGGTATTGGAGGATCGGGTCATTCTGAGAACGGACCAATCTTTTGTTCCAAAGGTCGCTTCTTCTTTTCACAAGAGTCAGGACATTATTTTACCCTCTTTTTGCAATAAACCTGCAAACAGCAAAGAAGAACAGCTGCATCGGCTGGACGTCCGAAGATGCCTTCTTGCCTATCTAGATGCAACTAAGGAGTTTAGAACATCAGAGGCCCTGTTTGTTCTTTTTTCCGGAAATCGAAAAGGAAAACAAGCTTCAAAAGGGACAATATCCAGGTGGATCAAAATGGCCATCTTGGAAGGGTACAAAACTCTGCACCTGGACCCTCCGCAAGGCTTGAAGGCACATTCTACAAGGGCGTTAGCCACGTCCTGGGCAGAAAAAGCCGGCGCTACCCCTGAGCAGATATGTAAGGCCGCCACGTGGTCAAGCATGTCAACATTCATTCGACACTATCGTTTGGATGTCTTGAGTAATCAAGATCAGGCCTTTGGGAGAAAAGTCCTCCAAGCAGTAGTCCCTCCCTAAACTGGTGAGTGCTTGCTCATCCTCTCAAGGGCTGTCCTGGAAGACGCCTTGGGAAAAACAGAGTTAGTCTTACCGGAAACTCTGTTTCCAGGAGTCTTCCAGGACAGCACGTTCCCACCCTATGCTTTGAGGTAGGTATATATATATATATATATATATATATATATATGCATGAATAATGTAAATGGTATATATGTTATTAACTGTATTTCAGCTCCGTCCTTCGGTTCTTGGATTAAAACTGAACAGATGCCTGAGGGACCGCCTTTTAAAGAGCTGGGGGTGATGTGTTTCCTGTCCAGGGAGGAGCTCCATCTCTCAAGGGCTGTCCTGGAAGACTCCTGGAAACAGAGTTTCCGGTAAGACTAACTCTGTTTTTTTTTCCCACAAAGAGAGCTTTCTTTTGGTGGTATTTGATCATCTCTGCGATTTTTATTTTTTGCGCTATAAACATAAAAATACAGAAAATTTTGAAAAAAACACAATTTTTCTCTTTTTGTTATAATAATATCCCAATTTTTTTTTTAAAAAATAAAAATTTCCCTCGGTTTAGGCCGATACGTATTCTTCTACATATTTTTGTTAAAAAAATTGCAATAAGCGTATATTGATTGGTTTGCGCAAAAGTTATAGCGCCTACAAAATAGGGGATAGATTTATGATTATTTTTTTTTTTTTACTAGTAATGGCGGCGATCTGTGATTTTTTTTTTTTTTGTCAGGCCTGCGATATTGCGGCGGCCGTATCGGACACTTTTGACACAATTTTGGGCCCATTCACATTTATACAGCGATCAGTGCTATAAAAATGCGCTAATTACTGTATAAATGTGACTTGCAGTGAATGGGTTAACACTGGGGGGTGAGGAAGGGGTTACATGTGTATCCTGGGTGTGTTTTAACTGTGTGGGGGGGAGGGGACTGACTGGGGGAGGTGACCGATGCTGTGTCCCTATGTACAAGGCACACAGATCAGTCTCCTCTCTCCCTGACAGGACGTGCAGCTCTGTGTTTACACACAGAGCTGCACGTCCCTGCTGTCAACGCAGATCGCGGGTACCTGGCGGACATCGTGGCCGCCAGGCACAAGCATCGGCTCCCGAGTGATGCGCCGGGGAATGACAACAGGACTTCCAAAGACATCCACTCGGCACTTGAGAGCCGCGCTGTGGACGTTTTTCGTCCATAGCGCGGATCCCAAGTGGTTAAAGCACAAGAGCTTTTGCATTGTTGCACCACACTGTCTTAAATGTATCTCACAGCTGCTCTGTCCTGAAGAGCTCAGGAACATTCTGTAACCCCATTTGCACATTTGTTTTAAATATAATTTACTGCAGTGATGAAAACTGATTCCCTTTTTTCTGGTTTCTTGCTAGTGGGGCAGAATAGACAGATTATGTCTCTTCTGCACTTAGAAGCCTGCCTGTTTGCACATTTACACTTTAGGGATAATGCTTTCAGGACTATTTCTTTTCAACTGGCAGCCCCTGTGCTAAAAGAAGTGATTCAGAGGTTCAAGCACCTAGGTGCACCTTAGATCCTGCATGGCAGGCAATCATCATTGCTTGAGGCTCTTGTGCCTCCCTGGATTGTCAGCAGATGGATCCCCCAAGTTTCCTGCTGTAAGTACCTCCCCTGGAGACAGAGGGGGTTATTTACTAAAGGCAAATCCACTTTGCACTACAAGTGCACTTGAAATTGCACTGAAAGTGCACTTGGAAGTGCAGTCGCTGTAGTTTCGAGGGGGACATACAAGGAGAATAAAAATCAACATTTTAGCTTGCACATAATTGGATAATAAAATCAGCAGAGCTTCCCATCATTTCAGATCTACAGTGACTGCACTTCCAAGTGCAATTTCAAGTGCACTTGTAGTTTTCACTTGTAGTGCAAAGTGTGTTTGCCTTTCGTAAATAACCCCCAGAGTATGTCTTGATGACTTTGTGAGACCTGCCCACCTGGGGATAGGTACTCCTCCTTTTACTAATCCACAACCTCTTGAGGAAGGTCCTTCAGGTGCTTTACTTTATTCTGCGCCTAATCAGGCAAATGCTCTTAAAGTAGTTCATCACCTCACAGGAAGGCCTTGTCTTGCATCCACAAAACCTCAGCTACATACAGTTTATACCAGGGCTCGACAAAATCCGAGCGCCGGGTCGCAATTGGGACAAGAAATTGTGACCTGGCGCCCGCCGGTAATTGAGGCCGCGGCCTCAATTACCGGCCGCCACCATCGCGCGGCAGGGGAGGTGGGGCGCACAGAGGCACAGGATCCTGTGCGCCCCCACCGCGCGATGGCCCGGTAATTGAGGCCGCGGCTTTGCGAAGTCCCAAGTTTCCTTTTGTGACCTGGCGCCATCTGGTGGTGGCCGTTGGCATTACAAGTAAAACAGCAGTTCTAGTGTGTAATTTTTCACTTTTTTCACTGCCATCTCCTTCCCTCTAATTAGAACCCCCAAACATTATATATATTTTTTATTCTAACACCCTAGAGAATAAAAGTTTTAGTAAATCAAAACCTGTATCTGTATGAATGTCCTGGAAGTGAGTAGCATTAATATTTTGAAGGTGCTGGTAATATAAATAAGCGGTCACCGCAGCACTTATCTTAGTGTGAATATAATAATTAATGTGATAGTAAATACAATCCTTGAATGCCACTAAGCTTCAGCAGTGCTTTCCACCACACTATGCATACTCAGAATACAACAATGATGTAGTGCAAACAAAACAAAAAAGTTAATGTCTAAACTTCCGATGAGCAATAGTTCATCGCCATTGTATTACATATGTGAAGATTTCTTTAAATTCTCCAAAATTTGGTGCTGTGTCTCTAGCCACCCAGGGCAATATATCTGCACAATGGCAATGGACTATTGAGCATTGAAAGCTTGGATTTTTGATGTATTTTTTTATGTTTTTTTTTTTTTTTTTTTTGCGCTACAGTTGTATGCTAACATTCAACATCCTGTCCTGCACTGTTGTCCACAGTAAGTGTAGAAGGGTGTAAGGACATGGGTGACACTATATAAATCCAAATTAACAAAGAACCCAAAACACCATATTTTTATTAAAAACAGGTGTTAAGGGACATAGGCTGAATACAGGCTAGTGCTAGTCCTTCTGTTGAAGGGGCATGACTGAAAAAGGTCTACCGATTGACATCCAATCAGCGCGGGGAGAGGGGTTTGGGTTAGGGGAATGGTGGGGTGGGCTCCCCCTGTCAGAACACAATAGCTCAGCGGGGTAGATCGCTGTACTAATATCGGATTGTTAGTACAATATCTCCTCCCAAGCTCTTTATTTTTTTTTCGTCCAGCCCACTGGGTTGAACGAAAAAAAAAAAACTCTGTGTGTACTGGGCTATAGTTTCATGTATTTATGGCTGAGAACCCTTGGAGACGGCAGTAACTTTCATGACCCAGCGATTTCTTACATGCCAAACTGAACTACCTTTTACATCATGACATAGCACTAGCCTGTCACAGCATATAAAAATACATATTCCTGCACTGCTGTTTTTTTGGCATTATGATAATACACTTGCACCTCTGGGACAAGTTCTATGAAAAATCCTCGTTTCCAAAGCATGAATTTTATTTAACCACTTAAGCCCCGGACCTTTAGGCAGCTAAATGCCCAGGCCAGGTTTTGCGATTCGGCACTGCGTCGCTTTAACAGACAATTGCGCGGTCGTGCGACGTGGCTCCCAAACAAAATTGGCGTCCTTTTTTCCCCACAAATAGAGCTTTCTTTTGGTGGTATTTGATCACCTCTGCGGTTTTTTTTTTTTGCGCTATAAACAAAAATAGAGCGACAATTTTGAAAAAAATTCAATATTTTTTACTTTTTGCTGTAATAAATATCCCCCAAAAACATATATAAAAAAAAATGTTTTCCTCAGTTTAGGCCGATACGTATTCTTCTACCTTTTTTTGGTAAAAAAAAATCGCAATAAGCGTTTATCGATTGGTTTGCGCAAAATTGATAGCGTTTACAATATAGGGGATATTTTTATTGCATTTTTATTAATTATTTTTTTTGTACTACTAATGGCGGCGATCAGCGATTTTTTTTGGGACTGCGACATTATGGCGGACACTTCGGACAATTTTGACACATTTTTGGGACCATTGTAATTTTCACAGCAAAAAATGCATTTAAATTGCATTCTTTATTGTGAAAATGACAGTTGCAGTTTGGGAGTTAACCACAGGGGGCGCTGAACGTGTTAGGCTTCACCTAGTGTGTGTTTACAACAGTAGGGGGGTGTGGCTGTAGGACTGACGTCATCAATTGTGTCTCCCCTATAATGGGGATGACACGATCGATGCGCCGCCACAGTGAAGCACGGGGAAGCTGTGTTTACATACGGTTCTCCCCGTTCTTCAGCTCCGGGGAGCGATCGCGACGGAGCGGCTATAAACGAATAGCCGCGCCGTTGTCCCGGATCGCTCCCGAGGTAAGCCGCATCGGACCCCCGACCCGCGGAAAGGCAAGGACGTATATATACGCCCATCTGCCTGTCCGTGCCATTTTGCGGACGTAAATAGTCGTGCGGCGGGCGTTAAGGGGTTAATAATTGTACAGCATCATCCTTTAATTGTTTAGTCTATCCAAGCGAAAAATACTTCAGACCATGCGCGTATCACTAGATATCCTGCAGCAGTCCTGTAATGATTTGTCTTTACAAAGTGTTTTTGTGTCTGTTTTCACTTGTATATTGATTTTTTTTGGGTCAGAGCTAATGGCGCATCACTTCACAAAGCACACAATAGGGCCTCGTACACACTTGCCATTTTTTTCTTCCCCATGACACCTTTGTTCCTGGCAGGGATATAGCGGCATAAATAACGCACCTAAAGCTGCATTTTGCACACTTGTTTAGGCACATCCAGGACGTTCATTGATTCCATTCGTCAGAATATTAATTTATTCTGGCCATTGGAATGAATGAATGAATGCTCAAGCACTTACCACGCGTAGCGCTTAGGCAGGTTTTGATGCATCTACATGTGTTTAGGTGCATTATGATGCATTTATGTGCATTCAGCCTCTAAACACTTCACTTCTAATACACCTGTAAACGCCTATGTGTGCATGGCCTATAAATGCACCGTTTTTTTTAAAGGTGTGCATGAGGCCTAAAACCTACATTTAACCACCAGATGCAACTTATGTATTATGACCTGACTTCTATGGGAATGCTTTGTGAAACATTCCATCCACAGTGATTACTTTTGGAGGCCCTGGAAAACCAAGGTGAGGTTTAGTGGTTTGTAAACATCCGCTTCCCTGTTAAAATTTGAATTGTATTTGGCTTGTGTAGACAGGTGCACAGATACAGGCTCAGTTCTGCTTAATAAATGAAAGAATCCCAAATTTCTATTGCCTTTTAACAGTGTGGACATGTTATTTTATCCAGCCTACTAACTGTTTAATTTTCTGTAACTTATGGGATGCAGGTGTCCATTTTGTGTTCATTTAGACCTCTAATCTAATAACATAGTATAATAGTTCTAATAAATTAATATTATATTTCCCCATATCTGATTATGTTTTTGTTAATGTTAAAGTGACATTTCGTTGGCTTAGAAGGAATACAATATATACCAGGGGCGTATCTAGGACCTTCAGGGTCCGGTGCAAGAAACCATGATGGGCCTCCCCCTTTTGGGAGGGTGTCCATGGATATCCTCCCAGAACTCTGCCTCCGTTATGCCCCCTGGGACATGCATCCAGCACAACTACAGCGGCCCTTTACCATGTGATTAACTGATCACATGTAAACAGACTTGGTGGGTATCGGCAGCATTTTCCTCCCACGCTGTGTCTGTGTAAGAAAAAGAGAGGCGTTAACTGCCAAGAATGTCAGTAAATTGTTTATACTGATAATCCGTGCTGCCTACTAGTGCCACCTATCAGTGCTCATCAATGCCACCTATTAGTGGCCATCAATGCTGCCGATCAGTGCTGCATTTCAGTGCAGTCTATCAATGTTTATCAATGCTGCCTATCAGTACCACCTAGCAGTGCCCATCAGTTCCACCTATCAGTGCTCATCAATACCGCCTATCAGTGCTGCATTTCAGTGCTCATCAATACTGCCTATCAGTGCCCATCACTTCCGCCTATCAGTGCTGCCTACCAGTGCCGCCTATCAGTGCCCATCAATGCCACCTATCAGCGTCTGCCAGTGTGGCCATCAGTTCCGCCTATCAGTGCTCATCAATACCGCCTATCAGTGCTCATCAATACTGCCTATCAGTGCCCATCACTTCCGCCTATCAGTGCTGCCTACCAGTGCCACCTATCAGTGCCCATCAGTGCCACCTATCAGTGCTCAATGCCCATCAGTGCTTATCAATGATGCCTATCAGTGCCATCTATCAGAGCTTATCAGTGCTCATCAATAGTGCCTATCAGTGCCACCCATCAATGCCGTCTATAAATGCCCATCAGTGCAGCATATGAGTGCTGCCTATCAGTGACACCTATCATTGCTCATCATCATGCTGCCTCTCAGTGCCTATCCATGCCACCTATCGGTGCCCATCAATGCTGCCTATCAGTGCCCATCAGTGCTGCCTATCAGTGCTCATTAATGCCCATAAGTGCTGCCTATCAGTGACACATATCATTACTCATTAATGCCGCCTATCAGTGCTGATCAATGCCCATCAGTGCTGCGCCGCCTATCCGTGTCACAGACCATTGCTCATCAATGCAATCTATCAGTGCTGTTTATCAGTGCCCAGCTGTACCACCTATCAGTGCTCATTAATGCCCATCACTGCCATGCCACCTATCCATGCCACAGTTTGTTACTTCTCAATACCACCTATCGGTGTCCATCAATGCGTATCAGTGTAGCTGACCAGTGCTCATCAATGCTGCCTGTCTTCTTAGAATGGAAGAGTGGAGAGCATCTGTCATACAGCTCAGAGCTGACAGTTCTCCCTGCTCCCCCTCCCTCCCTCTCTCGCACGGGATGACACAGATGATAGCCTCCTCCCCCCACCGCTCTCCCGTATGTGTACCATGGGAGGTGTGAGCTCATTAACTTCACACTTGACTTTCCGCAGAGCACACACAGGAGAGGGGGGGAGAAGGAGCAGATCGGCTGTCTCCCCCCTCATCCCATGCGAGAGGGGAAGCAGGGAGAACTGAGTTGTATGAGAGATACTCTCTCCGCTCAGAGCCTTGGGACTAGCAACCCCGCTGGGGCTCCCGGCAGTGGCGGAATGCTGGGGCCCGGTCGAAAATGTGACTGCTGTGACCCTGGTAGTTCCGCCACTGATATACATACCGTACTTTTATTCTATTTTGGGAACATGCAGGCTCAACTAGTATTATAGCTGAAAATCAGTTTTGCTCCGAGACAAGTGAACATCATTTAAATTTTCAATGTAGGAGGGCTTTGTACGGCAAGCCCAGCATATACAACAAAACATCTCATCCGAGCCATTGGCTAACCTCAGGTCAGTTTCAGACCAACTTCTTCTTGTGGGTTTTCCAAAACAAACAGGCAGCACTTGTACCTTTTTACTGTTCTATTAGTAGTCAGCCTTTTCACCCAGTAGTTGGCTTCTACAGCAAACAGAGCAAAAGACAAAGCCCTGAGCATCAGCCTGCTCCACATGTATAAAGACCTGTGAACAGCTGAGACTTTTACTAAAGACATGGTAAGACCTTGGGTCTAGGAATGAAGATTTTATTCTGTACAAAGCCTCTGGGTGCCACAACCCAAGGCAGGGCTAATTAAAGAAGAATTCCATCCAAAGCTCATTTGCCTGCACTTCTGAGGATCACAGGAGGGCTAAAGCCTGACCAGGCTGGGGAAAGATTGCGACCATATGGCCCGGGAGCCTCTCAGCTGCTCCACTGGGAGACTGAGCCAGCTACTCTTTCCCCTCTCCAGCCCGGTACTCCAGTGTGCGTTGGAGGGCAGAACAGACAGTGATGACTGACCGTTACCGCTCTCTGCTCAGAGCGGCGGGTAGAACTGAGCGACCAGCGGTGTTTGATCACTCAGTTCTCAGCCTTAGAGCCGACGGGGAAAAGATGCAACATCAGATCGATGCTGCATCAACCTAGGTGAGTATGATTTAAAAATGGAAAAAAAATCCCAAACTTCTCTTTTAACAGTTTTACGATATGCAGAGATTATCTGATTGTTTTCTTTGTTTTGGTTTGTGCACGGCTACTTTAAAATTTCAAAGCAAATTGCTGTACAGCGTATTTGAGGTTTCAAGTTCTGGCAATGATTGTTTTCATATCAACTGGATTTAGTTTATTACCAACTTCCACTTTTCCCTGCTTCAGGAAACTATTTTGGAGAGGAGACATGTACACAGACTTTGAAGACAGCACCTCCAGCCCTGTATTATCATGGCCACATCTTCTAGCTCTGGCTGGACTGCAGTAGCAATGGAGAATGACAAGAGGGATCATGACCTAGCTTCCAAATTAATTCATCCTCTCACCCTGAGGCCATGGGACATCACTGTATTGCTCAATGTGTATAAAGTGCATGCCAAGCTGCCAGTGGTAAGTAGAATAACATACACTTTTTTCATTATGTTTAACTTTTACGTTGCCAAGGCTTATGTCGGAACAGGAACATCCAGACAGGAACTCCGGCTCAGTAAGCACTACATACTTGGATTTCACTTCTGTTCATAAGCTCATAGTTGCTTCAGCGACCAAGAACCTTTACCAAGAGGGTCCCCCTCCTGATAAAATGAATAGCTGGGATCAGTGGCTGACAAGAATCATATTCTGCACTGAGCATTCATGTGGTCATTAGTAGGGGTTCATTAGCAGGGCTGCAAAAGAGAAGGAAATTTAGGTCTCTGTGTCCTCAATATTTTTCTTCATTGCAAATGTGAAACATCAGGATTCTACTATACTCTTGAATTTCGCTAAAGCCCTGATGATACTTTTAACAAAAATCTATGAAAAAAAAAAAAAAATAAGACCACACAAGTAAAACACTGCTCAAGGACAATCACCTTTCTTGATACTCAGCTGTCTCTGCATCAGGAACTTTAGGAAAAAGAAAGGCTGGGCGGCCGTACTCCAACGCAATCGCCTTTATTCTGTGTAGTAAAAAACAGTACGTCATGCAGCACAAGATGGCAGGGCTAACAAGTGACAGTTTCACACCTAGACTGGTGCTTAATTATTGCTGAATATAAATAAGACCACACACATACACTAGTCTCTCTTTACATCTGTGCATCGGGGGAATGTGCGTAAAATCACATGTGTTCTGCACTGCATGGAATTGTGTCCTCTCTTCAGGTGAGCTGCGGTGTCATTCATTGATGACAGCCCAATGCACATTGCTAACGTGCATGCATTGTATCACATTAAAACGCATGGTTTCAAAGAAAAAAAATTATAAACACTTAATGGGTGTGATTGTCGCACATTGGGCAGCCCATTGAAATTAAAAGAGTGTTCAAATGCAACATACCCTAACTTTCATTAAAAGCGCATACAAAATACTATACTCCCTCTTCTTAACTGATACTCTCCTTGTTTCCATCTGTTGCTTAGGCTCTTTAAAGGAGCCTCTATCACCCAGTTATCATTTGTATAGATATCCTATATATAGCTTGGCAAATTCTGGTATTACCAGGCACCAAGATGTTGATTTCATATTTTGTGTTTTGTATACATTTAGGACCTATTTCTGTACCTTTTATTGTCTTGTTTATTTTTTCATTTGTTGTTTTTGTTTCTTGATGTTACAGTCTTTACTTAATAACGTTATATTGGAAAATAAAAGCGCTTGCACTTGCGCTGTCACACATTCACAAATCTGAACTCATTCTGGCTACCACACATACATGGCATACACATGTGCACTTCGCACATTGTGGTAATGCAGATTGTGGTCCGGATTCAGGTAGGGGCGTGGATTGTTACGGCGGCGCAGCGTATCGTATTTACGCTACGCCGCCGTAAGTCAGAGAGGCAAGCACTTACGGCGGCGTAGCGTAAATGGGGCCGGCGTAAGCGCACGTAATTCAAATGAGGATGAGGG
The DNA here is from genome assembly GCF_905171775.1 of Rana temporaria. Classification (NCBI taxonomy): domain Eukaryota; kingdom Metazoa; phylum Chordata; class Amphibia; order Anura; family Ranidae; genus Rana; species Rana temporaria. The sequence goes on from NC_053489.1 coordinate 493,740,530, forward strand.
GGGCATGTTTTATGTATTATTGGTGACCCGACGTGATTGACATTTTTTCCCGAACGGCGCATGCGCCGTCCGTGGAATTTCCCAGTGTGCATTGCTCCAAAGTACGCCGCAAGGCCGTCATTGGTTTCAACATGAACGTAAATTACGTCCAGCCCCATTCACGGACAAGTTATGCAAACGACGTAAAATTTCCAAATTTCGACGCGGGAACGACGGCCATACTTAACATTGGCTACGCCACCTAGGGAGCAGGTTATCTTTACGCGGCATATCTCTTACGGAAACAGCGTATCTTTACTGCGACGGGCAAGCGTACGTTCGTGAATCGGCGTATCTAGTAATTTTACATATTCTACACCGAAATCAACGGAAGCGCCACCTAGCGGCCAGCGGGAAAATTGCACCCCTAAGATACGAAGGCGCAATCCAAGTAGTTTCTTTATCTCCATGTGTAAAAAGGGATGAGATGTGATTCATTCTGTTTTCAATGGCCTGCTGTAATGTTTTAGAATGTTTTGCTATACACCTTATCTAAAATTCTTATGCCATTTCACTTTCTTTTCCCTGTCTTGGTCATTAACTATCTGAAAATGTCTTAACCACTTAAGGACCCCTTCACGCTGATATACGTCAGCAGAATGGCACGGCTGAGCACATCAACGTATAGGTACGTTGTCCTTTAAGCCCAGCCGTGGTCCGGTCCGAAGCTCCGTAAACACACTTCAGGGAACACATAACCCCAATAGCGCCCCCTGTGGTTAACTCCCAAACTGCAACTGTCATTTTCACAATAAAGAATGCATTTTAAATGCATTTTTTTGCTGTGAAAAATGACAATGGTCCCAAAAACGTGACAAATTGTCCGAAGTGTGCGCCATAATGTCGCAGTCACGAAAAAAATCGCTGATCGCCGCCATTAGTAGTAAAAAAAAAAATTCATAAAGATGCAATAAAACTATCCCCTATTTTGTAAACGCTATACATTTTGCGCAAACCAACCGATAAACGCTTATTGCGTTTTTTTTTTTTTTTACCAAAAATAGGTAGAAGAATACGTATCGGCCTAAACTGAGGAAATTTTTTTTTTTATATATATTTTTGGGGGATATTTATTATAGCAAAAAGTAAAATATATTGAATTTTTTTCAAAATTGTCGCTCTATTTTTGTTTATAGCGCAACAAATAAAAACCGCAGAGGTGATCAAATACCACCAAAAGAAAGCTCTATTTGTGGGGAAAAAAGGACGCCAATTTTGTTTGGGAGCCACGTTGCACGACCGCGCAATTGTCAGTTAAAGCGACGCAGTGCCGAATCGCAAAAAGGGGCAAGGTCCTTTAGCTGCATTTTGGTCTGGGTCTTGAGTGGTTAAAGTGAAAATGGTTCTAAAGGCTAGACATTTTTTACCTTAAAGCGGAGCTCCACCCTCATCGGAACCCTACCCCCATCCGGTGCCCCTCTGCAGCAGCGCTGGTCTCTCTCTCTTTCTCCTTGCAGGTTCAAAGAAAACGTCTGTCAATTAAATCCTGTGGGGGGGGGGGCGGAGACGAGCCCCACTGTGTGTGTTGTGTGTGTGTCAATGGATGCACACAGCGTGGCTCAGGAGTGAACCTGCAGGTGTGCCTCCATATGAAGTGGCTTTCTATGGTGGCACAAAAGTGTAGAAGCCAAGATCTCTAGAGGGGACCCCAGAAGAGGAGGTCCTGCGCTGCTCTGTGCAATACATTGCACGGAGCAGGTAAATATACCATGTTTATTATTTAAAATGTGTATCTTAGTTTACTTTGTGTTGTACTCCAATAGAATCAACAAATCACACTCTCTCTCTCATTGTTTTAACCTCAACTGAAAACAAAGTTACACAAAATGCTTATGGTTTGGTTGGTTGGTAACTGAACTGTGGGCTTATGTGGTCTTATACTACTGTATAATGTTCAAATTGTGCATTTGCCCTGCAATCTGTATACTCATAATACATATCTCTCTTCACTTAGCATTGCAGTAATGATGCACCAGAATGTCCAACTGCTTTTCTGGAGAGACTCTGCTTTGAGATGAAGAAAACTTACCGTGAGACATTTCTCCAGCTTGTACTTTCTCCTGTGTACATATTTGTGAATGACAACTACCAGGTATTGTTATAGAAATGTTTGCTAATTGTTTTCTAAAGGGTTGCACTTTTTTAGTAATTGGAAATGATAATAGAAATGAACAATTTACTGAGTACAGAACTTGTAATGCCCCGTACACACGATCAGAGTTTCCGTCTGAATAATCGCAGACGGGTTTTTCCGACGGAATTCCGTTCAAGCTGTCTTGCATACACACGATCATACCAAATTCTGACCGTCAAAAACGCGGTGACGTACAACACTATGACAAGCCTAGAAAAATGAAGTTCAATGCTTCCGAGCATGCGTCAAATTGTTTCCGAGCATGCATGTTTTTTTTCTCGGAATTCCATACAGACGAACTGAATTTCCCGTCGCAAAAAAAAGAAAACATGTTCTCTTTCTAAGTCTGTCGGAATCTCCGAAGGAAAAGGTCCGATGGAGCATACACACGGTCGGAATATCCAATGAAAAAATTCCGTCTGACTTTTTTCATCGGAAATTCCAATCATGTGTGTACAAGGCATAAGGGATTGATTTGTTAATTTTTTTTTGCATTCCACAGTAGGATATAATTGCAGTAAGTTGCAGCATTAGGAAATGTTTGCAACATATTTAGTAGCAAATAAGGAAGCATGCTTCTGTGATTTTTTTTTTTTTTTTAATCTGGAAACAAATTGTGAAAGTATCAGAGTATACTGTATACCTGCGATAAGAGATTACAGAAAATAGTTTTACATTTTTTTTTTTTTTTTTTACAATGTACAGATTTTGTATGCCTTCTTTCAGTTCTGTGTGCGTAGATTACTTGGTGCAGTTATGAGCTTGTTCAGTATAGGGTGTATATGTTAAATGTGGTCATTTGTAATTAAACAGCAACCCTTGTGTTGTGTCATTTTAAGTTATCCTGAAATCACTTGTGAGATGCAATTTACTTTGATGTTGCTTATATGCAATTTAATAGGCAGATTCTCGTTACTTGAACACATGCTGTCATTTTTCTTTGCATTTGAAGCCAAGTAGACTGTGCACCGTTTAGACAAAAGTTTTCAAATTACTATTAGAAAGTGTCTATACTTGTTGTGGCTTGTTGCTACTGATATATTCATTACCACTTGCATACTCTAATACAACATAGCTCACCAGCTGACAGAGAATGGGTCATTTGCTTACTGATACCTGATGGGTAGAATGGACATAATTTCAAGTACAGTTGAAGTGGTTGTAAAGCCTATTTTTTTTTTTACCTTAAATTTCTTGCATTGAAGGGGTTGTAAAGGTACAATTTTTTTTTCCCCTAAATAGCTTCCTCCCTTGAACCACAGAAGAGTCAGGACGCTCACTAACACACAGCTCCTTTCTCTATCTGCAACGTAACGCGCGTCCTGACTTTCCTGTAGTCCAAGGGAGGGGTTGAGCATGACACTCCACACCAGGGAGAAATCCTTGCATTACGGTGTGTAGTTACAGACAGAAGAACAGGAAGTGAGGATTTCTCAGAAGAAATAAGGACATTTAAAGGCAAAATTGAAGGATGAGGTAAGTGAAGGAGGACTGCACTAAGGTAAAGGAAGCCATTTAGGAAAAAAATTGTACCTTCACAACCCCTTTAAGGTAAAAAAAATTCAGATGTCGGCATCACCCCCTCAACCCGCCCCTCTTACTTATCTGAGCCCTCATTCGGTCCAGCACTATGCACGTCTGCAGCTTTTCTCTCCCCTCACTTCCAGGTCTTGCTGGCTTTGCTGGGGCACCGGGAGCCATTGGCTTCCAGTGCTGTCAATCAAAGCCAGTGACAAGGGGGTGGGCCGAGTCCTGCTGTCTGTGTCAATTGACGCAGCAGCGGAGCTCGAGTGCGAGCATGCATGAGTGCCCCCAAGGGAGCGGCTTTCCGGCTGACAGGACATTATTGTTAGACAAAGCTCTGTTCTGTCTTACACCTTGGCGATCAGCGGGTGTCAGTGGTCATCCATTGGCCAGGACCTGCTGGTCGGTTTGTGCTGTGACTAATCACAGCACAAGCCATGGGCCGTCCCCCTAGCTGGAGGAGCAGAATCATGTAGAAGTAAAGCTACAAGTGGTTAAAGAATGATTGGATACAGAATGATGCGCCGTCCGTGGGGGTATCCCAGTGCGCATGCTCGAAATCACGTCGCAAGTAGTCAATGCTTTCGACGTGAACGTAATTTACGCAAAGCCCTGTTCGCAAACGTTTTACGCAAACGACGGAAAATTCGACGCTGTCCCGACCTCCATACTTAACATTGCGTACGCCTCATAAACCCAGGCTTAACGTTACGCTGAAAAAAGCCTTACGTAAACTACGTAAAAAAATGCGCCGGGCGGACGTACGTTTGAGGATCGGCGTATCTAGCTAATTTGCATACTCTACATGGAAATCAACGGAAGCGCCACCTAGCGGCCAGCGTAAATATGCACCTAAGATCCGACGGCGTACTAAGACGTACGTCAGTCGGATCGAGCCCACATTCAGTCGTATCTTGTTTTGTGGATACAAAACAAAGATACGACGGCGCATCGTAGAACTTACGGGCCGTATCAATAGATACGCTGGCGTAAGTTCTTTGTGGATCTGGCCCTTTGTATTTAATGTCATGTGACATTAGCACTGATGGGCACTGATAGGTGGCACTGATGAGGTGTGGATTATGTCAGTAGTTTATTTTGTTATTCTTTATTTTATTTTTTTATATTTTATCTTTTTATATTTTATTTTTTACAATTTATATATTTTTTTGTTGTTATTTTTACAATGCTTTCTTATGTTTGGGTGGGGGGAGTTGACAGTGTCAGGCCCCGTACACACGAGAGGATTTTGATCCGTCATCGCGCCGAAATCCCATCGCGATGTCGTGCCGTCGCCGCGATGATGACGCGGCGACGTGCGCGACGCTGTCACATAAGGAATTCCACGCATGCGTCGAATCATTACGACGCATGCGGGGGATTCATTCGGACTGATTGATCCGGTGAGTCTGTACAGACCAGCGGATCAATCCGTTGGGATGGATTCAAGCGGATAGATTTGAAAGCATGTCTTCAAATTTTTATCCGCTGGAAATCCATCGCATGGGAGAAAAATCCGCGGAAACAGATCCGCTGGATTGTACACACCAGGGGATCTATCCGCTGGAGCCGGTCCGCGGATCAATTCCAGCGGATGGATCCTCTCGTGTGTACGGGGCCTTAGTGTTTGTGTTTGTTTTTTTATTTCATATTTTATTATTTTTACAATTTTACTTTTAAATATTTATTTAACAATGTTCCTTTATATTTATCAACCCTCTTGGGGGTTGGGGGGCATTGGAGAGATATCACCCCTTTGAGACAGTCCTTTTCTCTGTAGCCTCAGATTCACTGAATGGAGAGGAGACAGCGTTGTAAACACAGTTAGTGATCACTGCATTCAAAAAAGGAAGGAGCCAGTAAATTACATATTTACCGACTCCTTCCTCTGCTCTCCATCTTGACAGATCCAGGGCAGGGGGGGGCGGATAAGGACACGGAGGGGGTGCAGGGAACCTTAGGAGCACAGAGAAGGAAATGAAGGAGGACCCAGGAGACAGTCGGGGGTGATCAGTGCTGGCCGTTACAAGCACAGATCTTCCTGTATGGATTTCAATAAATCAGCTGAAAGCCATGGGAGGGAGAGGAGGATAAACAGCTGTCATCTGCTTTATTGAAATCTATTAAGGGAAATCGGTGCTTGTAACAGCCCCTGCCACCCCGATCATCTCCTGACTGCCCCAGGTATCGGATATTAAGCATCTGAGCATTTGCACGATTAAAAGTACTCGTGCAAATGCTCGGTACCGATACTAGTATTGGTATCGGTGCAACACTACTATGTGCTATGACCTCCGCTTGCAGTGCCCCCAGGTCACCAGGTTCTTGTTCCCTGAAGACGTCCACTTGTAGACAAAATGCACGTTGGGTGGGGTCAGCCACCTGTGACGTAATTACGCCCGCCAGTGGCAACTGCGAGGCATTAGATGCTTTATGTACCCTGTGATTTTTGTGAGTATCATGTATATATAATCAATGACAAAGTTTTAGTGATACTACTCTGTGGTCTCCTATAGTTCTCTGAGGAAAAGCTGGGCATTCTTGTGAATTGTGGGTTGATTGGACGTGTTTGGAAAGTGTCAGTGGACCCTGGGAAGTGATCTTGCATATGTGTTCAAATTCTTTTGATCTCTTTTGCTTAGAGATCCTGGTAATCCAGTAAGGATGTGGCACTTCTGATTATTTGGTGACCTGGGGGCACTGAATGCAAAGGTCATAGCATACAGTATTCATATATTAGGTGGATCATCCTTTTTGGGCACTGGGAGTGAACTTTTTATGTTTTTTTTTTACCTTGACTTATTTTTTATGTAATATGGTTTATGAATTTTTGGTCACACTGTGTAGTTTATTATTTTTCCAAGGTGGAATTTTGTAATTGTGGTTATAGTACAGTTTATTTTACAGTTTATATACAGGTTATTTTTATCTTTAAATATTTGTAACTTCTTGTAGCTGGAGGACTGAGTGCAACATTTTCCTGTTGCACCTAGCACATACAAATATTAGGTTTAAATATATTACTACTAAAAAAAAGAATACAAATATATTTTATAGAAACTCCACTCCTGAAAAGAGGTAAATAAAACATGTATGATTTTCTGTTTACGTCACGCAGAAGATTGTGCTCTCAGTTTAATCAGAGGAGAAATTATATTCTTACAAACTAAAGCAATAAGTGCCTTTTCTAGTGCTTTGTGGCATGGAGATAAAAGTAAAGTAACATCAAGGGATGTGCAGGAAGTAATTATTAGCAGTGAGAGAAGTGTCTTTATTGGCCTGTTATCTAAATAGGGCAGTGGAACAACATAGTAAACCTGTTGTTTTCACTTACAACCCTTCATCAGTCTTCTCTGTTGCTGCAATTAGTGTGTATGGGATTTGACAGATATGAATTGATGTCCAAAAGCTTTATTTTTGGACAAAGGGTATCCAAAAGGTTTCTTTTCACAAGGGTTCCTAAAGTAGCACCAATGCCTACCATTACAAAAAATGTGCCGTATCACTTAATTAAAAGTGTATCTGTATTTTTCTGTTTTCTCTTATCCCCCTGCAAAATATTTGTTGATCCTGCCAGTAAAGTTCCCCTAATGTAGCCTCCTATGATGGTGTGCCAATGATTCTGCACAGCTGCTGAATTCAAAACAGAATTGCTGTTTTCATGTAGGCTGTGTCTGCTTGCACTACAGTGGAATGAAACTAGTGTTGCAGGTGGTGTGGCTGTCAGCGTTGTCACTGTTCACTCACTAGGCTGTAGCTTGTCAATCAGCACCTGGCCACACATAGCTCTGCCCACTGCTTTTGGATTGGTAGCACTGCCTCTGTTGCTAAAACCCTCATACTGTGAGCTGCATTGTCTGGGTGAAGGAGTCTGTGAGACACAAATGAAGGAAAATTACATTAAGAAGTCTCACTTCAATTTTTGTAATGTGTTACTTGAAATGTTTCTAAAGATAAATGTACTAAGATTATGTAATTCACATTGCATTCAATAAAGAAAATGTGGGCATCCTCCGAATTCTTTTCTAACCCAGACTCTGAACTCCTCCTTTTTTGTACTCCAATGATCTGCGGGCCAGGTCATTCCCCACACTAGGGGTAGAAAATGACCTGGCCCGCAGCTCAGTGGAGTACAAACAAGTGTGAGTTCGGGTTAGATATGCGGTCAAAGGACACCCATGCTTTTCACTATTCAAAAGTTCTGGTTCCAGTCTCCAAAGCTTACTTTTATGATTTGAGCTGTGTTTTAGCTTCTAGCAATTTATCTCCAGCTCTGATCCAACTACAGGGCTTTCCAAAAACATCAGTCTAAAATCATATAAAATTAAATACATTTGATTCTAAAACATTGTAGCGCACCATTCTTGCATACATATCAAGGGCAAGGCATAACACAGTGGTTACTCTGAATCTGATATAATGCAATCTTTTAAGCACTCTTTTTTGTACATGTTCATGTAGGCCAAAAACAAAAATTTGCATATGTGTGTTTAGTTCTTACATGCTTTTAGGATTTGTGTTGCTTGTCTCATGTATATCCTCATAATTTATGCAGAGGCCCACAGTGGATGGGATGCTTCGAGAAGGGCACATTAGCCTGTCTGGATTACAGCTACGTGCACATGCAAAGTTTTCTGCAGAAGGCTTACCTCTAGGCACAGATTCATTGGAATATGCATGGCTAATAGATGTGCAAGCCGGTGCTCTTACTGCCATGATCACAGTACCACAGGTAAGAATATAGTATATCCTTTTTTTATCAAAATTATACTTTTTTCTTCTATTAAGATTCTTCAGTTGCTGCAGAGTCACTGGTGTTACTGTTTGCAGGTTCTGGATCTTTTACGTTGCAGCTTAAACTTGGGGCACTGTACTCTGAACTGCCAGATACAAGATACAGAGCCTATCTGGCCCCTGATGTCACCCTTCGGGCACTGGATCCTACATTTGGTGCTCACCTAATCACATGGTTCAATATGTTGTTAGCTGTAGGGTGCTCTACAGGTCCAAGGCTGAGGTATGTCTGTTATGGTGGAGCCCCAGACCTTGAAGATCCCTTAGAGGGTATTATTGCCGAATTGACGAAGATTGTTGCATACGGCTTGTCCCTACCTTTCTGGGGAAACCACAGTACTGAAAATGGCCCAAAAAGAGTAAGGGTTTTGTCCTTTAAATGGTGGCCAATTGCACTTGGGGCTTATCCACCCAGTGCTGTTTGTAGCGTTTTCAGTCACAGGCAGGGCATCATGAGAGGCTTGCTATCTGTTTTAATTTGCCACAATTTTTTTTATTTTTGGGCTTTGACCTAGATGGCCTCACTGAGACTGTGCTGCCCACTTCTAGGTCAGGCTCACTGCACATACGCATTTAATTTTAGAACAAAATCTAAAAAAGTCTGGTTTCAGCTGCCATTCTACCACTCGTCAAAGCTTTGTTTACCTTTGCAAACCCTGGCAGGTAACCTACTGTTGTAATCATGCCCAAACTCTGGCTGTCTGGTCCAAGGCCTTGTACTGGCAGCATGGTTCTGTACTTACAGATCCTTCTATCCTCCAACATATGGAGCTGTGGCCCTGTGCCATTATGTCCATGGGTTAGATGGCAAAGCTCCTTAAACTACAAAACTTTTAGTTTTCAGGTTTCCAAAGCTAATCCTGGAACCCAGTTCTGTCATAAGCCCTGGATCCCCAAATCCATCAAGTCAGGTGGCATGCCCACATCACAATAAGGAGGCGCCCCCAATCAAAAAAAGAGGGGGCAATCTTTTGGCTTTCACAACCATTCCAGTCCTTGCCGCCACCCTTCTTCATGTTGTCAAACTTGCCAATGACCCTAGTAAGATTAGCTGACCTCTATGCTGCTCTGAGGGAGCTCCCTTCCCAAGGAGTCATAACGATGTTGGCGGAAGGAGAGGTTTTAGGGTTTATATTACAACTTGTTCACTGTTCCCAGTGGAGAAAGCAGACATCTACCCCATACTGAAACTAACGATTCTCAACAATTATCTTTGGGTTAAAAAAATCTGTATGAAATTTGCCTTGTCAATCATTACTTCCCTTCACCTGGGAGATTTTCTTAGTGTCTGTGGACATCAAGGGTGTATACTTACATGTTCTAATCTTCCCAGCACACATACACTACTTGCATTTTCGCTGTGGACACGCATTACAGATTTCTGGACCTTCGCTTTGGCTTGTCCACTGCACTTTGTGTCTTTACCAAGATGCTAGCCTCTCTGCTGGTTCTTTTTCCATCTCCCCATCCCCATAGTGGAATATCTGGATGACCTTATTCTCCCAGAACAATAAGCACAGGCTCTATCAGCCACATCAATTTGGACTGTTTAGATCTTATAGAGCTCGGGTGGATCTTAAATCTTCAGAATTCAGTGCTGAAACCAACTCATTGCTTGGCATTTCTAGGCCTGGTCACGGATACAGACCTATCCCAAGTTTTTCTTCCACTGGACAAACTCCAGACTTGTTGCTCCAATGGTCAAGACTCTACAGTCCAGGGGCCCGCCTACCCTTCCTTTTTTGCATGAAGGTTCTATTCTCCTATACCCATTATCATTCCAGACCATTGAAATTTAAAATTTTGGTGATATGGGACAGGCACGCTCAGTCTCTGGGCCACCACATCCCTCTAATCTCAAAACCAGGCTTGTTTTGGTCTGGTGATAAATAATTCTGACTGTAGAAATCAAAAAATCCTTCCTCCTAATGGTCTGGAAAGTTCTCACAACGGACAAGGAATTTGGTCTCTGCAGAAAGCTCATCTTTTGATTAATGCTCAGAGTCATTCCGTTATAGCTTCAACACTGGATCGCTTGTCTCTGAACTTATCCAACAAGGATTCAATCAGCTGATGCCACAGCAGTGGCTTATATCGACCATCAGGAAACCAGAAGTTTTGAGGCTTAAAGAGAAGGGAATCCAATTCTCACTTGGGCAAAAAGTCATTTTGCAGCTCTGTCCGCTGTGCATTTCCCAGGCATAGAATATTAGCAAATGGGTTTCCTCAGTCGTCTGGATTCATAGAGTGGTCTCTTCACACCGAGGTGTTTCTAGACCTCTGTTGAAGGTCGGGTATGCTTGACATTGACATTCTCACTCATAGGTTCAATAACAAACTGGACAGTTTTGTCTCCAGAAACAGAGATTCTCTGGCCTTTGTGGTGGATTCCCTGGTGACTCAGTTCAGCCTAAATGATGCCCTTCCTCCTGCTTTACAGGATCAAGTTGGAAAGCATTCTGGTGATCCCCCACTGGGATCGGCCAGGTAGCTGAGGTTCTCAGACCGGATCAGGCTCCTGGCAGACTCTCTGTGAGACCTCCCAGATTGGCCAGATGTTCTGTCTCAAGGACCGACATATTGTTAACGCCCAAGTCCTGAGGGATGAGCATGCCTAAATTCATTTTCTTTCCACTCCTGAACTTCATAAAGAGATTTCCATCAATTGTCTAGATGTGGTCTGTGCTGTTTTCATTTACAGGTGAAACTCGAAAATTTTTAATATCGTGCAAAAGTTCATTTATTTCTCATGAAAACCCCAAATCCACAATCTCAGAAAATTAGAATATTACATGCAATCAATAAAAGGATTGTACATAGAACAATATTGGACCGAAAGTAGAAGCTGCATATGTACTCAGTACTTGGTTTGGGCCCCTCAATGCGGCATGGCATGGAAGCGATCAGCCTGTGGCACTGCTGAGGTGTTATGGAAGACCAGGATGCTTCAATAGCGGCCTTCAGCTCTTCTGCATTGTTGGGTCACATGTCTCTCAGCTTTCTCTTGGCAATGCCCCACAGTTTCTCTATGGGGTTCAGGTCAGGCGAGTTTGCTGGGCAATCAAGCACAGTAATCCCACAGTCATTAAACCAGGTTTTGGTGCTTTTAGCAGTGTGGGGGAGGTGCCAAGTCCTGCTGGAAAAGAAAATGAGCATCCCCATAAAGCTCGTCTGCGGAAGGAAGCATGAAGTGCTCTAAAATCTCCTGGTAGATGGCTGCGATGACCCTGGACTTAATGAAGCACAGTGGACAAACACCAGCAGATGACATGGCTCCCCAAATCAACACAGACTGTGGAAACTTCACACTGGACTTCAAGCATCTTGTAGTGTGTGCCTCTCTATTCTTCCTCCATACTCTGGCTCCTTGGTTTCCAAATGAGATGCATAATTTGACCAGGTCTGTTTTTCTTTATTTGTTGTTCAGGAGTCAAGCTTATGACCTCACCTTTTTTGGTCAAAGAATCCAGTAGAGCAGTTAGTACTTCCTTGGCTTTTATCATCAATCATCTTTTGCTCATATTTGCAAGGCTGCCATCTGGTCATCTGTTCACATATTTAAATTTTGCCAGGCATACGTTCAGGCTTCACTGATGCAGGCTTCAGTCTTTTGCTGTTGCCCACCCTTCAGTTCGACTGCTTTTGGATGTCCTAGTGTTTCAGATTACTATTTCGTGCCTCATAATGATTAAGAAAATAAGTAATTTTTGTACCTGTAAAATCCTTTTCTTGAAATACTAAACCGAAACACGCTGGGAGGGCTATCCTTACAACTTTGCTTTTCCACTGTCCACTTCTCCTGAAGGTGGCAGCATAGCCCATTGTCAGAATACTATCCTGTGTCCTCCAAGAAATAGAATTTACAGGTGTGATGCTGTGGTGGTTTTCACTTGGTGGTGCTTCCTAGTAATTGCAGCCCTACCCAAAAATGCTTTTTAAGGCATTCATGGCCCACTTTTACTACTAAAAAAAAAAAATAATCACACAAATAATCAGTTTCCCACATAGGGGTTTCCACCGTCAACACAGACATAAATGTTTAGCCTCCTGGCAAGACTGCTGCTCAGACCTTTTGCCTTGGTCCTGTGGAACATCTAACGGCACTCCGGTGCTCCCATACAAGCTCTCTACCTTTGCTCTTTTCCAGGGAGGGATTGGAGTCCTCTATGTAGAGACCTCCTGTCTCTCAGTTACAGCTCCAAACTATTGTCTGGTCCTAGATGATAAGGGTGAACACCTGCCCCCTCAGTGGGTTTCTTGCAAAAGCCGGACACTGGTCTGGACACTCCCAAAACTTCAAAGTCTCTGAGCTCCAAACCCTGATTTGGAAATTAGAAAACCCGGAGAACGGTGAAAAACCCAGTTTCTCCACTCAGAACTTGCATTCTGGAGCCCTGCACTCTGCATATGTGCAAACACTGTGTCACTTTCTTCAACGTTTTCCCAGTGTCACAGCCTCGCACTGCCACACACACGTAAGACAACAATCTTATTTTTCTGTGACTATGGTTTTAGCTGACTGTGGTATCCATATAATCACAAGAACAATAAAAATAACCAGGGATGTCTCTAAATAACTAAAGGTAACACGGTAAGAAAATTAATAAAGGCCTATGTCGGCTGACTCACCAAGATAAAAAAGTGTTTAATCCAATTAAAGCAGAGTTCCAACCACAATTAACATGTTTTAAATGTATGTCCTTTCATCCTGCGTTTTTATAATATAAATCCAGTCACTTACTATTTTACAATCCGCCGCCGATCCACATAGATATTCAAAAAAGATAGTTTATAAAACTATGTCCACACCGTCATTTTGCTTGTGGGCATTGTGAAGCCTACAAGCACTTACTTCCTGGAAGTCTTGGATGGGGAGTGATAATTGGACAGCGCACTGCTTCCTGGGAAATAATGACACACATTTCCCAGGAGCATTAGAGGGAGATGATGTCAGGATCCTAGGTGATTCCAAAGGCAGATTTTGTGGGACCGCATATCAACAGGCATTTCCAGATGAGTAAAACATTTTTTTTTTACTTTTTTGGGTCTAATGAGCACAATAATGAAAAAAAAATATTTTGGGATGGAAACTCCACTCAGCCAAAAACTCAAAAAATCTAGGACTGAAAGGAACCCAGAAGGATAGTTATACAACGTTATATAACTGCTCACATAGCATACACACATTCCCATCTGCTAGCAAAAAAATTATGTAAAGACCAGAGGCTCAATGGGCTGTGCCAGCCACCAAAAGGACATATAGGCATTATGGAAAATATATCCCCTTCCACATGTCACTACCAATAGTCTCACACATAATGTGCACTAAATGTAGGTCTTGGCTTGTCCTGTGGCATTAACAAGTAATGCCACAGTCACAGTCACCACACAGATATATTTTATATTGAAAAGTCCCAGTACTGGATAAATGATAAATAGTAGTTGGTAATGGCTCAATAAGGGATACACCTTAAACAACTTTCGTAGGCCATCACTATATCAGAGGTGGAACCATACATAGTCTGTACCACTCTTCATAGATGGCTAATGATTAAATGAGCATATTCCTGGATTTAGTCTGTGCTGGAAGACAGACACTCATAGTGCTCTAGCGGCACATTAACAAGCAGGGTGGCCAGTGTTGCCTCACTGAGGATTTCTCACCATTCCCTCATAATCTGGCTGCTTCCAGCCATGCTGAAATGTGGGGTTGCTTGTAGGTTCTCCTGAGCAGTAGGTGGCATCGTGAGGCAAGGCCGAGTCCATCCACATGCTCTCACAGTGGTATTTACGGTGCCCATATCAGAAATGGAGCTGGGTATGAAGGAAGTTCAAGTTTCAATATATAATATCTGTGTGGTGACTGGATTTTATTACTTGTTAATGCCACAGGGTAAGCCAGGACCTTCACTTAGCACACGTTATGTGTAAGACCTTTGGTAGTGACACGTGGAAGGGGATATATATTCTCTAACGCCTATATGTCATTTCCGTGGCTGGCACAGTGATACATTTTTATAAGGTTTTTTTCCTTCCCCACTACTTGGTCACTCCCATTGAGTCTCTGGTCTTTACATAATTTTACATAATTTTTCTAGCAATCTCCTTCTGGGTTCCTTTGTGGGGTTTTTTTTGGACTGTGGTATCCATGTCTAAGGACACTGCATTGAACCCTTTTGGAACATTTGGTTCAGTATGCCTTTTCTGTCATCAGGTAGCAATAAAACAGTTGTCAAAGTGTGCTAAGCTCTGCTTTTGGACACCTATGTGTATAACCCTAAATGTCAAAAGCAAAAAGATGATAAACAGTGCTTTTCCATCAATCTTAAATGACCAAACTATCCCCTCTTCATATTATGGCCGAACTACATCATTTTGCTCTCTTACAGAATTCCTCAGGCTCTCATAAGATACTAGATTGGCAATCTTGTATTAAATCCAAAATAGTTAATATGCAAATACAGTGATACCTATTATAAATAAGGTGCCAAATGTGATATTAAACAGCGCTCAAAAAAATATGTGAAAATGTAAATATCAACAAATATAATATTGGTACAGTGACATAGTGAAAAATAAATAAATAATCCACCCTCTAAGTGAGTCAATATATAAGTGTCCAAAAATCCGTGCAAAAATCGCATCAAAAAATACCAGGTTGGCAAATAAAGTCCATGAACTGTCTAAGTGAACAAAAAAATATATATAAATAGTTCATAAATGGAGAGCAAAGGAAAAGAAAAAATCCTTCCCGATCTTCAATAAGTGCTTTCACCACACCACAGTGACTGCGTGCTTCCACCACCCATCAGAAATGCAAACTCACCGCAACAAATGGCCTGACACTTTCGTGTTTAGGCACACAGGCTTGTTAACTGACCCCCTCAGTTTAACAAGCCTGTGTGCCTAAACACGAAAGTGTCAGGCCATTTGTTGCGGTGAGTTTGCATTTCTGATGGGTGGTGGAAGCACGCAGTCACTGTGGTGTGGTGAAAGCACTTATTGAAGATCGGGAAGGATTTTTTCTTTTCCTTTGTTCTCCATTTATGAACTATTTATATATATTTTTTTGTTCACTTAGACAGTTCATGGACTTTATTTGCCAACCTGGTATTTTTTGATGCGATTTTTGCACGGATTTTTGGACACTTATATATTGACTCACTTAGAGGGTGGATTATTTATTTATTTTTCACTATGTCACTGTACCAATATTATATTTGTTGATATTTACATTTTCACATATTTTTTTGAGCGCTGTTTAATATCACATTTGGCACCTTATTTATAATAGGTATCACTGTATTTGCATATTAACTATTTTGGATTCTATAATTTTTAAAGCAGCAGCTCTTGCATATTTATTAATTTATTCATTTATTTTATAAATATCACTAGTGTTCACATTTATTCTCCAGCTACGCGCAGTGAGGGTGGCTCACATTAGACGGCCCTTATCTCCACCCCTTTTTTCTACAATCTTGTATTAAAACTTGTATGTCTGTGGAGAAACTTAAAGAATTTTAAAGTTGAAATTGATCTGAAACTTATTTGAAAATAGTAATTATCTTATTATTCACACAAGTAAAACTTCTAACTTTGCATTTGAAAACACAGTTGGTTTCTAGGCTGGACTTTCCTTGAGTATTCTGCTATTAATGTGTTTTTAATGGATAATGTGCCCTACCTTATGGAAACTATATGCCTTGAGTCCACTAAGTAATTACTTTCCAATTCCTCTCTGGGATTATAATGGTTGTCTCCTTGCAGATAGAATATTGAATATTTTGTGAGCAGACCGATGCAGCATTTGAACTGTGCCTGCAAACATATCACAGCTGTGCACTTTCTCCGTATAGACCAAGTATTATAATTGATTGGATAAGTATGAGGGAGAGTGAAAAGATGCCCACTTTTTCAATTTATTGCATAAAGCTATGTAGCAGTATACCGCTGAGCAAAAAAAAAAGTAAGGTAAATGTGCTGCTCAGAATTGATAAATATGTAACTTCTATTTGCAGAGAACTCTCTTGAATAACACATTGTATAAGCTGGCACTATGTACCCAAGTCTTAAAAATAATGTGACTATACAGGGGGTTAGTTTATGTGGCAGCAAGGTTAAATTCTTCTTTTAATTATCAAGCTGTGCCCATATGTTACTCATTTTTATTTTTGCAATTTCTGATTACATTGCCTTAGCCTTTACCTTGTGAGTAACCCGCTGTCTTGCAGGTGGTGTGTTTGCTGGATTGGGGGCAGACCTTTGTGTTCCATGTCGCGTGTAATGAGTTCCAGATGGAGAGGCCAAAGTCTGTGGTGATCTGCCAGCATGGCATCGATCAGAGATTTTGTGACGCTAAGGTTGGTATTGCAATGTTCAGCTTCAATTAGAGATATAAGGGGCTGATCAAATTTGTAGAATGTTTAACACCCCTACAGATTTCCTTTACGTTATTAGCAAATTATTATTTTTATTATGGTATCTACTTTGCCATTCATTCACAAGTGTCAGTGGAGCCCTGAACAACGTGAGTTTGAATACTAATTTATAGTATAAATAAAGGCATAACCTTTTTTTGTTTTGGACAGAGTGAAGATGGGTTTGAATACCTGTCAGGTTTCTATTGCTACCTCTGCCTCTTTAAGGGAGGTTCACCCTCTCTAATTGTATTGTTTCCAATTATCATTAAAAGTTGAAAGAAAATCCCAAATTTTGGGTTGTCCCCAGAGCAGTAACAAATCCTCCAATTGGGATACTAGTTGGTGACCTGGGGGTCCCCAAGAGGTTCCCTTTATTTGCAGGGATTTCCTCTCCGTTACTGTTTTGGCTACGGGACAGGGAGTAAAAGAGAAATCTTCCCAATGGGACAAAAAAGAAAAAAAAAACCTGGCAGCAGTTATAACCAGTGCTGTGGAGTCGGAGTCGAGGAGTCGGAGGAGATTTTGGGTACCTGGAGTCGGCAAACAATGCACCGACTCCGACTCCTACTAAATTTAGATTGGAATTAAAAAAGCAAGTTTAAATGTCCCAATTTTTGGGCATTTGTTGCAATTTTTAAGCATTTTACCAGGGCACCCTTAAAGTACCCAGAAGGCACCCTGATTGAGAAAGGGTGAGTTAATCTATTCCCTAGTTTAAATGAAGAACCTAAAAGATCCCAGAGACATGTAATCCCTAAAGCCATTGGGGTGGATTCAGATAGGGGCGCGCACTACTACGGAGGCGCAGCGTACCGTTTTTACGCTACGCCTCCGTAAATTACTTGAGCTACGCTTCATTCACGAAGCATTTGCTCCGTAATTTGCGGGGGCGTTGCGTAAAAGTGCCCGGCGTAAGCGCGCGTAATTTAATTGATCCCGTAGGGGGCGTGGATCATTTAAATTAAGCGCGTTCCCGCACCGAACGTAGTGCGCATGCTCCGTCTGGAAACTTTCCCGACGTGCATTTCCCGACGGGAACGTAAATGGTGTCCAGCACCATTCACAATCCACTTAAACAAACGACGCAAATTTCGAAAAACGCGACGCGGGAACGACGTCCATACTTAGCATTGGCTGCGCCTCCTAATAGCAGGAGCAGCCTTACGACGGAAGCGCCGTACGCAAACCTCGAACGCGCGTACGTTTGTGAATCGGCGTGAGTATGCAATTTGCATACTCTACGCTGACCACTACGGGAACGCCACCTAGCGGGCAGCGGCAGAATGCAGCCTAAGATACGACGGCATAAGAGCCTTATGCCAGTCATATCTTAGGCTACAGTCGGCGTATCGAGCTTTCTGAATACAGAAAGTCGATACGCCGGCGCTACTTAGCAATTACGCTGCGTATCTATGGATACGCAGGCGTAATTGCTACCTGAATCTACCCCATTGTTATCTTACTTACAAACGCGGAGTGACACTTTGTGCCTAATATTAAAAGAGTGAAATCAGAATTGCGTCACTTTTTTGTTGACTTTTTCTGTTTTGCTCCTCCCACCTACTGTATAATTAAAAAGGCACAGCTATTTGTTTCCTACTTTTAAAAAGGACCTTTGCCGTTGTGGGCCCTCCTTCTCGAGGTAAAATCTATTCATTTTAACAGAGGAAATCGGAAAAAGGGACGTAAACGTAGGGCCACTATTTTTTCTTTCACCTTCTGTTTCCTGTATATCTGCTTTTTCTGTATTTTAGTGGACATTCTGTTAGGAAGCTAAATGCTCATCTTGTTTGTTGCTTTTTTTGCAGTTAAGCTGCTATCCAGGACCATGTCTGCCAGCGGATGACCTAAAATACCGAATGACGCGACTGTCAGCTGATGGAGCAGATCTCTACATTGTAGAACATGGCTGCGCTACAAACCTGAAAGTGAGTTTTTCGGAGTAACACATAGCAGTACTTGATTTATTTGATGCCCTGACAGTTAAAATTAGTGGCCCTTTTTTGTTTGGGCTGACAATATCCTAAATCATTTTTTTTATTTCACTAAATAAAATAACATATGATTTAGGAAGGCAGTTGCTGTCTCTGGCTTAGAGCTTCCAATTTTGCTTTTGTTTTTGTAGCAAATGCGGGGCTAATAGGGCAGTGATTAAGAAAAAGTGGAGGAAAAGAAAAGGAAAGGTGTTAGTGGGAGCACTCAATTGACACCAGGCATGTCACTTTTAAATGGCATTGTTCTCTGTCATTTACTCCTGAGCCCTGAACTATGCATCACTTACCTTTGACCCCTGAACTCTGTAGTAAGTGGGCCAGAGTTCAGAGGTCAGTTGTAAGTGATGCAGGTTGCAGAGGTCAGTAGTAAGTAGTTTTGTGTGACAACAAATAGGTCACAATGCATTTGGAGGTAAATGCAGATTGTGTTATCTACGTTCACATTTGCATCTATTTACTTTGAGTATGACCTGCAACACTATAGCAATCCACAGCCCAGTAATACGCCCTCGTTAAATTCCTGTTTCGAATGTCTCTACAGCTTTGTAGTTGCTTATCAATTTGTTTATATAATAACTTATTCTTTGTTACGGTGTTTTATTTTCCAGATGGGTGCTATCAGGCTTGCAAACTGCAACCTACATAACCAAGCTGTTGGTGAAGGCATTAGTGCTGCAGTTCAAAATGTGCAGCTGAAGCAGTACATTGAACAGCTGGACAGTAGCAGAATAGGGCTGCAACCTGCAGTCCTGCGCAGAGCTTACTGGCTGGAGACAGGCTCTGTCGTTTTAGGACTCATTACTGCAGATATCGCCCTGGCTGCTGATCATTCTTCTAAACACGAGGTCCAAAGGAACTTTCTAGAAACTCATGACAACAGGACTAAAAGGTAAGTGACTTGATCTCCACGCCAGTTTCTTTGTCAGCTCTTATGACTGATTTATACAGTATAGTACTAATGAAGCTGTCGAATTGCAGCAAACAAAATACCCCAGATGAGGCTTGTTTGTGGAAAAGAAAATTAATTTGTTCAAATGCAGCTTATCAGTCGAACTATTATAATTTAAATATAAATGTATAATATAAGGAGTTAGACATTGCTAAAAATCGGATTTTTATATTTATACATTTTATCTATGAATTATAATCTCTGACGTTACTTCATTGCAACATTACACAGGCCATAGATAGTTGACAGAATTAG
The DNA here is from genome assembly GCF_905171775.1 of Rana temporaria. Classification (NCBI taxonomy): domain Eukaryota; kingdom Metazoa; phylum Chordata; class Amphibia; order Anura; family Ranidae; genus Rana; species Rana temporaria. The sequence goes on from NC_053489.1 coordinate 493,760,642, forward strand.
TAATGCCTCCATTCTCGCCTCGCATTGAAAAAAAGGATTCCTTAGTCAAGACCAGACTCGTCAGTAAACCTATAATTCCTTTATCGTACATTGCTGGACACAGATATGGCATTTTTTGACGATTAAGTAATGTTCCACCTCCAGGTGATTGGACACTGGCAGATAGGAAACCTGAACCAAGCATAGCACTTACCACTCCCAGCATACCTCTTCTTTTTTTTTTTTAGCTAGGGTCCGTAGGTGATGGGCAACTGTCTTTCTGCTTTGAAAGATTTTTTCCCTTTTCTTCTGTGTGAACTTCTAGCAAATTTGCAATTTGCTGTCCTGCTGCTTTGATAGCAACACTGATAGGTTGCCTTGAGGCTTACTGCAGCCCTGAGGTACTGTACCCATATCCCACAGAATGGAAGGGAAGGCCTGTAAGTTGCTAGCTGGCACTGAACACCATGAGAAGCACTAACCCTGGCACACTGCTGCATCAGCGTGTGAACATTTGTGGGTGCTCTACAGGTCCAGGACCATGGTCCAGTGTCGTGGAGCCTAGATCCTGAAGACTCTTGTGAGAGTACACTTACCAGGTCCAAAGATGTAGATTGAGCTGAGTCTCTAAGGAAATGGCAGCTTTGCAATGCAAGACTTCTTGGTAAGTGCCCCCTGATGGATCCCAAAGTGCTGTGCTTTGGAACAGCTGGCAGACTTCCAAATGAATATGAGGCACACAGGCTGTAAATACCTACGCCAGAGGGGTTTCCCTGTGATTTTTCTTTACCAAGCCTACTACATTGAGAGGAGGAAGAAGAAAAGGCGTGGTCATGATAGGCATTTTCTTCCACATTCAACAAATCCTCCAGGAGGATGTCATGCTCATAGATCTACTGTGGGGGTCCTTATTGAGGTGATGTGTAGCTGCAACAATTTTTCTTGCATCAGAAACCCTCCAAGATGGGGTCGCAAGCTCACATCTCAGCACCTTCACTTCAAATTCCTTTCTGTCCAGAAGTTTTATATGGAATCTGTCTGGTCAGTGATTGCACCCCATTAATAAGGAGATTTTCTGAGATCGATGGAGAGCAAATATGCCTACATTTTTTTCACCTCACCACCGCTGTCTGCATTTTGCAATGGGATAAAAAACAGATTTGTGCCTCTGCCTTGGCACAGCACCATAAGTATTTACCAAGAAGCTGCCCTCCTGTATTGACTCTCCTTTAAGCACAGGGAATACCTATTTTGGGATTACCTGTTTCTATGGGAACAATCAGCAGACAGACTGTCTCTCGGGCTGGGGAGCAACCCTTGAGGGGCTCAAAGCTCAGGGGAGATGGTCAAGGACAGAGCATTGCCTGCCCATTAACATCCTGGAGTTACGGGCGGTACGTCTGGCCCTACGGTCCTGGACGGTGGAGCTTCAGGACTGCCCCATCAGGGTTTAGTCTGACAATGCCACTGCAGTGGCCTATATCAACCACCAGGGTGGTACCGGAGCCATTCAATTTAGGAGGAAGTGAACCATATATTAACCTGGGCATAGGGACATGTGTCAGTTCTATCGTGGTCCATAACCAGTGTGTAGAGAACTGGAAGGCAGATTATCTCAGCCACCAGCAGATCTGCCCAGGGGAATGGTCTTTACACCCGAATAAGGATGAGCTCCGGCGTGTTCGCATAGAACACGTGCAGAGCCCGCCAGGAAGTGAGCACGGCGCTGTGCTAATCACCAGACATTGTCCCAATGCTCGGCTGCAGGGATCGTGAAATGTCTCCCTGGCTGTTATTAGCGCAGCGTCGTGCACACTTCCTGGCGGGCTCTGCACGAGTTCAATGCGAACAAAACAGAGCTCATCCTTACACCCGAACGTGTTTGGGGAAGGAAAATGGTTACTTGGTAATGTGGAAACCTCTAGGGTTGGGATTATGTGGGCAACGAAAAGAATATATATTCAAAAAATTATAAAAAATATATTTTAATACATATGCGTAGAAAAATTACAAAAATTACATGAAATACAAAATTGGTGAAAAAGAACAACACATTTACATTGAAAACATATAAATAGACAGATTGACACTATGCCATGTTACAACATGAAATTCACCCCAAAGAGGTGAATTTGTGAAAGATGGACTGATCCGACGCGTTTCCGAAAAAACTTTCAAAGTTTGATCTTCATCAGGGATGTAAAGTGTCTTTACTGTCTAAATAGAGAAAATGTTGATTGAAAAATATATACAATGAAATTATATTCAATATTGTACAAGTTCATACAGATGCAATAAAAAACTCACTTCATAGTGCCTATGGCTGTGTCTCCATTCTACACCTGAAATAGCCTCCACAGTGCTGACCCAAGATCCCCAAGCCGATCCGTAATCCAAATCCACATAAAATCGCCAAACACTATCTCATCAGAGATTGAGACCAAAAAGGTCAAAAAAGGTGTTTAAAAAAGTGAATCTAGCAAAGGAAAAATCAATACATAGTAAAAAAGGTCATTCAAAAACTCATGGATGATGAAAGCAAGTCTGTATTTGTCAAAGGACAAAATAAAGGAATCCCACTTACTTTATGGAAAAGTGGACTAACTCTCAAGATGAAATGTTTTCCATATGGAGAGAAAAAGGTGCCCCAAAGAATATGTAACCTGTGGAGATTATCCAGCAGATATACTAAAAAACAGAGGGAAAAGAACAGCACCATTTAGAAGGAATACATCAATTGGGAGAAGTTTAAAGGGATGATGGCAACTACATGGTCAATTGTATAGGCTGGTTTATTTAGGAAAATGGTTACTAGGAAGACCTATTGTAGGATCTGGAAAGCCTATATTGCTTGGTGTGAAGTCAGAAAATGGCATCCTCGGAAATATGTGATTGGGAGAATTCTGTCTTTTCTACAGTCTGCTGTGGAAATCAGATTGGCTTTGAGAACAATCAGGGGTCAGATTCCGGCCTTGTAAGTATTCTTCCAAAGGCCCTTAGCCTCCCATTCACTGATCCAAACCTTTATGCAGGGGGTAACTCATTTGCTTCCCCCATTAGGTCACCTATGTGTCCTTGGGACTTAAACCTGGTGCTGTTGGTGTTACAGAAACAACCGTTTGAGCCTATCGAGGAAATACCATTAGGCTTGCTGTGACGCAAGCTAGCCTTCCTGATGACCATCACTTCAGCTAGAAGGGTGTCGGGAGTTGGCAGCCCTTTTGTGCAGGGAACCATACTTGATCCTTCACCACGACAGGGTGGTGTTACGACCTGTTCCATCCTTTTTGCCAAAAGTGGCGTTGGCCTTTCATTTTTTGAATCAGGACATTATTTTGCCTTCTTTTTTCTTTTAGCCTCATTCAGCGGAAGAGAGACAACTGCACCCCTTAGATGTAGTGTGAGCAGTCAGAGTTTATTTGTCTGGATCCGAGGATCAGACTCCTTTTTTGTTTTACCAGAAGGACCCAAGAAGGGGCAGGCAGCTTCCAAGACTTCCATTGCCCATTGGGTCCGTAAATTGATCATTCAGGCCTACGGTCTGAAACGTGACAGAAGAGACCCTTTTGGTCTTTTCTCCCATAAACGCATCCTCCTGCCTGTCAACTGTCATGTACAATGAGCCACGCATTGCATTTATTGCCCTAATCTGCATGTGCGGTAGTGACATCATTGCGGCCCGGCCTATTAAATGGCTGAAGGCACAGTACCTGGAAGGAAGGCCGGGAGAAGATGGAAGCTCTGGGTGCTTGCTTAAGCGATCCCACCGCATCGCTGGGAGTCCATTCACAGGTAAATCTGCCCTAATGTACTAATATGCTGTGGATACTTGCACATTATGGCAAAACCCAACTGGGGGCCCTTAAAATAGAAAGTTATATAGCGGATTTAACTACTGCATTAAAAGCTGGGAAATCCACTTTTTGCAAGGGCTTCCATCACACTTGGAAAGCGTGCTTCACATAGTGAGAAGCAAGGAGGTGTTATCTTAACAATTCTCAGCGGGATGCATTCTGACCTTCATTCAATCTGGTCAGGACAAAAAGCCTGTTTTAAGTGCTTTTAAAGGCCAGATCTTGGCTGTAGCATTATCTATTTTAGACTGCTTTCCCCTCATTTCCTAGCTGATTAACAGCTTTTGTTTACCAGTGTCCAGTGGCAGTATAACTCGGGTGTCTCAGAATCCTTTGGACTTTGTGGTATGTCCAAAACACTGTTTTATTGGCTGCTAAATATAAAATGTAACAAACTAAAAAAGGGGAGTGCTATTACTAAATTTTGCTTCTGAAAATGTGATTTTCATGCCATCGTTCTTGCTTCATTACTTTAAGTCACTGACGTACATGTAGCATGCAGATAATGCCTTATGACTTTACACTTCTCTAATCTTTATACTTCTGAGCAGTGTTGCCAACCATCAGTATTTTTACTGGCAGCCAGTAAAAAATGGGCTCTTTTCTCCTGCCAGTAAATGCCAGTAAGAGAAAAAGGTTGCCAGTAAAAAATATGGCTGTGACACTCAGCTCGGAACTGCCCATGCGCAGTTTGGGTCTGGAGGCGATCGAGACTGCTTGAGTGCCTGCTACAGTGTGTTCAGTTGTTGCCAGCAGGGAACGGGACTGGTGCAGGTGGTGTCTGAGAGTGTTGTGTGATGTCATGGTGCAAGGGAGCCAAGTGGAGCAGCCAGAGCCTTGTATGCGGGTCTAAGGGAGCAAGGCAAGTCAGTAGGAGGACTGTCAGTGCTGTTTGGAATGGGACCACCTGGTGTAGAGAGAGATAGTCTCTGTGACTCAGGAGGGGTTGTGTCGTGTAGGTCAGTGGTCATCAACCCTGTCCTCAGGGCCCACTAACAGGCCAGGTTTGCAAGATAACTGAAATACATCACAGGTGATATCATTTGCTGCACAGTGATTGCAGTATTCTAGTCTGCATCTCCCCAAGGTAATACATAAAGCCTGGCCTGTTAGTGGGCCCTGAGGACAGGGTTGATGACTGCTGTCAGTGTCGCTGTGAGAGTAAATTTTTTATGTGTGTGTGTGTGTGTTTTCCATTCTAATTTCTTTCCCTCCTGTCCCTGAGCTACTTACTATATCGAAAATAAAATAATAAATCATTTTTTTGTCTTAATATCTGCCTTAAATCACATATCTAATTGCATATTGTACTTATTTGTAGCTGTATATACTGAAATGTGTACTTAAAACTGTAATTCTGTAACTTTTGGAAATGTCAGTACATTTTGGGTGTTGTGTCAGTAATATCAATCTGGTAGGATGGTAACACTGCTTCCGAGTCAGCTATCCAAAGTATAAATGCCAATGATTCATAATAACATCCATGCAATGAGAAATTTTAAGATGATTCCAGAAAAGCCAGCCTTCATATGTCTTTTGTGACATGTTTACATTACAAAAATAGGCGTGCATTTTAATGAAATAATGTGTTCAGCCAATAAAATGGCTTTTCAGATTTCATTCTATTATAATGATCTAAAGAATGGGGTTTTCTTTGGTTAGCAAACTATTTAGACATTTGTTTTTATCAATAATTTTTAGTGGAACAAATTATTGTACATAAACAGTATAGGCAATGCAAAATATTACTTAGAAAAGTTATTACTACAAAACGTTATATTCACAGACATTTTGTGTGTTTATTAGGTTGTGGTTCCTGTGGCCTGATGATGCAGTAAAAAATAAGAGGAGCCGGAATAAGTGTGGTTGTCTAGGAGGCTGCCGTTTTTTTGGTGGTATCGCCACAGGAGTTGACTTTTTCCGGCTGGAGGAGCTGACCCCTTCAAGCAGCTCAGCATTCTCAAACACCAGCTCAGAGTCTGATATGTTTTATGGACAATCTTTGCTACATCCTAATGAATGGATTATAACTAAAGAGGTGCCAAAAGTGGGAGAAGGTAGGTTGTAATCGTGTTTAGGTTTATTGTATGGTAGGAAAGTTCCATTCCCCTCCTTCATCTGTTATCTATGAATCTCTTGTAAAAATGCCTAATGTGGAAGTATAGTTTGCTTTTAAACCCTTTATCATGTTACACTCATATTTAGGGTGGAAACGAAATGGTCACATGCACCAGCTCCCTCATTCCCATTTCCACTCCCCAACCCCTCTCATTCCCATTTCTACCCCCCTCACTCCCATTTCCAGCTTCAACACCCCCCTCACTCCCATTTCCAGGGCAGGCATTAGACTGAGGTCATTTCTCCTCGGAACACCGGCACTGGGGAGCTGCAATTCATTGAGGGAATCATAAATGCCAACATGTACTATGACATACTGAAGCAGAGCATGATGGGTTAAGGTGATGGACTGGCTAAGCATGTCTCCAGACCTAAACCCTATTGAGCATCTGTGGGGCATCCTCAAACGGAAGGTGGAGGAGCACAAGGTCTCTAATATTCTCCAGCTTCGTAATGTCATCATGGAGGAGTGGAAGAGGACTCGCAACCTGTGAAGCTCTGGTGAACTTCATGCCCAAGAGGTTAAGGCAGTTCTGGAAAATAATGGTGGCCACACAAAATATTGACACTTTGGGCCCAATTTGAACATTTTCACTTAGGGGTGTACTCACTTTTGTTGCCAGCAGTTTACACATTAATGACTGCGTGTTGAGTTATTTTGAGGGGAAATTTACACTATTATACAAGCTGTACACGCACTACTTTACATTGTAGCAAAGTGTAATTTCTTCAGTGTTGTCACATGAAAAGATATAAAATATTTACAAAAATGTGAGGGGTACACTTTTGTGAGATACTGTATACATTTTTTCAAAATTGCCTTTTTCTTTTTAATACAAAATCTTCATAAGCACATTTCACTACTAAAAATACATCATATTGAATATATAATGGGGTATTGCACAATCAGATCCAAAAGATCTTTGGGGTAGAGTAAGGGAGGGTTATCCCTTGATAGATTGTCCCCATTGGAAGATTTCCCCTCTATTACTTTTCTGAGGACAACCCAAAATGTTTGATTTTCTTTTACTTTCACTTTCAATGATAATGGTAAATAGGACAAATAAAGAGGCTGAATCTGCATAATGGGGGTACAAACATCAATAAAAACTTACAGATGTTCTCAGAGCTTTTTTTCTGCCGGAACGTGTCAGAACAGAGTTCTGCCACCTCTGGCAGCCCTGTCCCCTCCCTCTTGTCATGAAGCACAAGGTAAAGTAAAGGCCTCACTTCCTCCACCAGCTTCTGTGTGCTAGTGTCGGCACTGCATCCAGGGCACATGATGCTTGATGTTTTAGGATGGATGTCCCGGGTCTCGACGCTGCAATGGCCCACATTGTTTGTAAATATAGGGCTTGGGGAGGCAGCTTCTTTCTCATCTCCACCTGCAGCCTGTTACAACTGTGTAGCACAGAGAGGAGGGAAGTGCTGCGACACTCCTCCTCTGCTCCGTTTAATTTCTTAATAGGCAGAGCTGTGGAACATCACTGTGTTAAAAAAAAGCCCGGGCACAGCTATCAGAGCCCTGGATGCCTGCATTCTGCAGTGTGATAGAGAGCTGTGGGGGAGGAGGACAATCTGTGAACAGGCGAGAGAGCTTTTTGTGTTGGGGGTGGGAGGATTTGTGAGTAAGCTGGAAATAGGGATCAGTGAAAAAAGTGAGAGAGCTGGGGAGGGGGATCTGTAAAAAAGTGAGAGATTTGTGCAAATGGAAGTATTTGTGCAGAGGTTATAGCATGGAAGGGGGTTTGCATATGTTACATTAATGGCCCCTGGACAATACTAATGAATGCTGCACTCTGTACAGTGGGTTTTACGTTGCGTACTCCTGACCCCTGCACACTGTATGCTGTACTGCACATTACACTCTATATTGCATATTCCCGACCACTGCCCTCTGTACACAAGGGCTATATGTTGAATAATCCAACAACTCTGTATGTGGGGATTACATACCTCCCAACTTTTTGACATGGGAATGAGGGATACCTATCGGCAAAAGTATGCAGGCATAGAACACACCCCTTACCACGCCCCCTTAAAGGAGAATTGTACAAAAAAATAAGATTGGTTAAGCTCACATGCTTTTTTTACCACTACTATTCCTTTATATAGGATTTTGGAATTTACAAATGCAATTTAGAAATCAGTTAAAAGGTTTATCACTGGAAAACACTTTTTTATAGATAAAACGTGCATTTTATATACAAATATATAGATCAGACCGAAATGAGGGACAAATGAGAAATAATTAGGGACAGAGGGACATTGCTTCAAATCAGGGACAGTCCCTCGAAATCAGGGACAGTTGGGAGCTATGGGATTATAGCAGTCAGGGGCATGCAAAATACATCATAACATACATCATAACATACAGCATAGAGTTCAGCAGTCAGGAAAATGTAAGGTACAACAAAACTGATAGAGTGCAGCGGTCAGAAGTAGGTAACAGCCTAGTATAAAGAGAACAGGGGTCATGATTATATAATGTATAGCACAGTATACAGGGGTAGTGGTTAGGAGTGTGTATCATTTGCCTCAGATTATGTATGTACAGTGTACATTACATACTCCTGATCATAGTCTCTATGCTGTATGGTACATACTGTACCTTTTTAATATTGTGTACTGTACATGTTTATGGCTACTGCACCCTGTATGATATGCACTCCACTGCACAATACATACTCCTGAGTCCTGTACTCTGTGTTTCACTTTTCTGAACCTTGCGCCTTCTGCGATACACAGTTCTGAGCCTCGATCACACCCACTATTTGGCAACCCGCGTAATTTTCACCTCTAAAGGAAAGTGTGGCTAGCGGTGAGGTTATGGTTGGGGTGGGGCGTTGGCTGGGGAGGGTGAGTTCCAGCACTTATTTTCTGAGAAAAAAAGCCCTGGATGTTTTAATCCCTGTGCACTCTATCCAAAACTTAAAAAAAACTTTTGGCTTTAGTTATACTTTAAATGGTTTATAATAAATAATCCACAAAAGGCTCAGAAAATTCCCAAATCTGTACAATACTGCCAGCAAGTAATTATATGGATACCGTGTGTTTAGCTGGATAAAGTACTATAAACATCCAGGAGTCAAAGTCACTACTGACCATGTCAGCCATGCATAAACCATGCACAGTAAATCGGTTCCAATACATGCAGAATTTAGCAAATATAATGGATAAGATGCCTCCAGAGCACAAACAAGCAGACTCTGTACTTTGCTTAATTAAACTCGGAAGCCATCAAAGTTGCTGTTACCGATCACAAACCATTACTCATGTTACTGGTAGGAGCTGATTGATGCTTGGATTGTGCACTCCTTATTAACTGCAGGTGGAACTGTATATCTATAATGTGCTTGAAATGTATGTTCCCTTTTGCATTCTCCTTATTTCATATCCATATGCCACCTTCTAGAGTCCGTTAATCAGCATAAGTTGGAGGTGATTGAGGGTGGTACAATCTAGAGGGAAATTATGCAATCATTCACTCAGGTTTTTTTTTATTTTATTTTTTTATTTTGTTATTTGCCAGGAACCAGGCATATATTCAGGCAGTTGTATCCTATCCTAATCCTCCCTTTTTTCTGCTTCATCCTCTTGTTACAAAGTAGCCATATACCAAATGAGAAAACAGAATATGGGGCAGAACTGGAAGGTTCCACACTCTTCAGTACAGTGATGGTCTCTTCCCCTTATGCAACAATATGAGCTTAATTGGTGTAGAGGTGTAGAAGCCAGCAGAGCTGAAGCCACAAGGTCACAGACAACTCCAGGTCCTGCACTGAATATGCACAGCAGCTAAAGACAAGAAATAGAAATAGAAGTAACTCTAATAATTATAATAATTGATGTAAAATAATATTTATTATTATATTATATATAAGTGTGGATGCATACACTCTTTTAACTTGCAATTTAAGTGCGTTTTCAATAAATAACATTTTACTTTTGCATTAATGTTATTTTGTAATATTTTCCAAATGTTTTCCTGGTTTGTCTTTCCCTCCCATCTCCCTCACTTTCCTGTTGGCCCATCACTATAATGGGCTGTCTCACTAGCGGCGACTAGCCAATAGAAATATGCAAGAGATAGGATGGCCAAGCTTCGGTAATAACAGGAGGTGCCAGAACTTTGCCATTCAAAGTGGCTCAGTATTTCAGATTCACGGCAAAGACTTGAGTGCTGCTTAATTATGTGCAACCCACCTCTAGGTGCCTGCGCTATTTCCTAAATGCAGGACATTTTAGCTTTCAACTGTATCCTGTTAAAACTTGTCCAAATATAAAAATGGGCATTTTTATTTTTCAAGGTAAGTCCGCTGCCTGTAGAAGAAAAGAATGGGACGCCAGGTCTGTAGGCATAGAGATTGAAAGAAAAGCACAGCATCTGAGTCTACAAGTGCCACTGCGGTCTCACAGTTCTTCATCTTCTGATGAAAACAGCAGTTGCAGTGCTGCTCTGCCATTGCTGGCTGGTGAAAAAGACAGTCCTTCTTCTGCAACTGAAGAAACTTTGGGAAACATAGACTTTCCACCCAGAGCCAAGTCACAAGAATCTCATAGAAGGTAAATGCTGTTAATCTTCTTATTTTAATTATTTCTGTAAACAAATCCAATTCCAGGTAAAGAATTTTTTGCAAGCGATTAGTATTCTATATTACCAGTTTAACCAACTTTAACCTCAATTTTTATACAACGTTTATGCTAGAAAGTTTTTTTTACCAGGTTTTCTTTTGTTGCTGGAAGGGTATAACATACATTTTTTACATTTGCTATGTTATGTTCAAATGTTATCTCTTCCTTGTTGAGTATGCAAAAGTTATAAAGGTTTATATTCATTGGCCTTTGAATTAAGTATCGTTAAGGACTAAGTCCGCCTTACTGACCATGTTTCATATTACACCCATATTTTTATTTATACCCATGTTATTCCCACAGTTTACAGCCCCCAACCCCCAAACTGTCCCACCTTCTTAGTGAATCTGTGGAGTCTTCCCCCCCAGACTTACGTCACCTCTTTGAATTCGGTGCCACTCTGTCTCCACCGGCACATTTGCCATTTTTTCACAGAGTTCTGTGAATAGAGTGACAAGTTCCATCTGCCATACAATAGTAGTCCATTGATACATCCGCTGTCTGTACCTCGGTAGGGGCCTTTAGCTGGAGGATGAATCTGCAGGAGCCTCAATCCACTGATAGAAGTTGCAATGTTTCTCAGGCTCTGATAGAAACAATTAGTAAACAGACTTTTCTTGTTCCTACAGTACAGGACATAGGCGGATTAGGAGACAGCTGGATTATAGGCAGGCACCTTGAGTTATTTGGACACTAGCAAAAAGACTGTGAGGCCCCCTTTTTTTTTACTTTCCCACTCCCTGCAAGCCTTAGTTTTTTTTTTAGTTTCTTTAGGTGTTGAATGTTCCTCCTCTACTGAGTGGGGATTTTTTGTTGTGTTGGTTACATTTATTACATAGTAAGTTATCCTTCCCAATCCCCCAAGAGGCAATCAGATTTTCCCTCGCTCAACTTTACCTATAAATGTTAGTACCCAGTTATATTATAATATACAGTTGTGCTCATAAGTTTGCATACCCTGGCAGAATGTATAATTTCTTGGCCATTTTTCAGAGAATATGAATGAGAACACAAAAACTTTTCTTTCACTTATGGTTAGTGTTTGGCTGAAGCCATTTATTATCAATCAACTGTGTTTACTCTTTTTAAATCATAATGACAACAGAAACTAGCCAAATGACCCTGATCAAAAGCTTACATACCCCAGTTCTTAAAACCGTGTATTGCCCCCTTTAACATCAATGACAGCTTGAAGTCTTTTGTCGTATTTGTGGATGAGGCTCTTTATTTTCTCAGATGGTAAAGCTGCCCATTCCTCTTGGCAAAAAGCCTCCAGCTCCTGTAAATTTGGGCTGTCTTGCATTAACTGCACATTTGAGATCTCCCCAGAGTGGCTCAATGATATTGAGGTCAGGAGACTTGAGATAGCCACTTCAAAACCTTCACTTTGTTCTGCTGTAGCTAATGACAGGTCGACTTGGCCTTGTGTTTTGGATCATTGTCATGTTGGAATGTCCAAGTATGTCCCATGCGCAGCTTCCTGGCTGATGAATGCTGTTCCTCCAGTATTTTTTGATAACATACTGCATTCATCTTGCCATCAATTTTGACCAAATTTCCTGTGCCTTGGTAGCTCACACATCCCGACAACATCAGCGATCCACCTCTGCGTTTCACAGCAGAAATAGTGTACCTTTCATCATAGGCCTTGTTGACTTTTCTCCAAATGTAGTGTTTATGGTTGTGGCCAAAATGTCCAATTTTAGTCTCATCACTCTAAATAACTTTGTGCCAGAAGGTTTGAGGCTTGTCTCTTTGCTGTTTGGCTTATTGTAAGCGGGGTACTTTGTGGCATTTGAGTAGTAATGGCTTTCTTCTAGCAACTCGACCATGCAGCCCATCTTTATTCAAGTGCCTCCTTAGTGTGCATCTTGAAACAGCCACACCACATGTTTTCAGAGAGTCCTGTGTTTCAGCTGAAGTTATTTGTGGGGGTTTCTTTGCATCCCGAACAATTTTCCTGGCAATTGTGGCTGACATTTTAGTTGGTCTACCTGACCCTGGCTTGGTTTCAACAGAACCCTTAGTTTTCCACTTCTTGATTAGAGTTTGAACATGCTGATTGGCATTCTCAATTCCTTGTATATTTTTTTATATCCCTTTCCTGTTTTATACATTTCAACTACCTTTCCCACAGATCCTTTGACAATTTTTTCGCTTTCCCTATGATTCAGAATCTAGAAACATCAGTGTAGCACTGGATGAAAGATGCAAGGGTCTGTCAGGAGTCAATAAACTCATTGACCTTTTATACACACACACACACACACACACACACACACACACACACTAATTACAAGCAAACAGATCACAGGTGAGGATGGTTACCTTTTAATAGCCATTCAAACCCCTTTGTGTCAACTTGTGTGCATGTTATCAGGCCAAAATCACCAGGGTATGTAAGCTTTTGATCAGGGTCATTTGGGTAGTTTATGTTGTCATTGTGATTTAAAAAGAGTAAGCACAGTTGATTGATAATAAATGGCTTCAGCCAAACACTAACCATGAGTGAAAAATGATTTTATTGTTATTCATATTCTCTGAAAAATTATCAAGAAATCATAAATTCTGCCAAGGTATGTAAACTTATGAGCACACCTGTATAATAATATAAATTATAATATATAATCCAGGCCTTTTTTAAAGCAATCTGCTGAGCTTGCCAGAACCACCTCTGGAGGGAGACTATTCCACATTTTCACAGCGCTTACTGTGAAGAAACCTTTCTGTATTTGGAGATGAAATCTTTTTTCCACTAGACGTACAGAGTGCCCCCTTGTCCTCTGTGATGACCTTAAAGTGAATAACTCAAAACCAAGTTCACTATATGGACCACTTATGTATTTGAACATGTTGATGATATGTCTCCTTAATCTCCTCTTCTCAAGAGGGAATTAGTTAAATTCTTCTAATCTTTGCTCATAGCTGAGCTCCTCCGTGCCTCTTATCAGTTTGGTTGCCCAAAACGGAACTGCATATTCCAGGTGAGGTCTTATTTACTGATTTCTTCAATTTACTCTTTTTTGCTGTATTATGGCCACGGTGCAATATTATGCAGTTTGTAATGCGGTGTCCCATGACGAGCTATTTAGTGGCCATAATTAAACCCTACCAGAGAATACGTGGGGCCTGTCTGTAAAATTGCTTTGGGCACTGGATTTTGCATTAGGCACCCACCTTGGCACGTTGTGCAGCTTGTTAGGTTAGCCACAGGGTGTTCTACGGGTCCAGAGCAGATGTGTAATCTGCATTGGTGTCACCAAGTCCCTGACGACCCCCTCGCTGAGGGGGTGTGCCCTTACAAAGTGGGAAATTGAAGGTTAATCTCTACTCTCCCCTGTTTGGAACTGCTAGGAACCACTGGGGCTGCAATTAGGAATGCTATGGATAAGAGGCTTGAGGCTCTTCACAAATCCTTTTTTGCGCTAATAGGTCCAGCAATGCATCCCATCATTGCCTCAATGGCAGTCTGTCAGACACTTGCAGTCTCTACAAAAAATGCACAACACAGGAGTCGTGCCATGTAGATAAAGTCAGCAACCAGGTGAGGATGAATACAATTTCCCTTTATTTTGTCCAAGAAGTCCACATGCTCCAAACTGAGTCAACAGCAGTGTTGGCTCTGTCTGAAACGTGTACTTCTTGTACAAAATAAAGAGAAATTTTATTCATCCTCGCCTGGCTGCCAATTTTATCTACATGGAAGGACTCCTGTATGAAAAGGAAAGCATATCCCGTAATCCAGGATCCATTTTTATATAGACCTTGAGCTTTTAAACTCCTACCCTCTGCCTTGAAGTATTGCATGGACGGGATGGCTGACTCCCTATGTCAAAGGGTTAATTTTGTCTCTGACAGGCCTCCTCCTCGTAGGTTTAGTCAGACTGCACCATAGCAGTGGCTTACATTAATTGCCAGTGTGGAACCAGTAGCCATGCATCTCAGTGAGAAGCAGACCTGATTCTGCAGTGGGCAGATTTTTTAACTTTGCGGCCCTGTCATCCATATACATTCATAGTGTATTCTCTCTCACTAGCAGCTGGATTCAAGGGGCGGTACCTACACTCAAAGTTGTTTTGGGACATTTGCCAGAGATGGGTGTGGCAGAGAGAACAGCAAGTCTCATTTGAGAATCCAAGAGCCTTTGCAGTGGACACTCTCTGGTGACCATGTGGGACCAATTCTCTCTGACATATGCCTTCCTTTAAAGGTCCTCTGCCAGTTTTGCTGAATCAAGTTCCAGGGTGTCTCTGTGATACTTGTGGTCACAAACATTGTCTAAGAAGAATGTAGGTGTACTCTGGTTGATGTTTAGTGGCCATTAGACTGTTTGGATCTACTTTCTCAGTTTCCAGTGTTCTATCCTGCTTCTTGGTTGCTGGATTTGACAGCTTGTGTATTAAAGCCCAGGACTTGAGAGACAGGAGTCTGGAAACGTAGGTTTTGCTTACACTTTTAAGTACCAGTAAATCGACTTTGCAGAAGGTCTATTACTGCACCTGGGAGCCTTTTTTTTTGCCTGGTGTAAAGGGTTAGACATGTAATCCTTGCCAGTACTTCTTCGGGCATATCTTGGCTTTTCTTCAATCAAGACAGGATTTGCATTTGGCCCCGATATAATCAATGGGGAAATATAGGCCTTGGCTATTTCAGTGGCTGTTGGCATCTCACTCACTGGCGAAGGCCTTTGCACAAGGCATAGCTCATCTAATTTTCCCCAGATGATCTGGTAGCACCAAAGCATCTGAACCTAGTGCTTTCGGCTCAACAAGCTCCTCCTTTTGAGCACATTCAGGATATATCTTCATTTCTCTTAGAAGGATGTCAGAATTCGCTGTCTTTCCTTGCAAGGAGCCATTCCAGGTAGTTCACATGGATAAGATCATCCTGCAGCCTAAGGTATTATTTTGTTGCCTAAAATGGTGTCGTCTTTTGACCTCAATCAGGCCATAATGCTTCCATCCTTTTGTCCTTCTCCAAAACACCCTTGAGAAGTGACACTCCACTCCCTGGATATGGTTTGAGTTGTTAGAGTTTACCTCACAGCCACCACCTAATTTGGACAATCTGACTCCCTCTTCCGGAGAGATCTTGCACGGGTCTCAGTCCATCCTGTTCCACCATTGCTAGGTGAATATGTCAGTTTGTAGTTCGGGTCTATTCAGCAAAGGTAGGCTTTTTCCCTTTCCAGTGATGGATCATTCTACTAGATTCAGTACATCCTGAGCTTATCAACATAAAGTTTCTTAATTGCACCCCTCTGATTGGTATTGCTTTGTGTTGTTCCAGTCGTCTCTCTGAATCTGCCTGTGTTCTGTAATGTATGAACAAAATTTGACTGACCTGTAAAATCCATTTCTTGGACTATACTACAAGGCATAGGCCACCCTCCACTCTGTGGTCCCTTTAGGCTAAGTTTTCATATATGCAGGTGAAGGAATGCAAGCAAATTGCACTCATTCCTGAATCTGCAGGCGAACTGCGCTGCTATTTAGCAGACACGTGGGGCTGCCATTGATTCTTAATGACTGGAAATAGCAGGCTGCAAAAGCACATGTCATTTCTGTGAGGTTGCAATTAAAAAAATGGTTCAGGGACTGTTTTCTTGTGTTTCTCGCAAATGAATGAACTGCTGTGCCCGAGCAAATGCAAAACACCAATTGCATAGGTGTGAATCTAGCCTTATTGCTTGCTAACGAACCGAGGCTTGCATTGGGAAGGAGGGTATTTTTTATGGAGATCCTCAGTCTTTTTGCCAGTGTCCAGTCACCTGAACTTGCATGCCTGTAATGCCTATGTCCTGTATGTACTCTAAGATATGGATTTTACAAGCAAAAGGTGGACTTTGCCTTTAATGTACTAAGTGCAGGTGTTTGTTTGCACTGCATACAATGTAATACCCCGTTAAAGGTGTGTTAATTAAACTGTAAATCACAGACTGGTGCAATCATGTTTTTGCAACAGCTTTCAGAAAATAGTCAAAGGGTTGTTTGTATACTGTATTTTTATATACTATATGTGATATGGAGAAACATGGTGACATCACATGGGCTAAGTTACATTTATTTTTTTATTTTAGTGTTACAGTTGAAGCCTCAGGAAGCAGTCCAGTTTCACCAAACTCTCAGGACCGGTCCACAGTCCATTCTCCACTTCGCTCTCCACTGAAGCGTCAGGCATCTGTATGTTCCACGCGGCTAGGTAGTACAAAGAGTCTTTCAGCTGCATTTTATGGGGATAAACCAATAGGTCCAGTTGGAGTTCAGTTTAGTAGTGATGTCTCACGCAGTGATGAGAATGTCTTAGACTCTCCAAAACAGAGGAGGAGCTTTGGCTCCTTTCCATATACTCCATCTGCAGACTCCAACTCTTTCCATCAG
Organism: Rana temporaria; assembly: GCF_905171775.1. NCBI lineage: Eukaryota > Metazoa > Chordata > Amphibia > Anura > Ranidae > Rana > Rana temporaria. The sequence goes on from NC_053489.1 coordinate 493,777,608, forward strand.
TACCGTTCAATGGACTCTAGTATGTCTATGGCAGATAGCGAAGCTTATTTTTCTGCGGCCGAGGAATTTGAACCTATAAGCAGTGATGAAGGTCCTGGCACATATCCGGGGAGAAAAAGAAGGAAAAAGCAAACTCAAAAAATTGACTATAGCAGAGGATCAATTTACCACAGTGTAGAGGGTCCTTTAACTGCTACTACACAGGTGGATGGAAGATTAGATCCAAGAACATTACCACTTCGAACTCATGCTTCTCAGGCTTCATTCGTCTCTGCCCTAGGTGGGGAAGAGGAAACACTGGAACATGTATATGCAATGGAAGCCGAAAAACCTGTGGATAATGAACAGACTACTCAGCAGCCAATTATGTCCTGTTATCAGAACTATCTGAGCCAGTTTCAGGTGTTTAACTGGTCTGTAAAACACCCAACAAATAAAAGAACTTCAAAATCTTCCCTACATAGGCCATTAGACCTAGACACTCCAACCAGTGAAGAAAGTCCAACTTCCTATGAACAGCTTTGTGTTCCAACTTTTAAGGTAAACATATAGTAAATAATGGGGAAAAAAAGTCATGCGAGCATTTATTTTACATAATAATTCCATTAATGTAAGATACAGCCCCATTTTTATGTATTGTTTTTTTATGTTCTACTTCTGTGTAAATATATATTAAGTTCAGGGGCTAGCAAAAAGTAAGGATTCACCACTCTTGGAAAATGTTCATTTAATTGTGTAGAAAAAAAGCTAATCACAGACATGCCTCAAAACTATTTTCATTTAACATTCTAACCTTCTGGATTTAGGAAACCGTTAACAAAAATATAAAAGAAAGAAAACTGTAGTGAGTAACAACTATTTTTTTGCAGATCAAGCAGAGGAAAACAATATGGAATTACTCAATTTTGAGGAATCATTATGGAATCACCATGTACGTTGCAGTTCTAAAACAATCATCTGCATCAGATTACATCCTGAAAATGATGTCATCACCGAACATCCTTTCAATTGATGGAATAAGAAAAGTGTCCAAAATCTCAATATAAACTTGTGCATTTATTGAAGATTTAATGATTGTCATCTCCCCGTACCTTTTACCTAACATGCAACCCCATATCATCAACGACTGTGGAAATTTGCATGTTTTCTTTAGGAAGTCGTCTTTATACATTTCATTGAAACTGCACCAAACAAAAGAAGACCTTAAAGCGCCAAGATAGGGCACTTAGGACTCACCCCCCCCTGCCTCCCTAGCAAACTCTTACCAGAGTGAGAGAGAGAGCTGTGCATGATGTCAGAAGCCTAGGCTTTTTACCAGCCAAGAAACAGGAAGTGGGCTGTAATAGGTATTTACTGGCAGGAAAAAAAATGCAACGATGAAAAAATTATTGAAGGTGCGCTTTAAAGCAATATGCCTTAAAAACAGAAAATGCACAACAATACAAATGAGGAACAAATAGTCAATAACGAGTCAATGTCTGTGACCCAACTGTTAGACATTGGCTAAAGGAAATGGGATTTACATACAGAAAAGCCAAACGAAAATCATCATAACAATTAAACAGAAAAAAAAGGTTACAGTGGAAAAGCAATCATGGACTGGATGACTGAATGAATGTGATATTCAGTGATGAATTATGAATCTGCATTGGGCAGAGTGAAGATGCTGGAACTTTTTGTTTGGTGCCGTTCCAATGAAATGTATGAAGACGACTGCCTGGCGAAAACATGCAAATTTCCACAATCATTGATGATATTATGATATGGGGTTGCGTGTCAGGTAAAGGTACAGAGGAGATGACAGTCATTAAATCTTCAATAAATACACAGGTTTATATTGAGATTTTGGACACTCTTCTTATTCCATCAATTGAAAGGATGTTTGGTGATGATGACATCCTTTTTCAGAATGTTATCGAATGCAAATGTTTGTTTTAGAATTGTCAAGTACATGGTGATTCCATATTATTTTCCTCTGAATTGAGTGATTACATGTTTTTTTCCTCTGCTTGATCTGCAAAAACAGTTGCAACAGACTAGTTTTCTTTATTTTTTTAAGTGCCTCTTAAAGCCAGACGGTTGGAATGTTAAATGAAAATTAGTTTTGAGGCATATCTTTAATTCTAATTTTTGCCAGGTGTTGTATAAGCTCAAATGTTAAGGGTCATCCGTTGACCAGCATTCTCAAGCTGGTTCAATATCTAATCAATCTTGATGTGTTTTTTTTTTTGTTTGTGCCAAGAAAGGTGGTATATTAGAAAACTATTCTCACAGATTCTAAATTGTTGAGTGTTTTGTGATCTTAATTATTTTGTAATTTAGATTCTAACGCCTTACTAGTGTTTTTATGTACTGTATGCCTTGAAAACCTCCCTTTTTCATGCAGTGAAATACTAATTGGCTGCTCTATCCCCACATACCAATAATGTAATCAAATCTTCTACAGTTTATTTGATTTAGCATGCTTAGTATACAGGGTATACACAATCCGCAGTCCCCTCTTTCCTAGTTGTAGTTTTGCCATGCATTTGTAAACATTACAATGACACTGTAAGTCCTTTTCTTTTGTTTTTTAGGTGGTGAGACAGGGTCTGTCAGCCAATGCCTTACTTGACCGAGGGATGCAGCTTATGGGTTCTTCCTCCAGGTAGGTTGTCAATATATAACTGCATTATTTAACAGTTTAAAAGACTTACGTGTAATCTCACTTATTCATATGTAAATTGGTTGGAACAGCTTCTGTCTTTTAAAATATCTTGTGGAAAATCTTGCCAGGTGGTTAGGATGTCATATGTGCTTAGAAGAAGTGGAGTAAAGAACAAACACATCTTGTTTTGCAGGTTGTTAAGCCTAGCCTGGACAGATATGTGCTTCCTTCATTATCCAGAGTAATTGGGCCTCAATAAAACTTTCCTCTGATTGAGAAAAGAAGAAAAACAATACAAAAACAGATTAGACATAGCAGTACACAGATCCAATTAAAAGAAAAGGCTAAGGCTTCATGTACATGGGTTGTTTTTACAATCTCTCCTGAACAATTTAACTTGACAGATACTGTAGTAACCCACGTTTAAAACGTCAGTTTTGCAACGTTTAAATGCTGCGTTCAGCAGCGTTTTGCCGTGTTTTTTTTTTTTTCAAATTAGCCAAAAATGAAAAACACCTGTAAATAAAACTCAGCTAAATGCAAGTTACCGGGTTTAGCCGCATCTAGAAGCATTTGGCGCTTGAAAACTCAGCTTCTAAACCCATTTTTTTTCCAAAAAAAGCCTCTAAACTCAACTGCCTAGAAACGACTGTAAACGACCCCGTGTACATGTACTGATAAGATAACATAGAGGAGCGTTCAGGAGCAGTTGAAAAAAATGCCCAACTGCTCCTAAACGTCCGTTTAGCAGAAGCAGGTGTACACAAGGCCTAAAATAAATGTGTTACTAAGTCCAGGATCCTGCATTCACTATATATGGTCTCCCACAGTACACATAACATAGAAATGCAATTATTTTAGTAAATATAAACTGCTAAATACCCTTTCTTATCAGCAGTATATAGCAGTCTTGTGACTTCTATCACTGTCTGCCTGAGCACTGGTTAAAACTTGTAGGAGAAGTTTTTATTCTCATTAGATTGTCCTATGAGACCCCTGACCCTCTGTCTGGACAGTGGTGATTGGCCCTATGCTGATCACATGCACCCTTCCAGTAAAAATAAATAAATAAACTCTCTAGCAATACACGCTAAGCTGAGCATGTACAGAGTCCCTCCGAGGCTCTGTACTATAAGCAGATGGAAGTAAAAGAAGCAGAGGATCAGAGAAGACATGATCGAACAGGCTTTTTACACAACGCGGGGGATTAAACCCTTGGGTTCCACAGTGAGTACAACATGCATGTTTTACTGCATATACACACTGATTTTACTGTTGCAGGTTTAGTAATACTTTAAACTTAAAGTGATTGCAAACCTCAGACATGACCAGTCCAGAGCACTAAGTGTGATTTCTGCCTGATACTTTGTTCATCTATTATCAGTATGAATAACTTCTCCCAAGTTTTCCTGACACCAAGACCCCTTTCACACTGGAGGCGTTTTTCAGGTGCTAGTGGGATAAAAATAGCGCCTGTAAAGCACCTGCAAAATGCCTCCTCTGCAAAGCGCTTCGGCAGCAGCACTACACAGGCACATTTAACCCTTTCTTCAGCCGCTAGCGGGGGTTAAAGGCACCCCCCTATAAGCCGCATAGTTTTTAATTTCCCCTCTTTCTGTTCTTCTGACATATAAATAAATACGTGAAAATACAAGTCCAGAGATGGGTATCAAAATTATTAAGGGGACTGGGGGACCTCAATTATGAGGAATGACTACACGCACAAAATTTTTACTCCCCTCAAGAAGAGACGCTTGAGAGGAGATATGATAGCCATATAAAAATATCTCAATGGTGATCCCAGCGTAGGTAGGAAACGATTCAGTCTAAAGGAGTGTAAGACACTGGGCCACACAAGGAGACTGAAAGAGAAGCGGTTTAACCTTAAAGTGATTTTAAAGTCTTGTTTTTTTGCTTTAAAATAACAAACATGTTATATTTACCTCCTCTATGCAATGGTTTTGCACATAGCAGCCCAGATCCTCCTCTATTCGGGTTCCTCTTCGGCAATCCTGGCCCCTCCCTCTTCTGAGTGCCCCCACAGCAAGCAGCTTGCTGTAAGGGCACCCTAGCCGGGTCACAGCTTCCTGTATTCATTCAGACACAGAGCCCTGCCCCCTTTCTCTCCTCATTGGCTGACTGATTTTAATTGACAGCAGCAGGAGCCAATGGCGCCGCTGCTGTGTCTCAGCCAATGAGGAGGGTAGTCCCGGGCAGCAATAAAAACGGACTGCCTTTCGTTATATTTTATTGCATAGAATGCATCAGGATAAAAAACCTTCTGCCTTTACAATCACTTAACCACTTCAGCTACAGAAGGTTTTGCCCACTTACTGACCAGGGCATTTTTAGAGATACGGCATTGTGTTTCTTTAACTAAAATATTGCGCAGTCCTGCAACTTTGTACCCATATTAAATTGCTGTCCCTTTTTCCACAAAGAAAGCTTTCTTTTGGTGGTATTTGATCACCTCTGCAATTTTTTTTTTTTTTTTGCGCTAGCAATATAAAAAGACAGACGTGTGAATAAAAAAACATATTTTTTACTTTCTACTATAAAACATTCTCAATAAAAAAAAAAGTAAAAAATCAAATTTCTTCATCGATTTAGACCAATATGTAGTCTGCTACATATTTTTGGAAAAAAAAATCCCAATAAGCGTATATTGATTGGTTTGCGCAAAAGTTATAGAGTCCAAAATCTATGAGATTATATTGAGGAACTTTTAAATTGTTTTTATTGTTTTTACTAGTAATAGCGTTGATCAGTGAAGTGACACTTTTTGGGGACCAGTGACACCAATACAGTGCTAAAAGAAATGCACTGTCACAGTATAAATGACACTGGCAGGGAAGGGGTTAAGTGTGTGCCTGGAAGGTGCTTTCTAACTGTGTGGGGGACGTATACACTGGATGAAAAGAGAGATCATGTTTCAGCCTAGCTGAAACACAAGATTTCCCTTTTGCTCCCTGACAGATAAGCGGTTTGCCTTGTTTACATTGGCACACCGCTGCTCCGTCTCACTACAGAACAATTGGTGGACCGTGGTGGCCATGTTGGCCACCAGACCCGCTGATTGGCTCCCACTGTGTCCAATCACAGTGCGAGCAGCGTTTTGGCATCCTGCAGCACATGCAGGTACGTATTTTTTGCGCAGACGGGCTGCCCTGCTACAGTATGCGGCAGGGCGGTCTGGTTAAGCTGCGTAGAGGGTTTTTCACTCAGGGCGGTAAGGATGTGGAACTCTCTTCTACAATCGGTGGTGTCAGCAGGGAGTATGGATAGTTTTAAAAGACCCTTGGACGTGCATCTTAGTGAACACAATATATAAGGATATGGGAAATGATTATCTACATGAACACACCCCCACACCGGTTGAACTGGATGGACTTTTGTCTTTATTCAACGTTATTAACTATGTAACAAAGTACCTATAAAGGTAAGAGACAGCAAGAAAAAGCCTGACAGAGGGTCTAACTCTTCACAGCTCAAATCTGGGAAATACGTTTTGGCAGGAGCTGCACTTTCAGTTTGCACCCATGGATTTAAAAAAACTCTTTCAAATTTAAATGTGATTTTTACACTTATGTTGCCAAGTTTAGTTTATTTTCTTTGATTAAAATAAAGACCATGCAGCCTGTGAATGGCATTGGATGGTAACAAATGGGCTCTATCACTGGCTATAAGGCTTTACACTCCCCATGGTGCAACATGATGGGCATGATCTCCATTCTTTCGCCTCATCAAGCATTGTTTGGCCGCAGAAGCAGGGGAAACTCAGGGGTCTAGCGAACAGGCACCACCTTCCTGTGCCTGCGGGACTGAATCACTCCACCACAGCTATCACAGGATCCGATCCCCAGCATCCTCTTGCTCTTCAAAGCCCTCAATCAGTGTTACTGGTAGTCCTAGATCTGTATCAGACCTGATAAGATACTTGCCTTCTAAACCAGAAATAGCAGCCATACTCCAGTCCCTAGAAGAGGCACTTTCCAAGGGAAATGGCGGTCATGCGATCTGATCTCTCTGGTCTTTTAAACCTGAGTGGAGAACTATGAGGTCAGATTAGATTCTCATGATGAAGCCATATGGGAGCTTCAGGGGGGTTGGCAGGCAGATGGCAGATCACACACTCCACCATACTCTATAAGTTGGATAACCAGGGAAATAGGAGAAGACAAAATAACATACACATTTGGGGGCTACCGAGGAGGACCTGCAGGATGCGCTGCTGGGTAAACAGGTAACTTTCTCCTTACTTTTTGACAGAGTACTGTCTAATGAATCGCCAAAAGATTTTGAGGAGAAAGAATCAGCAATGTGTAAGCTTTGCCTTCAGTCAATTTCTGTGGCTCTACACTCACAGTGTACCCTGACTTGGCTAGAGAAACCTTGGAGTGCCCACTCGTGAATAAGCAATGCTTAGCAAATCTTCCTTATAACTGAGGCTTTCCCACGTGTCTTATTGCTTTTAGGCTGGGTTCACACTGTTGTGCAGAGCAGCTCAAAGTAGGAGTCCATTGCGTCCCTGCTCTCCTTTTCAGAGATGAATCGAGTCCGATTTTTGCCTGAATTCGGACCTGAAACAGAGTCAAAGATGCACAGGACCCCTGTACAATGCACTCCGCAGCCACCCCGGAGATGTGTGAACCAGCTCCATTGGGAGCTGGTCAGAGTCTCCTGTCATGCGAATTGGAATGCCGGGAAATCCTCATTCAATTCGTAATAGTGTGAAACCCAGCCTTGGATGCTCCTTCACTATTCAGGTTCCCTGAATAAATAGAAATCTTCTGTACCAACCTCCACGTTGCAGTCCCTGAGCTTCCAGGCTGGCAGGATGCATTTACCAGTCTTTGTGGCGCAGCCGAGGTGTCAGTGAACAGGACCCCCCTGCCTTCTCTCCATATTATGGGTGACACCACTCCATTTTGTCAGCTGTTCTATTAATTCCAATTACATTACATGTTGCTGAGTAGCTAATGAGTATGTTTTGCTTAACCAAATTTAGAGATCCTGTTTTTTTTACAGACTGCTAACTAATGCAGTTGTCTATTTCACTAAGGAATTTAGTCTGCCCTTTGACCTTTTGGGACTCCATTATCCAATCATGTGCAGGCATTTTTTTTAATGCACTTGATTGGGTATTCTTTACAAAGTGAAGCGCCACCTTATTACACTTACTAAAGAAAATGAGTGCGCAGTCTATTTGTCTTTAGTAAAACCACCCCAAAGTGCACATTCAATTTTGCTTTACAGAAAATGAAGAAAGTGACATAATGAGCCTTAAGAGTTTCAATTTGTATGCAAACAGATAGGCCCTTGCACTACATTGTTTTGGTAAATCTGAAAACAAAAATCTGCAGAAAATCTAATAGTGTGTATGGGGTCTAAATTAAAAACTTCCTTTAGGTACAAGGGTGCATACAACCTCTTCTATTGCTTGCGTTTCAGCGTTCTAGCAGAATCTCTGTAACGGTAACACATTCTCCTTCTACTCAACCAAAACACCAAAAGGCACTTATCTTCAGTTACTTACAACAAGCTAATCTATCTTCTTTACTAGCTGACATACTTAAAACCCCTAGAGTCCTTTCTCAGGAAAAACTTTTTCTAAGGTAACAACAAGCATGGGCACGGAAAAAGAATATGGCACAGATGGCTTAACACTGGCATTTAATAAAACTTTAAGGAATCACTTTTCCCCAGTTTGACTTTCTATGCTAACTCTATTGCATCAAGTGAAAACATTTGACCTGAGACATTACAAGCACATATTACAGTGATTCCCAAACCAGGGAAGTGTGTGCAAGCCACGGGCTAATCTCGCTATTAAATATCGACATAAAGCTTTATGTTGGGGTTCTGCCGACAAGATTATTGCCTCTTCTTCTAGAATAGATATTGCCAGACTCTGGCAGGGAGGCCAGAGATCATTCTTTACAGACTTTCTCTATCGTGACAAATGCACATACTGTACATTCAACAGGGTGGACTGGGACGACATAAAGTGGTATTGAACCCAAAAGCAAACATTTATTATATTGCAGCTTACCAATTCTTAGATGTGATGCCTGTAATCATTTTCCTTTTTATACATTGATTCTTTTTTTTTTACCCAGTGATTCTGTTTGGGTATTCTGCTGTTTTTTTAACAGAACAAGCTGTCCTGCAGATGTAGCAGTTAGGGGGTTTAGACAAGCAAATTAACACTGACGGTAGGGCCGAAACAATTAACTGGTTGCCGACCAGCCGCCGTCGTTTTACGGCGGCAGGTCGGCTCCCCTGCGCGAGAGCACGTAGCTATACGTCGGCTCTTGCACAGGCCAGTAGGGGCGTGTGCGCGCTGCCTGCTCTCCCCCGACTCCCGTGCGCGTGCCCGGCGGGCACGATCGCTGTTGGGCACGCGCGATCACTCGTTACAGAGCAGGGACCGGGAGCTGTAAACACACAGCTCCCGGTCCTGTCGGGGAGAGAATTGCTGATCTTCTGTTCATACAACGTATGAACAGAAGATCAGTCATTTCCCCTAGTCAGTCCCCCCCCCCACAGTTAGAACACACCCAGGGAACATACTTAACCCCTTTCCCGCCCCCTAGTGTGAACCCCTTCACTGCCAGTGGCATTTTTATAGTAATCCAATGCATTTTTATAGCACTGATCGCTATAAAAATGCCAATGGTCCCAAAAATGTGTCAAAAGTGTCTGAAGGCTGATCACCGCCATTACTAGTAAAAGAAAAATATTAATAAAAATGCCATAAAAATACCCCCTATTTTGTAAACGCTATAACTTTTGCGCAAACCAATCAATAAACGCTTATTGTGATTTTTTTTTACGAAAAATATGTAGAAGAATACGTATCGGCCTAAATTGTTAGTTTTTTTTAACCCCATTATGTTACTAAACATCTCAGGCCGGGGTCACACCTTTGTTTTCAGATGTTTTTTTGCAGAAACACACTACAGTTCATTTACATGGTTTCCTATGGGACACGTTCACATGCATGATTTCTTTCTCGTACATCACGGGACACAGAGCGGCATATTCATTACTATGTGGGTTATATGGAGTACCTTCAGGTGATGGACACTGGCAATCTCAAACAGGAAGTGCCCCTCCCTATATAACCCCCTCCCATAGGAGGAGTACCTCAGTTTTTTCGCCAGTGTCTTAGGTGTTGGTCATGGTTTAGCTTTGCCTCCACATCCTTGGGATCAAGGCAGGCTAACCGGATCTGTCCAACGGCCTCAGTGCTAAAGTGGACAGTATCCTGACCCCAAAGCCATGGGGTTTGCCCATAACGCTTCTCTTTTTAGAGAGCTGGACCCTGGGCCCAGGACTTAGAACCTTGGGTATCTAAAGCTCCTGTTTGCCAGGGTGCTATATGGCCCAGGACAGTGGCTCCTTCATAGGAACCCAGGGCCTGAAGGTCTAGACGCCACCCACGGAGATGGGGGAAGATTGGACCTCTTGCTGTGCAAAAGTCCTGCGGCATGGAGCAGGTAAGTATTGGGGAGCCTGCGGAACTTGGTTCTTAGCAGATTCCCTGGAGGGGGGTGCACAGGGGGTCATGCCTGGGTATGCTCTGCATTGGCAAGGAATCACTATGTCTATGGTTAGAGACAGGATGATTCAAATCTTTTTCCCCCAGTGATAGGTGTCCTCCCTGGTAAGTGTTGTTTAGCTGGGTCTGCTGCGCTAGGTGTGGGATCTCTGTGAATTACAGGAGCCATGTTTCCCATGCTGAGAGGAGGTCTGTGACCTACCTGAGGGCTTACCTGCCTGGGTGCTGCGCCGCTCCGTCCTCCTCCTGGGCGGCGATTTACATATAGGAAGGGGAGGCCCTTCCAGTAGCTGCCAAAAGCTCAGTGTCTTCCTGAGTTAGAGAGGAGGAGGACGCAGAGCGGAGCTCGCTGAGGACACCCAGTGGCGGAAGGAAAGATTACAGTCTTTTTCTAAGGAATAGACTGTCAAACCTACAGATAGGTTTCTTTTTCCTTTTTTCAGCAGATGGCTATTGGCAATACTTATTAAGAGACAGAGTATTTTTCTTTTCCTCATAAAAAAAAAAAAAAAAAAAAAAAAGATATATATAAAAAAAGAAAAAAAAAAAGAAAAGAAGAAGAAAAAGGGAAAGAACTTCTGATCTCCCTTCTCAGTTTGGGCGTTAGTCTCTATCGTTCCCAAACCGGCAGATCCCCTTAGCTACGTCTGTGGCTGGGTGATAGCAGGTGTACCTCGGTATTGTACCATGGCTTCTGGGTCAGAGGGTACAAAGGGTGGGGATTCCCCCGCAAAATCCGAGGGCTCAGACACGGCTATGCCGCTGCTCTCCCCACAGGACATATCAGGGCACGCCCTGATGGGACCTGGGGGATCTGGTGCTGGGGCTGGTCCAGTTCAGTCCAACCCCGGCTTTGTCACTGAGAGGGTGCTTGCTGTTTCTTTAGGAGAACTAGAGAAAAGAATGGCAAAAAGAATAGCTAAGGCTATATCGGGTAGAAAGCGGACTAGGTCTCCGTCACCCGAGCAGGAACCCTCAGATTCAGAGATCCTTTCCCTAGGGGAATTGGATAATCCTGACGTTTTGGACCAGGGTGGTCATATTTCAGGATTGGATCAAGCCAGATAGAGTCTTTTTACCACCTAAAAAATTCTCTGTTTTATATCCTATGGAGGAGAAATTCTCCAAAAGGTGGGCGCCCCCGGCGGTGGACGCAGCCATCTCCTGTGTGAACAGATCTTTAACTTGCCCTGTAGAAAACTTACAGGTGTTTAAGGATCCGGTTGATAAATGCTTGGAAACATTACTTAAGGCCTCCTTTACTTCAGCAGGGGCGATAGTTCAGCCCGCTGTGGCTGCTATTGGAGTTGCCCAAGCATTATCAGATAAAACTAAGCAAATGCTTAAACTTATCCCTGCCCAACAGGCAGAGGAATTTTCGGATATACCCAGGGCTATACGCTTTACGGTGGATGCTATCAAGGACTCCATCCAGCAGGCGTCACGTTTATCCTTATTTCTAATCCATATGAGAAGGCTCTTATGGTTGAAGAATTGGGAGGCTAAGCCCCCGTGCAAAAAACTCCTGGTAGGGTTTCCCTTCCATGGAGGACGTCTCTTCGGAGAAGATCTGGATAGATATATTCAGACTATATCAAGCGGCAAAAGCACTCTCTTGCCAGTCAAGAAGAAGGCCCGAGGGCCCGCATTTAAGCGCCAGCCCTCCCCGGGGCAGGGGCCCTCTAATACCAAACAGTATCGACGGCCTCCTGCAAGATCAGGATTTAACAATAAGCCGCAGGGCCAAGCCACGGGGGGCAAGAAGCAGTGGTACCGCAAGCCTGCGAAGCCAGCCCCCAAGTCGGCCTTATGAAGGGGCGCCCCCACCCACGATGGTGGGGGGAAGGCTGCGTCTCTTTGCAGAGGTTTGGGAAGCCAGCATTCCCGACTGCTGGGTACGGTCTTCCGTGACCACAGGCTACAAACTAGAATTTCTAAAATTCCCTCCTCCTCATTACCAGGAGTCAAGAGTACCAGGCGACCCTGTGAAAAGAGCCGCATTGATGGCGGCATTGAATCATCTGCTATGCCAGAAGGTGATAGTAGAAGTACCAGTCCGGGAACAGGGATTGGGGTTCTACTCCAACCTGTTTATCATCCCAAAGCCCAACGGCGATGTCAGGCCAATCTTGGACTTAAAGGGAGTAAATGCGTACCTAAGGGTCCGCTCATTCCGGATGGAAACTATTCGGTCAGCTGTCGCCGTGCTCCAGAAGGACGACTTCATGGCGTCTATAGACATAAAGGATGCTTACCTTCATGTGCCAATTTTTCAGCCACATCAAGTAGTTCTACGCTTCGCGGTGGCTCAGCGTCATTTCCAATTTGTGGCGCTCCCCTTCGGGTTGGCTACGGCCCCCCGGGTATTCACGAAGGTCCTAGCCCCAATCCTAGCCAATCTAAGGACCCAAGGAGTCACGGTCCTGGCTTACCTGGACGACCTCTTGGTCGTAGACCACTCGTCTCCTGGCCTGGAACGAGCAGTGGCCCTCACGGTTCAGTACCTCGAGAGGTTCGGCTGGGTCCTAAATCGAGACAAGTCAGCATTCCTGTCCACAAGGCAGCTGGAATATCTCGGCATGAGATTGGATACAGAACAACAGAAGGTGTTCCTACCCCTATTAAAGGTCAAGGCCATCAAAGAGCTAATACAAATAGTTCTAAGAAAGAAAAGGCCAACTGTTCGCCTATGTATGCGACTACTAGGCAAGATGGTGGCCACATTCGAGGCGGTTCCGTACGCCCAGAGCCACACTCGCATCCTGCAGGCAGCCATCCTGTCAGCATGGAGCAAGAGGCCTCAGGCCTTAGAAATTCCTTTGCCACTCTCACCAAGAGTGCGGCAAAGTCTATCTTGGTGGTTAAACCCTCAGAATCTCCTGAAGGGAAAGACTTTCAGTCCTGTGACCTGGAAGATAGTAACCACAGACGCCAGCCTGATGGGCTGGGGAGCAATTTTGGATGGTTGCACTCGCCAGGGCACTTGGGCAGCGGCAGAGAAGCAGTTGCCCATCAATATCTTGGAGCTCAGAGCTGCTCGACTAGCCCTCAGGGCTTGGACGTCCAAACTACAGGGGTTCCCGGTGAGAATACAATCGGACAATGCCCCGACGGTGGCATATATAAATCACCAAGGGGGAACCAAGAGTCAAGCCGCTCAGAAAGAAGTGAGCTTGATTTTCTTGTGGGCAGAAGCCCATGTGCCCTGCATATCGGCTATATTCATTCCCGGAGTGGACAACCTACAGGCGGACTTCTTAAGTCGCCAGACTCTGTTGCCGGGGGAGTGGTCTCTGCATCCACAGGTCTTTCAGACACTCTGCCAGAAATGGGGAGTGCCGGACGTGGATATCATGGCATCGAGACTGAACAAGAAGCTAGACAGGTTCATGTCCCGCACAAGGGATCCGATGGCCTGCGGAACCGATGCGTTAGTTTGCCCTTGGCATCAGTTCAAACTTCTTTATGCATTTCCCCCGCTCCAGTTACTACCCCGCCTGCTGCGCAGGATCAGGGTGGAGCACATACCAGTTATCCTGGTAGCTCCAGCATGGCCCAGAAGGGCATGGTATTCACTAATCCTGAAGATGGTAGTGGGAGACCCTTGGACTCTTCCTCTACGGCCAGACCTGCTATCGCAGGGTCCGATCCTCCACCCTGCCTTACGGCATCTAAATTTGACGGCCTGGAAGCTGAATCCCTGATTCTCAGGGGTAGAGGTCTGTCTCAGAAAGTAATCTCTACCCTAATCAGAGCCAGGAAACCGGTCTCTAGGGTGATTTATTACAGGGTCTGGAAGGCCTATGTAGGCTGGTGTGAGTCCAAGCGATGGCTTTCTCGCAAATTTACCATCGATAGAGTATTAAGTTTTCTCCAGCTAGGAGTGGATAAAGGACTGGCATTAAGCACAATCAAGGGACAGATTTCAGCTTTGTCAGTGTGGTTTCAGCGGCCGCTGGCCACCCACTCGCTGGTTAAGACCTTCATTCAAGGGGTCTTGCGTATTAATCCTCCAGTTAAATCCCTGCTTTGTCCGTGGTATTTTAATCTTGTTCTGTCAAGTTTACAGAAACAACCTTTTGAGCCGTTGGCTGAAATTCCTTTGGTTTTACTGACAAGGAAGTTAGTATTTTTGGTCGCCATAGTTTCCGCCAGAAGAGTATCGGAACTGGCAGCCTTATCCTGTAAGAAACCATATCTTATTTTACATAAGGACAAGGTCGTTCTCCGCCCTCATCCTTCCTTCCTACCAAAGGTTATATCCAGTTTTCATCTAAACCAGGATTTGGTATTACCATCCTTCTTTCCTAAACCTACTTCCAGAAAGGAAGGGTTGCTGCATACCTTGGATATTGTCAGGGCCATGAAGGCCTATCTTAAACCTACAGAGAAGATCCGGAAAACAGATGTGTTGTTCATTTTACCGGATGGGCCCAAAAAGGGGCAGGCAGCTGCAAAATCCACCATCTCGAGGTGGATTAAACAGTTAATCACTCAGGCCTACGGCTTGAAGGGGTTGCCTCCTCCGTTATCATTAAAGGCTCATTCTACTAGGGCCATGGGCGCCTCCTGGGCAGCACACCACCAGATCTCTATGGCTCAAGTTTGCAAGGCGGCAACCTGGTCTTCTGTCCACACGTTTACAAAGTTCTACCAGTTGGACGTAAGAAGGAATACTGATACAGCCTTTGGGCAGGCAGTGCTGCGGGCTGCAGTTTGAGACCCTCGGATTCCGGGGGCTCCCTTTTGAGTAAAATTTAAAATTATTTTTTTCTCAACTAAGTTGGATTTATTATGATTTAAATCTCTAAATTAAATCCTTTTGTCTTGGGAAGATGTCTCCCTCCCCTCATTGTAAGCATTGCTTTGGGACATCCCACATAGTAATGAATATGCCGCTCTGTGTCCCGTGATGTACGAGAAAGAAAAAGGGATTTTTAATACAGCTTACCTGTAAAATCCTTTTCTTGGAGTACATCACGGGACACAGAGCTCCCACCCCTCTTATGGGGACCATTTTGGGAGGCATACTGCTTGCTACAAAACTGAGGTACTCCTCCTATGGGAGGGGGTTATATAGGGAGGGGCACTTCCTGTTTGAGATTGCCAGTGTCCATCACCTGAAGGTACTCCATATAACCCACATAGTAATGAATATGCCGCTCTGTGTCCCGTGATGTACTCCAAGAAAAGGATTTTACAGGTAAGCTGTATTAAAAATCCCTTTTTTTTCAGCTGCTGCGTATTTGGAAAGGGCAAGAACTTTGTTTCTTTGGTTCAATATACTTCAACGGAGGAGCTACAGTAAAGCATGTAATGCATTTTTGCGGCAATTTGTGTTTTTTAATCTGCCCAACAACAAATTGGCCCAAAAAATGCAAATCGCAGCAAAATTCTTTTTTCTAAGGTTAATAATCGATTAATCGAAAAAATTGTCAGCCAACTAATCGATTATGAAAATAATCGTTAGTTGCAGCCCTAACTGACAGGGTGCTTACAATATTCAGCTTTTTTCAATTATGTAAACCTTTATCCCAACCGGAAACAAATCTGTTGCTGCAACTGCTTATAAAGTGTTAGCTGGAGTTTGGCTTCAATTTGTTAGTGTATAGTACATCTAACACTTTCCTTCTCCCAGTGTGACAATGCTGCTGTCCAAAGGTATCTCTGTGCCTTTGGAGTATATGCCCCCCTAATTCAGGATATGTGTTACTAGCTGGAATCACCATGTTAAAACTGAGGTAAAAAAAGCCCCCCCAAAAAAAGAAAACAAATGCAGCCACTACATCTAATGATTGTTAAGCTGCTGATTTTGGTTTTATTATCACTTTAATGACTTCTCTACACTACTTGACCTGCATCTGTCACCGTCATATTGCTGCACTGTATGATTCACTAATGGTTTAGGTCCCTATAAACGATATAATAATTTAACCTTTTGGTCTTCACAGTGGCTGTGGTGACCTTTGCCATCCCTGCTATTTGCCAGCTCTTTGAAAGTGTTTTTGGCAATGGCTTTGAAAGTGTTTTTGGCAATGGTCTGTAATAACTCAGACATTCGTAGGGTTTGCTTCGGAGGTCAACCATATGAACTGTGTACTACATAGATTAAATGGTCCCATATTACTCTACAAAATCTGCATGACTGCATTTGGAACATTTTCTGTGTTTAAAATAAACCTTAATAAGTCAGAAATATTGAATTTCACACTCTCAAACCACAAGATTCAAGAACTGAAACCGCACTTCCCTCCAAATTATTTTGTTGTCCATTACTTTTCTTCAAACCTGCCTAACTATTCCAAACAAACTATATTCCCCTCCTGAGCCTTGTACACACCGCTAGTTTTTTCCATTCAACGAAAAAAGAAATAGCTCAGGTCGAAGCCGTTTTACTAACAATCTTGTGTTAGTACAGCGATCTCCCCTGCTGTGCTGTTGTGTTCTGACAAGGGTACTGCCCTCAGCCCTCCAAGTGATTGTAGTCAAGATAATTACCTGCCAAGTGTTTAAATTTAATTTCTTACGATTCCCTTAACTTTTTTAACATTCTAAAATCTTTAGCAACTACAATTTTATGGAAAAAATAAATAAAAATTGTGTGTATTCTGGCACAAGAAACAATATAGTATGCTACGCACAAAGTATTATTCCTAATTAAAATCACATGTCACATTGAGGTGGAAAATGTTGTTTCACAAGCTATGCTCAGCAGGTCCTCGGCCAAGGAGGGGTTAAATTCCCAGTGTAATGGTGCTGGCGTAGCTGTGATTCTTGCTGAACACAGGAGGTAGCACCTAGTCTACTATTTTTAGCTTTATATTTTAATGCAGTCATTAGAAACCAAGAATCTCTCAAGCTATTTTAATCAGAACCAAACCTGCAGATGATAGACCAGTATCAAAAATTGGACTGAAGGTCCGCAAGAATTTATCAGCAAGGAACAGCCGGTTTTACAAAAATACAAATATCTTCATTAAACATAATATCGGCTTATACAAAAATCTATACCTCCCACCATATGATCAAATAAAAGTTGACAACATTGTCAAAAAGACACGGGTAGCTACCACAAACATTCATCCATCCACATACATGCTATGTGCAAAAATTATATAGCAGAGGCCAGCTGTGGAAGTACTAAAAATAATGAGTTATTAAAAAAGAAGTATGGCCAAAGCTTCCTTTGGCCATACTTCTCTTCTGGGTCACCGGAGTGCACTTATTTCTGCGCTCCTTCGATTAGGACGCTAAAGCCTGCTGGAGCCTGTCCAGGCTCTGCAGGGATACCAATAAAAATGTTGGTATCTACCCAGATTTCTGATGGCAACTAGCTCAGCCTCTCAGCATGGCCCTGAGAGCCTAAGCCAGCCGCTCCTACCTCCTCCACATCAAGGTGGTCCAGTGAGCTCTGGTGGGGCGGAGCACAGAGCCGGTGACTGACAATAACCACTGCCTGCTCAATAAAGACTGACAAGTGAGCGATCAGCGGTCATGTTCTCAGTCTTAAAACCGGAGGGGGACAGTTGCAGAGACAGCCATATGTGGCAGCCTGTCATTTAGGTGAGTGTGTGTGTGTTTTCGGGTTTTTTTTTTTTTTTACATCTTCTCCTTTAACCCTTCTTAAATCTTTGTTGTTTGCACCTGCACTCCCATCAATTGCCTTTTTAAACTGTATAAGATCCTCTTGCAATCTGACTTTGCATTACACCACCTGTAATTTTCAAAATAGGAAGCAGACCTTGGCCAACAGAATTTCGACAATCACATATCCTCTGTCTCTTGTAAAGTTGATAAAAAATAAATTAAAAAAAATTCTGTCTCAATGGCATAAAACAAGAAATCTGCATCAGTCCTTTTACATCTCTCCCCCCGTGTTGGAGTGGATACAGTGATATCAGAACACACACTAATTTCTCTTATCGTCCATGGACGGACACAGCTCCTTAAATCTTGACAAGTGGGTTATGTTCCCTGTTTACAGGAGAGGACTAGGCAGAAACATGTTAAATAGTTAAATACATGTTACATTAACAGAGTTGAACAGCCCCGCCCAGGGGGCGGTCCCTCCAGACATAACCCTCCTCACTGCAGCTTGCAGCCTCAGTTTCGTTCTGCCTAGCAAAGGAGAAGGACGTATGGCTCCCTTTGGGCCCAGCGCCCTGAGGAGAAATTTTATTTTATTTTACTTTACTTTTTCTTGAAGAATCTTCTTTCAACTGTTGGCTGAGAGACAGGCTGGATATTATAGATCCTTGTAGTCTACTCAGTCCGACCAGCAAGCGTGGGCACACCTTTGCAAAGAGGCTTGGTCTGCCACGCCATACCTCATGACTCCTGAGGTGGCCGGTGAGCTTTGCTCCGAGGTCCACATATGACTGAGCTGTGGTGTTGTCTCAATCACAGTGGACCGGGCCGACAGCTACCTCCATTGCGGTTGTAGTTCTGTCAGGAATGCGTCAGCGAGTCCTCGCTCGGACGGGTAAGTACAGTCCCTCCTGCTTCGGTGGGTTGGTACGGCTGGGCATTCCTGGGGTTCGGGGGTCCCTTCCCCTTACTTCCCTGCTCCTTTCCCTTGCTGCATTGCTAACATTGCCGCTGTCAGGGGGGAGGGGGCCTTCCTGAGGGGACTGTGTTATCTGGCCTGTGTTTTTTTTTTTTTTTTTTTTTTTTGTATTGGGCTTTCCTGTGAGGTAAAAAGCCCTGTGATGAGCACAGATGTTTATGATTATACTTCAGCAGACGCTGACTGATTGGTGACACCTGTAACGGTTTTGCTTTTTATGCTGTATCTGTGTCTTATCCTTAAATAAAACAGCCCTATGAGGCTTTTCCTGTTTAAACACAGGTCCCTGCAAAAGTTACCTCACGGTTCTTTTCCTCACAGGCAGCGCTGGGCAGTCTCCTCCTGAGGGAGTCCCCTGGTTACCCCTGGTCAGCGCAGCAAGTGGGTGAGAGGCCCTGAATAGGGCTCTAGGAGCTTTTGTCTATTTGTATGGACAGGTGTGCATATTATAATACACACTATATGTAAATATTGGAGTCAGTATCTGGGTCCTTCCCCACATGCTGGTGGTGGCAGCAGGTGTTAGCACCTGTGATTCCCACAGAGTTTTTATTGTAGTCCTGGACACAGTTTGTGCCAGGGTGGGGGTGGACTGCGGGCGGGCGGTAAAAGAGTGCCCCCTTCCCCCGTTATCCCCTGGGGAATGCTCTGTTATGGAGCCATGGACTAGGTACCTAGTTGAAAAAAAAAAAAAAAAAAAAGGCAGAATAAGGCATTTATGGGTGCGCTTTTTACTGCTGCAAGGGACTCTCCTAAGCTGCATAGTGCAGCTGGGTTTCCGCCAAGGGCTCGGTCTTTTTTGGATCACACAAATCAGACCGCTGTGTAGGTTTTTTCCTTCTGTGCCCTTCTTTGATAATTTCTGAGATGCGGAATGAGAAAAGCCACTGAGGGCTTTTGTAGTCCCTCACCGCCGGGCGGGAACCCCTACTTGTATGGATCTGACTGATAGAAGATCCGAAGTACTGACCCGTTCCATGTTTACCATGCTGGGGTCTGGCTTGCGGCCTATTGTGGCCACTACACTGGGGTCTCAGTGGTCGCTGGCGCTATTTTTTTTTTTGGGAGATTTTTCAATTACATTGAAAACTCCCATTGGCGCCCATTTTGTCGTAGCCACGCTATGGCGCAGCTTACATTGTGCTGGCCTTTTTCCTGTGGCCGCGTTCTGAACGCTCGGCGGCCATCTTGGAGTAGTCCTGACCCCTAGTGCTGTATACAACTCACAGAGTGAGCATTTTGCACCAGACAGTGGAGGAGCACCGACTCTCTCCTGAGGTTATTAGCCTAGCGGACCAGCTGGTCCAGGGCCTCATATAGGTCTGTGATGCTTCATTGAATGCTGCGCCCTTGTTATCCAGGGCGTCTGTTTCAGAATGGTTTTATGCACACGGTGGTGTAGTGCTTAACTCCATTACTTGGCAGCAAAAGAGTCATTGGTTCGAATCTCCAATCTGCCTGGAGCTTGCATTGTCGCTCCCTGTGTCTGTGTGGGTTTCCTCCGGGTACTCCGGTTTCCTCCAAAGACATGTGTGCATACACCTACATAATATACATACACACTATGTGTGTGTATTATTTAGGGGCAACCCTCCCAGGCCGTCAAAGGCCCAGCTGGGGGACTAATCTGTCCCTGGGTGCATAAGCCGATCACGCCGGCACCCAAATCCTGCCAATGTATATAGCCTTCCCTCCCTGTCTCTAGGTAGGAGGGGCGGCTTGCAGGTTCACAATTCAGTGAAACCTCCCTGCTCTCCGACTAGTGGGTCTGCGAGGTGGTCTCTTCGGAGTACTAGATAGGGTTTCCTCCTATCCACAGAACAAAGTTCTGTCCTTGTGTCTTCCCCTCCCGGCACGTCGGTCTGCCTTGGGCAGTGTGGGATTTGCTAAGCTGCAAGGTAATTTTACCTTTCCTGCAGGACGAGAGTTTTGGGGTTTTCTATGGGCCTCAGGCCCTAAATACCTTTGTGAACGTCGGGTAGTTCCGCATGGAATCCATTTGTTCGGTGGTAGCTGCGCTTCATCCGGGGGATGTCCTGACGTCCTCGGACATCAGGGACGCATACATGCATGTCCCGTTTTGCACATGTCACAGTGTTTTTTTCTGTACTTCGTGATGAGAGAAGGGTCTCTGTCAGCCTGTGGCCCTCCCTTTTGATCTGGCGTCAGCACCATGGGTTTTCAGCTAGGAGCTCGCACTTATTTGAATTTTGTTGGGTCAGCGAGGCTTTGCCTCATTGGCTACTTTGACGACTTTCTTCTGAGAGCAGCTTCTGTCTCCGACCTAGTGGATGGGTTATTCCCATTCAGACCCTCCGAAGATTCGGGTGGATGTTAGACGTTTAGGCCAGAAAGTGTAGCTCAGTGGCAGCAAGCCTGCCCTACATGTGTGCGACCCAGGGTTCAAATTATGGGCATGCTAGGTTCCGACTCAGCGTTGGAGTATCTAGTGTTGATCCAGACTCCTCAGTGGCAAAGGTCCTTCTTCCCCTGGAGAAATTGCAGACTCTTCAGTCTGCGGAGAAGGTATTGGCATCACGCAATCGGTCTTCTCTCCGGGCGCCTGCTGGTTCAGGGTCTGTGGGTAGCCTCCTTCAAGGTGGTACTGTATGCCCAGTTCCACACCCTGGTTTTCCAGTGGAACTACTGTCCAGGTGGTAAAAATCTCTTGTCTCTGAAATCATTAGATTCCTGTGCGCCACCTAGTCAGAGTCTCTCTGAGTTGGTGACAGAGATTCCCGACTCTTCGGTCCGGGAAGTTGTTCCTTCCTTCCAGTGGTCGGTGTTTACGACGAATGCCAGCTCACGGGTTGTGAACCTGGAGGTTCACAAAACTGGGGGGTCCAGTCGGCC
This sequence comes from Rana temporaria, assembly GCF_905171775.1. Taxonomy (NCBI): domain Eukaryota; kingdom Metazoa; phylum Chordata; class Amphibia; order Anura; family Ranidae; genus Rana; species Rana temporaria. Next base: position 493,799,238 of record NC_053489.1, read on the forward strand.
CTGATTCGCTGGACTTGCGTGGACCTATGACCACACCTCCTTGAATGTGTCTGGTCTCGGTAGCTACCCAGGGTCGGGCCTGGCTAGTGCCTGGTGGAAGACCGCCTGGGAATACCAGGTGCTGTCTACTGTTCATTGTCCTACTATTTTAGGCGATCAGGCTATGCTTCTCCTTGTGGTCGACCAATCTGGTTTCAGCCGGACAACGCCACGGCCGTGGCTTCAGTCTACCATCAGGTATGCCGGCAGGCAGACTACTGGAGTCGCCAGATGCTGGACCAGGGCGACTGGTCTTTGTGCTTTGGGGTGTTTCGGCTCCCTTGCAGGAGGTGAGCCTCACATGGCATGGATCTCCTGGCAGCTTGTCTCCGCCGCAAGGGTGTCAGTTAGTGGCCAGGTCTAGTGATCTTGTACAGACGCGTCAGTCGCGCTGGTGGCCCTGTGTTGTCTGTATCGGTGATTTTTTGCCATTCCTCCATGGTAGTTGCTTCCTCGGCCGCTCCACAGAGTGGATGCTGAGGAGATCCCGATGATTCTAATCGCTCCAGATTAATCTCGGCGTCCTTGGTACGCTGATATCGGGCGCCTGGTAGCGGAGGCACCCTGGCGATTGCCAGGGCAGGAGGTTCCTGTCTCAAGGTCCCATACTTCCTCCTGTTGTACAGTCACTGACTTGCTTAACATGGTTATTGGAAGCCAGACTTTAGGTGACCAGGGTCTGTCTGACTCGGTCATCTCAACAGGGCACCGTAGTCTTCTTCCGGAGGATCTACCGTCGCACCTCTCTTGGTGCGAAGGGATGGAGTGACGTCCACGGGCGTACTTTCAATGTCCAGGGTCCTGCTGTTTTTAAAGCTTGGATTGGATCTAAAAATTGCTTAAAGCACCGTTTGGGGGCAGATTTCAGCCTTGGCTGTGTTTTTAGTGGCCTTTTTGCGGCCCGTTCCCTGGTGGGTCCCCTTTTTTTGTGTGCAAGGGGTTTGTCATATACTTTCCCCTCTTGGCCCATCTCTTCCCCCATGAGTTTTGACTCTGGTGCTCTCGGTTCTTCAGGAACCTTCCTTTTGGAAACATCAGAGAGATTTTCTCTTGACACTATCTCAGAAGGTGGCCCCTTTAGTGGCCTTTACCTCTGTTAGAGGGGTTTCTGAGTTGGCGGTCTTGTCTTGCAAGCCGCCATGCTTGATCCCCCATAAGGATTAGGTGATGGTGCGCCCGCGACCTTCCCTTCTTCCGAAGGAGGTTTCGGCCTTTCATACTTTAGGCGTGGTACGCGCTTTGCGGGTATACCAGCCTACTACGGCTCCATTTCGGAGCTTCTGACTCTCTTTTGTGTCGGTGTCTGGTCCACAAAAGGGCCTGGCGGTCTCGTCGACCACCATTTCTCGGTGGATCGGGCAGGCCGTCATACAGGCCTATGCTCCTAAGGGCGGGCCCCCCTTTTCCGGTCACGGCACTTTCGACCAGGGCAATTGGTGCTTCCTGGGTTTTTTTTTTTTTTTTTTTTTTTCCCGACATCATGCGTCGGTCTCACAGGTGTGCGAGGCGGCGATTTGCTCGTCCGTTCACGCTTTTTCCAGAATTTACATGGTTGCTGTGAGTGCATCTTATGATGTTTTTTTCAGCCGCTAGTTTTTGCCGGCGGCTGTTTAAAGTTGCACCTCCTCCGTTGAGGAGCTCTGCTTGTTTTGGGGTGAAGTTAAAATTGTTTTTACTGATATATTTCCCACCCCTCGTTTTTTGACACTGCTTGGGGACGTCCCACTTGTCAAGATTTAAGGAGCTGTGTCCGTCCATGGACGATAAGAGAAAATAGGATTTTTTGTACTCACCGTAAAATCCTTTTCTCTGAAGTCCATGGACGGACACAGCTCCCACCCCTCCTTTTTAGGTTTGTACTGCTTGTTACGAACTGAGGCTGCAAGCTGCAGTGAGGAGGGTTATGTCTGGAGGGACCGCCCCCTGGGCGGGGCTGTTCAACTCTGTTAATGTAACATGTATTTAACTATTTAACATGTTTCTGCCTAGTCCTCTCCTGTAAACAGGGAACATAACCCACTTGTCAAGATTTAAGGAGCTGTGTCCGTCCATGGACTTCAGAGAAAAGGATTTTACGGTGAGTACAAAAAATCCTATTTTTTGATGGCTTTGCCTGGTGATTGAGACCTTTTGGGTTGCAGTATTTCAGTATATAGAGAATGATCATCTTCTATATATTGAGACGATTCCAGAACACTGGTGGGATTAGGCATCTTCTTCCTTGTGTTTCAATGTACAAATGATCTAGCAGACCGTTATAAAAAAAAATGATTAAGCCCCTTTCACCCAATAGCCACTTATACCCTTTGTCATTGAAAACATTGCGTTCCTTCCATAAAACATTGATGTGAAAAAAATGTCAATTAAATTCACCTAATAGAGGAATCGATCCATGATGCCCGTGACACTCAGGATTTCTTTTGTAAGATATGGGCATACTAGAGCCAAATTTAAAACTTCCTTCTTTTACCTAGAAGTAATGTTTACTATTCTGTAATATGTTAACAGCAATGACCTCCATGTTTTTTGTATTTCGGTGTTAGGTGTTTACTGTAGTGTTTTCTGCCTGCACATTTGACCCACTCCAGTCCTGGGCACAATGGAACTGCTCCTCTGGAACCTTATCAGTGGTCAGAACAATGTTCCTCTTGTTATAATGTATGTTGTTTTTTTTCTTAATATTCAGTACTCCGTACACTCCTTTGGAGAAGAAGGCAATGGAAAACACAGATGATGAGACCCTGACTGAAGAATGGACTTTAGATCAACCAGTGTCTCACACCCGTACAACAGCAATTGTAGAAGTAAAGGGTACAGTGGATGTTGTTCTTAGCCCGTTAGTTGCAGAGGCATTGGACAGGTATGACTATAGTTATTTTAGTTTTATCAAATTAAATTTCTACATCAGAAGAAAGTGAGATATTAATGTAAAAGCTGTTCCTTTTAGTAGATAGTTTGCTTTAAAATGTAGGCACTTACTGTACTTAAATATTATTCTGACATTATTTCAGTACATTTTTGCTTTATAGTCGACTTACATGCATCCTCACATTCTTTTTGCAACAATATATTTAAATTGGGAATTGTGTATCCTTGTTACAATTTTTTTTCTTCAATGGTGCGACACATTTGCTGTTTTGTATGTTTTAATTCAAATTACAATCACCTAATGTATATGGAAAACTTCATAAAGAGGAATTACTAAAGATCCATTATATGCTTCCTTAAGCAAAAAAAACTTGGTCTGGATTCGAAACAAAGAAAAAAACTTTGCGCCACTGAAAAAGGTGAATCAAATAGTTGCCAGGAAGCAGTGTGAATGTGAGCTGACTAGCGTCACAGTGAGATAAAAAAGGGTTAAACACCGTGCTCAGCTAATGCAAATAGCAAATGTAAGAAATTCAATATGTGCATCAAAAAATGCAAAATATTTCACAATCGTATATTAACAGTCCTGCTTTGTTGTGAAATAAAGTGCTTGTGCGTAGATCAAATTAAAGGTGCTCCAATTCAGTGTTCAAACAATGGTGACCCACATGGATGTGCGCTCACCTTTATGAGTTGATCACCTAGAGTGGTGTAATCCAGGTCAGCTATAGTGATCACCTAGAGTGGTGTAATCCAGGTCAGTTAACCCCTAGACCAGTGATATGCAATTAGCGGACCTCCAGCTGTTGCAGAACTACGATTCCCATGAGGCATAGCAAGACACTGACAGCCACAAGCATGATACCCAGAGTCAGAAGCATGATGGGAGTTGTAGTTTTGCAACAGCTGGAGGTCCGCTAATTGCTTATCCCTGCCCTAGACAGTGTGTGTTCGTGATGACGCAATCAAGCATCAACGTGTTTCAGCCAATAGAAATGGGAGTCATCAGGAAGCTCTAAATCCGTCATCTTAAGTGTGGGGTTATATACACTTACGGGCTACAGCCTTAAAGGGGTTGTAAAGGTACAATTTTTTTTTCTAAATAGCTTGCTTTACCTTAGTGCAGTCCTCCTTCACTTACCTCCTCCTTCGATTTTGGTTTTAAATGTCCTTTTTTTTCTGAGAATCCTCACTTCCTGTTCTTCTGTCTGTAACTCCACACAGTAATGCGAGACTTTCTCCCTGGTGTGGAGTGTCGTGCTCTGCTCCTCCCTTGGACTACAGGAGAGTCAGGATTCTCCCTACGATGCAGATAGAGAAAGGAGCTGTGTGTCAGGGGCGTCCTGACTCTCCTGTAGTCCAAGGGAGGGGGCAAGCACGATACTCCACACCAGGGAGAAAGCCTTGCATTACTGTGTGGAGGTACAAACAGAAGAACAGGAAGTGAGGATTTTTTAGAAGAAATAAGGACATTTAAAAGCAAAATCGAAGGATGAGGTAAGTGAAGGAGGACTGCACTAAGGTAAAGGAAGCTAGTTAGGGAAAAAAAATTGTACCTTTACAACCCCTTTAATTATGGAGTGTTAAATACTGCTAATGGTTATATTTTTAATATGTGATCCAATAAGCAGCAAGGAACCAATCACACTCATCACAAACAGCAGCTCTGTAGTTAACAACTCGTGTTGAAGAAAAAAACACAGAAATAGACTTTATAGTGCAATATTTAGGTTGAAGCATTTATTTAAAAAAGTATTGGTACTTTAGTTTACAGCAAGGTGTACAAACTGAGGCTTAAAAATTCTGATTGCCCCCTGTAAGACGTCTTTTCGGACGAAACGTATGTCGGGCGATGATGGAAAATAGTGGTGACATTTTAATGCTTGCAATGAGAGGTGGAGTGTTTTCATGCAATGCTTGTGTGTACACCTTGCCCAGTTAGAACAGTTCAAATTTCAACATTTGGATTTCTGCATGTGCCAGATCGTGATTGTTTTTTTATTAAGGGCTTATTTAAATCTATGCAATTAAACAGAAGTTTTAAATTGTGTTAGTTTGCGTGTGCAATGCTTGATGTGCCTTTTTAGATGCGTTAATGCATGTTATTTAAATCATTACAGACAATGGCAGCTCATAAAGATGCATGATTGTTAATAATGCATGTAAAAATACATGAAAACATGCACCGTAAGGTTTGAAATTCCAGCCTTAGTGTAATATCAGTTCTACAGACAGATAATATCAGCAGATATGCAAAATAAATAAAACTGATTAAAATGAATACGCTTAGACAATAACTTAAAGGAAATTGACTTAAAAAGGAGGTCCAACCCCCCATGAAAAATTAAAAGTCAGCAGCTACAAATACTGTAGCTGCTGACTTTTAATAATAGGATACTTACCTGTCCTGGAAAGCAGTAACCTCGCCATCCAAGGCGATTGTTTCCATCAGCTTCCATCGGATTACGCTGCTCTTTCTGAATAGCGCGACGGGGGCAGAAAGAGGAGGGGCCAACTTCATCTCACTGCATCCAGGTCTCCTGGAAATTGGGACGGTACCTGTCAAAACCAGGTACCCCCCCCCCCCCCCTGAAAGGTGGCAATGGAGGGAGGAAGGAAGGAGATGAGCAGAGCTTTCCCTTTTGGGTTGAGCTCCACTTTAAATATATTTTTTACCTTTCATTTTTTGTATTATTAAAGCTACACTAAAGGTTCAGGTTTTTTTTTTTTTTAAATAACAAACATGTCATACTTACCTCCACTGTGCAGTTCTTTTGCACAGAGTGGCCCCGAACGTCCTCTTCTGGGGTCTCATGGCTGCTGTCTCGGCTTCTCCCCGCAATAGCTAACCCTCTCTGGGAAGCTCTCTCCCGTGTTATACACTCGGTGTTCATAGCCACCAAGTGTATGACTCGGACCCTCCAGCGGCCGCGTCACTGGATTTGATTGACAGCAGTGGCTGTGCTGCTATCAATCTATCCAATGAGAAGCCAATTAGCCATAGAGAGAACGACGCGGAATCGCGCCCACGGAGATTCAGGGCTCAGGTAAGTAAAAGAGAGTGCATGGTGTTTTTTCATTTTAATACATAGGATGCATTAAGGTGAAAAAACACAAAGCTTTACAACCCCTTTAAGAGTGCAATTAAGTAGAGCAGATTTAGAGCGATATCAATACTGAATGCCAAAAAATCTAGGAAAAAAACAATTGGTGCTTTAGTCCATCAGACTCCATCTATAACTGAAAAGTTTGAGAGGATTGAACATTTGACTTTAGAGCCCAAAAGTAAACATTCAAAACACAAAATTCACATAAGTGCATACAGATTTAAATTCTGAAATAAAAAGAAAATTATTGCGCACACCCAACCTATATATAGTGCATACATCAGCTGCGTTTCAAGTGTGCCATACAGCACAAAACAAACATAGTAAAAATAAGGAGTCGCGCTATTTAAATGTGATAACAACAAAAAACACCAATGATTGTGAAATACAAAATATAAGTGACTGTTAGGATAGCATGAATATCTCCACAGTAGTAAATTAATACAACACAAAATGGAATATGAGCAAGCCGAGAGGTTTGAAGGAGTCCAAAGGTATAGTGATGAAAAAAATCCCAGATGTCAGTGATTGTAACCACGCTGTGATCAGGACAAACAGGAGACCTCCACCACAGATATTACTGACTCTTACCGCAACTCAGTAAAATAACAGCAGAAATGGTAACAAATCCACAGCAGCAGCCCAAATGATCAATCCTCCAATAACGGTGTCTTTAACATAGGACCTTCCCATTCAATGGCAGCCAGCATTCAGCTCCAAACACATGTAAAGAAACACCAGGGAACATACATAGCGTAATACTGCGCAGATTTTATTTGAAAGGAAAGTAGCCAATTGCTTACTTACATTTCAGACTTTAAAAACAGGCTTCAAGCGAACATAAAAACAGTAAATAAAACACAGCCGGCCGGCCTGTGTATGGGCGTGCGTTCGGAGTATCCGTATCCTCACACGTGTAAACGCTGTGACGGTCAAGGCGTCTCCTCCCGGCCGGCTGTGTTTTATTTACTGTTTTTATGTTCGCTTGAAGCCTGTTTTTAAAGCGCGACTCCTTATTTTTATTAAATGCTGAAATGTTTTAGTCCTAATCTGTATTTCAAAACAATGAGAGAGAAAAAATTGTTGTTTACATTTTGCAGTATAACAATAAGGTTTCATATGAAAAAATAAAAAAAAACACCTTAGACCTCTAGCTGCAATACTCCTTCAAATAATGGCAGTATAACAATATTAGTGTCTTTGTGTATTTGCTATACTTATATGTTGTTTTGTAACACAAGGGCAGTTAATGTGTTTTTTCTTTTTTTTATTCAATGTTTGTCCCCTTTTTATCTATTAGGTACATAGAAGCCATGGTTCATTTTACCAGTACAAGACATCCAGCTGCAATTGTTGATGATCTGCACACAAAGGTGCTAAAAGAAGCCGTTCAGAACAGCAAAACTACTTTCTCTGAAAATGTATGCATTTTTTTTCTACTTCACATCACTGTAATGATAACATGTTTTACATTTTATTTGCAGAATATGTACACTATATAGGCAAAATGTTGAACGGAGTGTGGTGTGCAAGACCTTAGTGGGAATATAAGAAGAAAGGAAAGACAATATAGAATTCCTATGTAAATGTCTAAGAATCATTTTGTTGTAATCATGAAGAATGGAGCTATAATCTTTACATTAGGGCTGTGTATAATTTATGTACTGGTACTGGAAAATATATTGGTGCTCTCATAAAACCTGTTAAAATGAAAGCAATATATTGTCTTCTATTTTGGAGCTCCAGGGTACTATTTACTGAATGATGCTATGCAGTAGTACTTTCAATGGTCTTGATCAATTTATGGAAGTAACCATCTGTATTGCTGTTTTTTCCAGCTCTCTTCAAAGCAAGATAATAAATTGACCAAGCCCGAGACTCAGGTTAAAGGAAGCACAAATCAAACACAAGCTAAAGCTGTGCTAACCCAGGATAATGTGAAAATCAAGGGACTGCAAGCCAATGTTTCTATTCCCAAGGTGATGGTTTACTTCAGAGCTCTTGCAAATGTAACCACATATTTTTAAAGTGCAACATTACCCAATAATGATATTTTAGTTGCAGGCTGGCTTCTTTCTTATATTTCTCAGGGACTCTAGTGACTCCACATATTCCCTTACCGAAATTTACTGCTCTGCCCCAACTGTTCATTGCAAATATTGGTATCATTAACCCTAATGAAGAATAAATCCGTACACGATTAGTGTGGACATCGATCCTTTAGGGAGCCCAACTTATTATGTCCTTAGGGTGAAATGGAGGTGGGTAAAGTCTCACTTACAAGCTGTTGGCCACTGGATTGCTTTCACAGGCAGCAGGAGGGGATGTCCCCGTCCCCCCGACAGCAATTAACACCAGTTTACCACAGAGCTGCCCGAAGACCAGATAGTCCCCAGCCATCTCTATGATCCTGGGAGGCTGGAAACGAATGCCGGCTCTGGCAGACATAAACACTGCCATTTGTTTTCCTTTTAAAAAACAGAGATCAGTGTTATATATTGTGTTTTTTGCATTAAAATGCATGAAAGTGTATTTTTCCCAAGGACTTGCGTTTGAAAAATCACTGCACAAATACAGTATGACAGAAAAAATTGCAATGACTGCCTTGTTAATCTCTAGGGTCTGTTTGGGGGGGGGGGGGGGGGGGGGGTTCTAAGTAATTTGCTAGCAAAGAAATACAGATTTTCAAGTAGGAGAGAAATGTCAGAATTGGCCTGGGTGGGAACTGGTTAATAACACACCTTGCTATTCAGTTCTGTGTCTGTCATTTTTGTTATAATAATTAATTTGCCTTTTTCAGGTTAATCTCTGTTTGTTACAAGCATCAATTGAAGAGTCCAATACATCAACAAATAAAAGTGTTACCCATGTTTCTTTGGTTGCTCTGTGCTTTGACAGAATTGCTACACAATTCCGTATGAACAGGTAAAGCATTTTCATTGCTCTTCCAAGTTGTTATATACTTATCAAAATCTGAAACATATCCTATTTTTAGGCAGAGGAGCATAACACCTGCTATGGAGATAAAGTATAATCTGCGCTAAAGTAAAGTGTATTGCTGCTGCCCCCTTAGCAAGCCCCACAGAAAGGGGTGTGAATAGAGATAAAATTAGGGAGAGGGGTGACATATGCTGATATGATAATGCAATCCAATCCAGACTGAGTAAGGTTTCCTGGAGTAATGAAACACGCTTCCCTATGTTCTGTAGGTATAGTATATAGTAAATGAATGTCGGGTGACTTCTGATGGGTATGCTCATATGGTAATAAGAGCTGCCCTGTACCGTCAGAAGGTGAACCCTATTAATAGTCAACCAAGAATGATAAAGGTTCTGTGATCCCTGTGCTGTAAAAGTTTTATGTGTAAAGAGTTAATGAATGCTTCCCCTTGGGAATGTGTGAAATATAGTAATGCAATCCCTGCATAGCAAGATTAGGGATAAGTGTATGTGTTGCTCATAAGTTCCCAATAGTGGGGGAAAAGAGCCTATGTTTCAAGTAAATGCTGTGTATAAGTCAAACATGAAATAAAAATAAGTAAATAGTTAATGTCCCTTAATGAACAATAGTCCTTAACCACTTAAGGACCAGCCCATGTACATATACGTCCACAATATGGCACGTACAGGCACATGGGCGTATGGGTACGTCCTCCCCTATTAGCGGGTGGGGGGTCCGATCGGGACCCCCCCCGCTACATGCGGAGGTCGGGTCCGCTCGGGGAGCGATCCGGGACCACGGCGCGGCTATTTGTTTATAGCCGCTCCGTCGCGATCGCTCCCCGGAGCTGAAGAACGAGGAGAGCCGTGTGTAAACACGGCTTCCCCGTCCTTCACTATGGCGGCGCATCGATCGCGTCATTCCCTTTATAGGGAAGACACGATCGATGACGTCATTCCTACAGCCACACCCCCAAACAGTTGTAAACACATACACAGTGATCCCTAACTCCTACAGCGCCGCCTGTGGTTAACTCCCAAACTGCAACTGTCATTTTCACAATAAAGAATGCAATTTAAATGCATTTTTTGCTGTGAAAATGACAATGGTCCCAAAAATGTGTCAAAATTGTCCGAAGTGTCCGCCATAATGTCGCAGTCACGAAAAAAATTGCTGATCGCCGCCATTAGTAGTAAAAAAATAAAAAAAAATAAAAATGCAATAAAACTATCCCCTATTTTGTAAACACTATAAATTTTGCGCAAACCAATCGATAAACGCTTATTGCGATTTTTTTTACTAAAAATAGGTAGAAGAATACGTATCGGCCTAAACTGAGGAAAAAAAATGTTTTTATATATGTTTTTGGGGGATATTTATTACAGCAAAAAGTAAAAAATATTGCTTTTTTTTCAAAATTGTTGCTCTATTTTTGTTTATAGCGCAAAAACTAAAAACCGCAGATGTGATCAAATACCACCAAAAGAAAGCTCTATTTGTGGGGAAAAAAGGACGCCAATTTTGTTTGGGAGCCACGTCGCACGACCGCGCAATTGTCTGTTAAAGCGACGCAGTCCCGAACTGTAAAAACCCCTTGGGTCTTTAGGCTGCATATTGGTCCGGGGCTTAAGTGGTTAATACATAAGTGTGTAAAAAACACACTGAATGGCCTATAAACGTGAGTGAACAGGCTCGAAAAGTTCTTTCCTCAGACACTTTCATAAGTGAAGTAGCATGTCATTCCTATAATTTTTTTTAGAGACTGCGGTCTTCGCAAAACATAGAGAACCTGCATCAATTCTTGTGACTTTTCTAAAGCAGGCACATAAGTCTTTGCAGTATCCTGCTGTGTAAATAAAGAAATGTAGGCAGAGCTTGAACAACAATTGAAAAACTGAATATTTTCTAAACTATCTTTCTTTCTTTTGCAGGGGTGTAGTGGAAGAAGCCCCAAATAACCCAGAAACTGGTCGGCCAACTGTAAACTTTGAAAAATATGCCAATGCTACTAAGATGCAACCACAGTCCTCGGGATCCCTAAGGTCCAATGCTGGAGCTGAGAAAGGAAAAGAAATAGCTGCCAAGTTAAATGTACATCGAGTACATGGTCAACTTCGGGGGCTTGATACTTCAGGTATACAAATGGCGGTTGATTTAATAAAGGAGTAGAGTATAGTCGCTTTGCAAGGGAATTGTCACTTTGCAAAGGAATTTCACTTACTGTATTCTCAGTTAAAGTGGTTGTAAACTCTGTTACACCACTTGTACCTACAGGTTAGCCTATAATAAGGCTTACCTATAGGTACTGTAAGTATCTCCTAAACTTGCACAGTTTATAATATATTCACTATATGCACTGCTCCCGATGTCATTGGTGCATGCATACTGAAGAAACGGGCCGCTGGTGCCATTTCTTCAGTACCTGTGCCGTGACTGGTGGAATGCGTGGGGTTGACGTAATCGCGGCTCAGGCCAATTACAGCTCCGGAGCCTGCGAACCCGGAAGTAACTCTGAAAGATGTCGGCCGTGGGAGCGGAGTGCGGGCGGCACTACAGGGCATCGTTCTAAGGGAAGTATTTCATAATGAGCTTGTATGCAATGCATACTAGCTGATTATGCCTTTGTCTTGCAGGTTTTTTTTTTTACAACCTCTTTAATGGGGGTAAAATTTCATTTGCAAAGAATGCCTAATTATGTACGAGTGAAAAGTAAGAAAAAAATCTTAGTCATTGAAATGAGGACACAGGAGAAGCCAGCTTCAGAATCAGCATGTTGGCTGTGAACCCTGCGTGTACAGAAACCTGCACAATGATATATTGATATCTCCCCTTTTTCTGACCAGCTTACTGCAGGTCTGGTATTTTAGATTTTCATCCAGTGCCAGGGGTCAGTCAGTTATTATTGGATATTTTGCAGTAATGTTTTTTCACATTCTTGTATATTGCATTGGCGAGATTAGTTGTCTGGTAGGTAGCCTCAGGCCCCATACACACGAGAGGATTTATCCGCAGATACGGTCCAGCGGACCGTATCCGCGGATAAATCCTCTCGAGGATTTCAGAAGATTTCTATGCGATGGCGTGTACACACCATCGCATTGAAATCCGCGCTGAAATCCTCTGCCGATGACGTGTCGCGCCGTCGCCGCTATTATGACGCGGCGACGGGCGCGACGCTGTCATATAAGGAATTCCACGCATGCGTCAAATCATTACGACGCGTGCGGGGAATCCCTTTGGGCGGATGGATCCGGTAAGTCTGTACAGACGAGCGGATCCATCCGTTGGAATGGATTCCAGCAGATGGATTTGTTGAGCATGTCAGCAAATATCCATCTGCTGGAAATCCATCCCAGGGGAGATTTATCTGCGGATAAATATCCGACGGAGTGTACACACCATAGGATCTATCCGCAGAAACCCATTTGATGGGATTTATCTGCGGATAGATTCTATGGTGTGTATGGGGCCTCATTGTTATCATGGAACCTTCCTTCCCTAATTCTTATTATTTAGAAGTGTAAAGCTTGGACCTTCACATATACGTTGTAGACTGGCTGGTCTCTTGTGTAACCATTTTTTTCCGCTGAAGACCTGTTCTACTGCTGACTTTTCCCAATTTTTTTCTGTTGACTCGTTCATGTTGTTGGTGTTTGTTGTTCCTCCGGTTATGGTGGGTTGTTGGCTCACAGCCTCTTGCTTGTTCAGGCTCTATGTTCCTGCAGGTGGAGTCATTCTTTTTTGACAGTGATCTCTTCTGCCCTGGTCTTGAGGATCAGGTTGATTCTCTGCGGCATTCCGATTGTCGTGGCAGTTCCCCCGTCTTCAGGTAGTTCTGAGTTGCAGACAGTACCCAAGTCACATTTATGGGCCTGTCATTGATTTTTGCCAACACCTCAGTTGGACTGCTTTGGAACATTCCAACTGTTTTTGAATACCCGTGTCTGATGATTGATTAGAAAAAAAAAAAAGACCTAATTACTTACTGTAAAAAAAAAAAAAATGCCCTTTTTGCAAGAAGATTCCCCAGCATAGGTCCTGTTTAAGCTACATAAAATCCAATTATGTGCTTCTTTCATTTTTGCCTTGGCACCCTGCATAAGTTTCAAGATGTTTTGTGCTGTGTACCAATTCTAAACAGCTCTGTGTAGAATTCTACTGTACAGTATGTTATGTAGAAAATTAAACTGAAGTCTTATTGCATATTGGTTTAGTTTCCATTTTAGATGTTTTTGCTTCAGAAGAATGTGTTTTTGCATTTCGGCTAATTTTGTATATGAACGTATATTTATTGTCCACTAATTGTTTGCAAATTAGCATGAGATGAATACAAGTTTATGCAAGTAATTTTGGTTACAGAAGATTGAAAAGAGGCCATAGAGATATTGCCATCTTTTGGAAGGAGAATGGGGATTATTGTTGAAAAAAATATGCCTTCTTTGTCTGCTTTGTATTTTTGAATAAGAGCTTTGCAAAGGGCTATCTGTATGTAAATTGGCAACATAATACAGTCTTATTGGTATGTCAGGGAAAAAAAAATAATCCTCATTAGCATGTCAGCTAAATGGGTCTAAAGCTGAAAACAAAATCTCTATTACCATTATCAGCTTCCTCCAATTTATCCCTAGGTAAACCGCAAAGTCGGCGTTGCACCGATTTGGACGGTGACTTTGCCGGCAATAGCTGCCGATTTGGCATGCGATTTGACATATCAAATTGCATCAATATGAACCTAGGCATAAGGACATTTACGCCACACATTGGTACCTTTTGAAAATTAGGATTATGTGAGGAAGTTTAATCCCACACAACCACGATATATGTTTAGGAAGGCTGAATCACTAAGCCATTTATTCGCTCACAGTGATGTTACTTGGAAAATGAGTAACTCAGATGGGGTCTCGTTTGGTTTGCATAAATGTGACACCTGTGACCTTTGTGGGTATATGTTATTGGGACCCACTTTGAGACTCTCCACTGGGAGGCTCCTAAGGTGTAGACAGCATGTGGACTGTGGCTTTACGGGCGTTGCCTATGTTCTAGTCCAGGGATATGCAATTAGCGGACCTCCAGCTGTTGCAGAACTACAAGTCCCATGAGGCATAGCAAGACTCTGACAGCCACAAGCATGACACCAAGAGGCAGAGGCATGATGGGACTTGTAGTTTTGCAACATCTGGAGGTCCGCTAATTGCATATCCCTGTTCTAGTCTGTGCCTGTGGGGCCTCCAATCCACCTGGCTTGAATGTCAGCCTGAGCTATAGTTCCTTTTGGAATACGTGTGTGTGTGTGTATAATATATATATATATATATATACATATATATATATATATATATATATATATATATATATATATATATATAGCCAAATCCTCAAAAGGGATACGCAGGCGGAACTGCTGTTCAGCCTGCGTATCCCTGTGCCTATCTTTGGAACTGATCCTCAGAAGCAGTTTTCCAAAGATAGGCAGAAGATCCGACATCTGTAAGAGACTTACACTGTCGGATCTTAGGATGCAGTACCGCATCCGCCGCTGGGGGCATTTTGTGTCGAAATGCCGCCTAGCGTATGCAAATGAGGACTTACGGAGATCCACAAAGCTTTTGAGCTTTGTGTTTTCTGCGTAAGTTTACGTTTGCATACGTAAAATTAGTTCTGCTTTTACAAAGTGTAAACTAGTTGCACCTTGTAAAAACAGACCTTTTTTTCGATCGCCGCAAATTTTTTTTAATTTAGAATTTTTTTTTTCGGCGCGTAACTTTTTTTTTACCCGACGCAACTTTATTGTCCCGTCGCAATCCACAAAGCCCGGCGTAACGTAATTTCACGCGCTGCCCGTCGGGAAAATGACGTCACGAGCATGCGCAGTATGGCCGGCGCGGGAGCGCGCCTCATTTAAATTGTCATCGCCCCCTGGAGAAGAGGACCGCCTTGCGCCGGGAGAATTTAAGTTACACGGCCTGAAATTTCTAGGTAAGTGCTTTGTGGATCGGGCACTTAGGTAGAAATTTTAAGGCAGTGTAACTTAAATGGGAAAAGATAAGTTAGGCAGGATCTTTGAGGATTTGGCCCATACATTTGAATAGTTTCCTTGCAATAATTCTTTGAAAAAGACCAAACAGGCAAAGGGAAATAGATACGGCCAACCTGGATTCCACGCTCCAATCCCGATGATCCAACAGTTAACTCCACACAAGTATTATTCCCATGGAACACAAAGCAACAAACTTCATGGTGCTGTAATCCTCTATCTCGTTTAGTTAATTGAATAAAAAGCAGTACTCTCACAATTTACAGGTAAAAAGATACGCTATTTTCAATGTGGAAAACTTCCAGCGTTCCCCACCGACAAGATGGCTACCATGTCCCGCCATACGCTCACATCACGTCACATGGATGTGGAGTGATGTCATGTCCAGTGTTGCCGTGCCGCTTGTGATGATGTCATTTCCGGTGCTAACAGGCTATGTGGAGTGAAATAATTTCCGGCGCACATACACACACGTTTGAGAAGGGACAAAGTCCTCTCGGTCCTTCATTTAGGGAGTCCACCCCACAAGGTTAGCCTCTGATTTAGATGGTGCGCTATTGGAGAAAACAATCAGGCACTTTCTTCACCCAACAACCTCTGGTAGCCCCTCTTTTATCCACCAAGGAAGATATGGAGCAATACGTTTATTGCATTTCATCATTCCTTCATGGCTTTGGGCACAAATAGACTTTCATTACAATACTTTATGGTCATCCTTTCAACCTTTTTTCATATGTTTGCCTTATTCTTATATGATTATTTGTGAGGACCTTTAAATGCCTATTTTAATATATAAGGCATATTGTATGAAGACGAGTCTGGATGGAGAGTCGGTCTCACTATAGGGTGGAGTTTTGGCCAGTACACAGAAAAGCAAAATGTTTATGAAGATCCAATGACCCTCTAATTTTACAAGCTTACACTTGAGTTCAGGCAAACTAAAAAGGCATGCTATTACAGCTGATTCCCTCCATCCTGATTATATGGAGCTGTTTATACAAACCCTATTTGGGATATTCCACAGTGCTCTTTTAGGACTTATAAGCAGCATTCATCTACAAGTGATCCTTGGTTGGTGACCTTTCCGCTTTCCAAGGCTGCACAGCAACACATGAGCTTATTTGAACTTGGAATACACGTTGAATTTATTGTGTGTCACTACTCATGGACTTCTAAAGTGGGCAATTATATACGTTTAAAGACAAGATTTTGGCATGGGGGGGCATTCAAGGTCACCAGATGTAGTGGTGTTAATTCTGATTCTTGGGCAATTTTTTTTGCATTTTTTTTGTAGCTTTTTTTGTTTAATTATTTTATGGTATATGTATGTGTGTGTATGTATGTATGTATGTATATATATATATATTTATTTATTTAAGCATGTTTTTTACAGCTTATTTTTTTATATGTTCGGTGAGGTTGGACAGTCGCAACCAGGTTTTTAAGACTTTTGGAGAGTGTTGTAATTTACAAATACTGGTGACGCCCCCACTGTTTATTTAAAGTGCATTCGGAAAGAATTCACAGCGCTTCACTTTTTTACACATTTTGTTATGTTACAGCCTTTTTCCAAAATAGATTAAATTCATTATTTTCCTCAAAATTCTACAAACAATAGTAATGACAAAGTGAAAGAAGTTTGTTTGAAATCTTTGCAAATTTATTAAAAATAAAAAGGAACAAAAATCACATGTACTTTAGTATTCACAGCCTTTGCTCAGTGCTTTGTTGAAGCACATTTTTCACCAATTACAGCCTCAAGTCTTTTTGATTATGATGTTACAACCTTGCCACAACTATTTTTGGGCAGTTTCTCCCATTTTTCTTTGCAGGACCTCTCAATCTTCATCAGGTTGGATGGGGAACATTGGTGCACAACCATTTTTAGATCTATCCAGAGATGTTAAATTAAGTTCAAGTCTGGGCACTGGCTGGGCCACTCAAGGACATTCACAGAGTTATCCCGTAGCCACTTCTTTGTATCTTGGCTGTGTGCTTAGGGTTGTTGTCATGTTGGAAGATAAACCGTTGCCCCAGTCTGGGTTCTAGAGCGCTCTGGAGCAAGTTTTCATCAAGGATGTCTCTGTACATTGCTGCATTCATTTTTTGCTTGATCCTGATTCCAAGTTCCTGCCGCTTAAAAACATCCCCACAGCATGATGTTGCCACTCCTATGCTTCACTGTAGCGATGGTACTGGCTTGGGGGTGAGCAGTGCCAGGTTTCCTTCAGACTTGACGCTTGCCATTCAGGCCAAAGAGTTCAATCTTTGTTTCATCAGACCAAAGAATTTTGTTTCACATGGTCTGAGAGTGCTTCAGGTGCCTTTTAGCAAACTTCAGACAGGCTGTCAGGTGCTTTTTACTGAGGAGTGGCTTCTGTTACAGACCTGATTGGTGGAGTGCTGCAGAGATGGTTGTTCTTCTGGAAGGTTCTCCTCTCTCCACAGAGAAACGCTGGAGCTCTGTCAGAGTGTCCATCTGTTTTTGGTTACCTCCCTGACTATAGTCCTCCTTCCCCGATCACGCATTTTGGCCGGCGGCCCACTCTAGGAAGAGTCCTGGTGGTTCCAAACTTCTTCTATTTATGGATGATGGAGGCCATTGTGCTCATTGGGACCTTCAGTGCTGCAGAAATGTTTCTGTACCCTTCCCTAGATCTAATCCTTGATACAATCCTGCTAAAAGTGTACTGGGGGCGCTATAGAGTAATATGTAATTACACAACTTATCCTAGTATATTAATAAAAATGTGTCCTGTTGTACGTAATAAATCAATCAATAATTCAATAGTAAATAAGTCCCATTGGTGCAAAAAAATACATAAGGGCACGTTAAATATTTTAACTCAAGAAAACGGATACAAAATTTACTCGAGATGGTACAGAACCCCTTCAATTATTCATAAATTCGATCCAGACGCATCTCCCTTATGTTGGAGATGTGACTGTGCACCAGGTACTCTAATACATATTTGGTGGGAATGCTCCGCGATAACTAAATTCTGGAAGGACGTCCATAAACTAATTATGCAAATTACTACTTTTGCACCCGACTTCACTCCCGAACAGTACTTATTACACCTTTCTAGCCTCTCCCATTCAACCTATAGTAACACCATTATTATTCACTTAATTAACGCAGCAAGATTATGTATCCCCATCAAATGGAAACAAACTCTCCCACCAACCATTCCAGAATGGTTCCGCAGAGTTAATCACATTGCCAGCATGGAAGAATTAATACACCAGTCAAGAGACTCCTCTAGAGTCTACCTCGATAAGTGGTCATGTTGGTCACACTTTACGAAATCAGCCGAGTATCGTATGTTAATGGTATCCTGAAAGACTGTTATGATTTCGAAACTTTTGTTCTATTGAAGTAATATGTGTTTAGTACATTTTGAAATGCCATCCTAGGCCAGGTTTGATACGCCAGTTATTGCATATTTCGATCAATTGCACACCCTTTCCTAACCTATTCTTATCCTCTCCCCCTCATAATACTTGTTTATTACTAAGAACAACAACGCACGTTGTTGACTACTTTCTGCATGTTAATTTTAATTTTAGATAATATGCTTTGATAGCGTTTCCTCAATGTATAAATTGTATATGATGATTTAATTAGAATGTCTGTAATCTTTTATCTTGAAAATCTAATAAACACATTTAAAAAAAAAAAAAAAGTTTGCACGACCAGAGACGGTTTTTGTAACACAGCAAGAAATATATCTAGAGGATATTCGAGCATTGATGTTGTATCTTTGTTTGCACCAATGGGACTTTATTATTTACTATTGAATTATTGATTGATTTATTACGTACAACAGGACACATTTTTATTAATTTACTTGTTGTTGCATATTTTAGGATAAGTTGTGTAATTACATATTACTCTATAGCGCCCCCAGTACACTTTTTAGCACGCATCAGATAGAAGTCACATACACTTCATCACTTTCTAGGGGAGCAGCTTAGCACACATTGTGTGTTTGGGACCTTTACGTGGGCACCCAAATTATTGTTTAATAATATATATATATTTTATTTTAAATCAAGTAATTTTAATTTTTAATTTTGTTATTGCTCTTTTTACACACATTTACATTATATAATATAAGATAATATAAGATACAAAAATGTTTAATACAAACTAACAATGTAACAATTTGACATTCCAACAGAATAAAAATAATCAGAAAAGGGGAAAAAAGACCAATACCTCAACAACATTAAACATCTAACAAGACGTTACAACAAAAAACATACACCTCTATACATCATTAGGTTCGATCTTTGCTACCAAGTATATTACAGATCGTATCTCCTACCTCTATTCCACCACTTAATTTTAATAATATATATAAATATTTTTTTGGCGCGGAATTGTTTTTTATACTTGATGCAATCCTGTCTCAGGCCCCGTACACACGACCAAGTTTCTCGGCAGAACTCAGCCAGAAACTCGATCTGAGCCGTATTCTGCCGAGAAACCCAGCCGTGTGTACACTTTTGGCCGAGGAAGCCGACAAGGATCTCGTCGGGCCAAATAGAGAACATGTTCTCTATTTCCTCGTTGTTCAATGGGAAATTTCGGCTCGCTGAGATCCTCGGCGGCTTCACAGGGAACTCGACGAGCAAAACGATGTGTTTTGCCCGTCGAGTTTCTCGGACGTGTGTATGGGGCCTCAGAGGTCTACAGACAATTCCTTTGACTTCATGGCTTGGTTTGTGCTCTAACATGCACTATTAACTGTGGGACCTTATATAGGCAAATCATGTCCAATTAACTGAATTGACCACAGGTACACTCCAATCAAGTTGTAGTGGAAACAGGATGCACCTGAGCTCAATTTTGAGTGTCATGGCAAAGGCTGTGAAAACGTATGTACATGTGATTTTTTTTTATTTTTTTTTTTTAATAAATTTGCAAATATTTCAAACTTCTTTCACGTTGTCATTATGGGGTATTGTTTGTAGAATTTTTAGGAAAATAATGAATTTAATCAATTTTGGAATAAGTCTGTAACGTAACAAAATGTGTAAAAAGTGAAGCACTGTGTGAATACTTTCTGCATGCACTGTACAGTGTGTGTGTGTGTGTGGCCTTGAGGATTATTATGGATGGCATTTTTCAAAATAGTAAAAGTGATAATTGCTTATATTTATTGATTTCCACACACACAGTATACTGATTTTCCATTAAACTATCAAAAATGACTATTTCCTTTAGCTGGAGTGCAATTTGCATATCATTTTAACAGTGTTAGGAAACGCAGAAATAATTTAAACTTTTTGCTAATCTCCCAAACGCTTTTTTTCTTTCTATTTGTGTTTAGCGTTATTCAAATAAAAAAAAGTTTAATATTGGTTAAATAAGTGATTGAAATGCTCAGTTCCAGTTTATCTGTTTTACAGTGTGGTAACTGTAGCTTAATTGCCAAGCATAAAATAAGTATTATTGTGTCTGCTACTTTGCAGTTAAGCATTTTTCAACCTTGTTATTGTGTTTCTTTCTCTTGTTTGATCAGATGTGGGAACCTGTGCAATCACTACTATTCCCTTTGAGAAATCAAAGGTTCTTTTCACTCTAGAAGAATTAGATGATTTTACATTTGTGGATGAAACTGAGCAGCCTCCAGCTACTGATGTCACACGCATTGGTCCAAGCCAAGAAAAATGGGGTTGGATAATGTTTGAATGTGGAATTGAAAACCTGGTAATCAAAGGTAATTTTGTTCTGTCACTGTCTATAATAAAAACTAATTGTGGGATTATGGGCTGTGATGCAGTTGAAAACCTTAACAGAACACACTTATAATGTATTGTGTGGTTGTGGCAGGGCACATGTGTAGAAATAAATAAGAGAAGTTGCTAGTAAGAAATTGTTTTTGAAAGTGTGGCTGCTGGAGTAAACCAAACTGTGGAATGCTACAGCTCCTCCAGAGTTACCATGGGCCTCTTGGCTGCTTCTCTGATTAATGCTCTCCTTGCCCAGCCTGTTAGTTTAGGTGGACAGCCATGTCTTGGTAGGTTTGCAGTTGTGCCATACTCTTTCCATTTTCGGATGATGGATTGAACAGTGCTACATGAGATGTTCAAAGCTTGGGATATTGTTTTATAACCTAACCCTGCTTTAAACTTCCTCATAACTTTATCCCTGACCTGTCTGGTGTGTTCCTTGGCCTTCATTATGCTGTTTGTTCACTAAGGTTCTCTAACAAATCTCGAAGGGGCTTCACAGAACAGCTGTATTTATACTGAGAATAAATTACACACAGATGGACTATATTTACTAATTAGGTGACTTCTGAATGCGATTGGTTTCACTAGATTCCAGTTGGAGGTATCAGAGTAAAGGGGGCTGAATACAAATGCACACCCCACTTTTCACATATTTATGTGTAAGAAAATTGAAAAGCATTTATAATTTTCTTTCCACTTCACAATTATGTGACACTTTCTGTTGGTCTATCTTCTGTTGGCACTGTAAGGGTACACTGGGGGGCATTCCCTGTAAATCTTGTGCCAGTGCCAATCACCTGAAGGTAGCAGCATATAATCCATGGTCTATGACAGCAAGTTCTGTGTGCTATACTGTACTCCCACATATGAAATTTACAGATAAGTAAAAATTTAAATTTTGGGTGCACACAAACACAAAATAGGTAATATATTGTGTATTTTATTTTTTTGTAAAATAAAAAGATGAGGCTACAATGAATAAATAGATACACAACATGCATCAAGCCTTAAAATGGCACACGCTCAAAAATGGCAACAAATGTTAGTGCCCGAAATTGTCGCTTTAAAAGCCTTTACGGGTTATTAGTTTAGATGTAACCATCAATGATGGCACTTGAAATATTGCTCTCAGTTCAATGTTTGCAGTGCTCTGTAACTTGTGTGGGGCAGTTATTGTTTTTGCCTGTAGACACACCCGCCCCATACTGTACGTTTATGTTCTCGTGTGCATACGTGAGAGCAGGGTATTTGGCTTTTTTTGCGTTTTTTTTTTATGTTACTTTACTATTTTATCTTTATTTTATTAACTTATTTAAAATGGAAGACCATGCTAAAACTAAAATCCCTGCATCTATAGACACCCACGATCTAACACTAACCTATCTAGCTCTGTAAAGAAAAAATCAGTATGCATACCTTTTTTAAAGCCGATCCGACCCGATCCCCAGCGGCAGAAGCTCTGCAGAGAACACGGCCGACAATGGCTGTGAAATGAATGGGATGTGACGTCATCCATAGACTTACTATGGGGCTTATGTTGTCGGACGTGTCCTCTGTACCCACCTCTACAGCGAAGCAGCGGCTAACAGCTCAGCGTGGGATCGGGTCGGATCACTTGCAGAAAAAGTATATATACTGATTTTTTCTTTACATCTTTACAGGGCTAGATAGGTTAGTGTTAGATCGTGGGTGTCTATAGATGCAGGGATTTTAGTTTAAGAATGGACTTCCACTTTAATATTACAATTCATTGCTATAGCAATAGGAGCCCAACAGCCCCTTATGTGATAGCATTTTGCTGTGATGAGTTCTCTTTACTAAGACATCAGGGGGCAGTAACTTTAATGGGCCGTAAATGAGATTAGGCAGCTTTGCAGCTTCCCAAAAAGCTTCCATATGAAAACTCATCACCTGCTGTACAAATGCTTCACATCCCTGTCTACCAGCCACCTTTTATAAATTGCGCTAGTAGACAGGAGGATAAGGTTAAGTATCTTTCCCCACCCAGTAACCCCATACTTTATCTGTCCTACTGTAAAGACTGTTCCATAGAAATAAATTATTATTGCAGCATGCATGGAAAGTTCACAGCTTGACTGGGAGATTTTTTGACAATAGGGCTGTGCAACATCAAAAAGGATGCACATCAAAGCTATTGCCAGAGCAGGGACAGCTAGGCAACCCTTTTATGGGGTAATACTTGAAAGGGGTTTGGTAAGAATGCCTGACCCTAAACAGGATAGTTATACCAAAAGTATACTTTTAGTGATCAAATATGTTTGTATATGTAATTATCCTACTTTTTTCCTGGAGGTAAAATATAACATTTTGTTTTCTGCACAAAGGTGGGCGGCAGTCTGGTGCTATATTGTACAACTCCTTTGGCATGATGGGCAAGTCAAGTACCACTGACCAAAATGGCCTGCAAAAGTCTAATGACTCTTCTGATTCCCCAACTGGTAGTGGCTATAGCACTGATGTATCGGATGATAATATCCCATGTGATGGTGTTAGTCCCTCTTCAGACATCAATGGAAATTCTGTATCCGATGAACAGGTAAATCCTCATGCAGTATGCTGTTTGCTTATAATATTAATTTCTTTCCCTACTGACATCCTTCTTTCATTATTCATTCCCAACTTTAAACACCTTTAAATCTCTCAGTCATTTTGGGTATGAGTCTGTCAGCAGGGCACATCTTGACTTGGCAATATTTGCCCACTCTTCTTTGCAAAACACTCCAAATCTGTCAGATTGGAAGGGCATCTCCTGTGCACAGCCCTCTTCAGATGTTCAGCTTTCTGGCACAAGCCTGAAGGTTTTGTGCCAGTATTAATTGGTATTTGGAACTGTTTATAATTCCCTATACCTTGACTCGATACATCTAAGGTGGCCTCTGGAACTCTGTTGAAGTCCTCATACATCAGAAGGTGACTTTTTCTCAATCTCTGCACTTTCTTCCATAGCTAGTGCAGAAAATAGAGTTGCTTGGTGTTTGGGACATTTATCTTCACTAGGGGTGTTAATAATTCTTGGCGCATCGATGCAGCATTAAACGATTCTGCATCAATGTCTCTCTTAACATCATCCCGGTGTGTCCTGTCTCTCTTGACATCATTCTGGTGTACTCTTTCTCTCTCGTCATCCCGGCGCGCCCTGTCTCTCTTGACGCTATCCAAACGCTTCATCTCTCCTCCCGTGTCTGCCTCGCCGCCACTCACGGCATTGCCACAGTACATTACATGACCAGAATGTGACCCTTTAACATTTGAAAAATATAGCTCCAATTTGGATTAGACAAATGCATCCATGTGACCAAGAGTCAATGGCTATCCTCTCACAGGATCATATGCTGATGAAGTGACTTGTGCAAAAGCCACAGTGTTCTTTGGGCAGCAAGTTACATTTTTTTCATTATTCCATCTTATGTTCTTATTAGTGCCTGCAATAAGCCTTAATCTCTAGGGCAGCCTACCTCAAACCTTTTAACATGAAGGAACCCTAGAAATAACTTTCAAGTTTTCGAATACCCCTGCTAATAATTACTACTTACTATTTACAGCTCACAGTACTTTACAGTGTGATGGTCACTGTAAAGAACACTCCTTACATTTGTGGTCATTTGGAAGAATGACGTCTTACTGATACCTAGAAAGATCACTGTTGTCAGTGGGTTCTTACCTGAGAGGCAGAAATTGCTCATTGTTCAAGGCCAACCCCTGACAATCTCCGAAGGAACTCTGGTTGAGAAAAGCGGAATTCAAGTAGTTAAAGTGTAAAATATCACACACATATCAATAGGGTATATGTCATCATTAGCAAATCATGATGTTTTTTGGTTTAACAAAAAAGCTCTCTCTAAAGCTGGATACACACAGGTTTTTTTTTTCATTCAACCAGTGGATTGAGGTGGGTGCAGCAATCCTCCCCAATGTGCTATTGTATTCTGACAGTGGGACTCCCCACTGTCAGAATACACTGATCAGCACTGCAGCTGATTGGCTGCAAGCATCCGTGGTTATTGCTGCTGGGGAAGAATAAAGTTCTTCTGACTGCTTGAATTTTTTGATGAAAACCACGGGCAGTAATCTTGATGCATCGCAGAATCAAATAGTTGACAGGATAATCAAATTGAATCGAGACCAGTGAAGATGTGCCCCTCTAAAGTTCACTAAGTTCACTATCGTATAGAGAACATCATTGCTTTTTCAGGTCAGAATAATGTTCCTTTCTAGTTCATCCACAATAATATTATTAGGTTTGAAAGCTACCGAGTCCATGACTTTTTTTTATTTTTTCTGTGCGTTTGACATGACAATATTTGGAAAGTTTTATGACTAAAATGTAGTGCATGTTTACAAAATTGTGTCTTCTGGAGGCAAATATCATCACACTGGAGTTTTCTTACCTCCTTCCATAAAGAATAGTGTATGAAGAGAACTGTAGAGAAAATCTGAGCGAATAAACATTTATAACAAACAACTAGGAACAAAAATACTCTTGCTCCACAAATAGTAGTTTCTGGACATCGCAAAGAAAAAATAAGACAGACAGGAGTTTCCTTTGGGGAATAATTAAATAAGTTAGAATGAAAAGCCTGATAATATAGGTAATAATTTTATCGATACCGCCGACCACATTCCATTTAGGATCAAGGCATTTGGGTGGGTGGTATGGTAAAAAAAAATGTATATGAATTATTTCTCTGGACACTATTCCTCCCATTGAAACCAATGATCGGGCACTATTCCTTAGACTGGAACCAATATTGGGGCACTGTTCCTTCCGCTGACACCAATAATGGGTCAGTCAGGCCCCCCTAGAGTCTGAAGGACCGTAAACTGGCCCTTTGTTTACAAAGTTTGTAGACCCCCGTCCTAAAGGATACTTGAGTATGCATTTAATGATCTATTTTTTTATTTTTATTTTTGTTTTTTAAGGATGAAGGCGTTGAGTCAGATGACTTGAAAAAAGATCTTCCATTAATGCCACCTCCTCCAGACTCCAGTAGCATGAAGCTCACTTTAAAGGAGATCTGGTTTAGCTTTGCAGCACCCACAAATGTACGCTCAGCAACTCTTACCTTTTCCAGGTGTGTGTGGTTAAATAAAAAAAAATGGGCCGTTATGTGCTATTACAATGTTATTGCAGGATCAGCTCCTAAATGGCTTTGAATTTTTCATTTAGGCAATTGAACCTCCTCAGTACTGCAACTCCAGCAGTCAGTGCATGGTTGGTTCCTATTGACCAGTTAAAATCCTCTCTGAACAAGTTGGATACTGAGGGCACATTAAGAGTCTGTGCTGTAATGGGCTGTATTATGACTGAAGCTTTGGAGGTAAGTGAAGGGTTAATTTGTTTATGCACTTGTTTTGGAATGTAAGTTTGCTGTTAAGAGGGTAACGTGGGTGAATTTCCTAAACTATGACTTTATTCATGTTACTGTCATTTGTAATGTCATTGGATTTTTCCTTTTTTTTTTTTTTTTTTAATCCTTAGTGTGTTCGTTTTTGGAATCAGCATTATATGTTTATATTTTTTTTATATTCAACAAAATATGATGTCAAACCTAAACACTTTCAATTTGTAGGCAATCAGGCAGGCTCTTGGACTACATAGTTGAAGGTCACTCTAAAGCAGTGGTTCTCAACCTGGGGGTCGAATGACGATTTGCCAGGGGTCACCAAATCCTGGGCTGTTCCTGAAGCCTGCACTGCTTTTCCAGCCTTTTTGCTGCCACCCAGCTTGGCTGTTGTTGGAGCCCACGGCTGCCCACTCAGCCTCTTCGCAGCCCCCCATTCAGTTTCATAGCATGGCTAGGGGGCAGAAACTAGAGGTCAGCTGACTGGTGAGGAATGTAAAGTTTGAAGGGCTGGAGGAGACCCTATCTCCTGATTTCAGCATTGGTGTCACTGCTGCGAGACACCACAAAGTTGGAGACACTGTGAAGTTGGAGACACAGTGAGTAACACTACCTGTGATTAGAGTTGCCATTAAAAGTCCCCACTACAGTTCTCAGATCAGAAGATGACCTTGATCAAGAGCACCTAAGTGCTGATCAGAACTCCCCCCAGCTCTGCCACTGATCCCACCCCCCACGAGCACTACCACTCATCCCATACATGGAAGGGAGAGGAAAAGAGGGGGAGGAATAAAGAAAACGAGAGAGAAAGAATAAGGGAGAGAACAATAAAGATGGCTAGAGAGAGGGATGGGGAAAAAAAATGTATCCTAAGGGGTTTTAATACTGTACGAGTGGAAGGGACTCAGGGAGCACTAAATGTCCATAGGTTAGGGGCGAAAAATTTCTTCTCTTGCCTTGGGTGCTGAGAACCCACCATACAAAAATTATTTTAATGTTAGGGGTCCCTACAACTTGGGAAATTTTATCAAGGGGTCACGGCACTGGTAGGTTGAGAACCACTGCTCTAAGGCCGCGTACACACGGTCGGTCCATCCGATGGGAACGGTCCGAAGGACCGTTTTCATCGGTTAACCGATGAAGCAGACTGATGGTCTGATGTGCCTACACACCATCAGTTAGAAAAACGATCGAGTCCAACGTGGTGACGTAAAACTCAACGACGTGCAGAGAAAAATGAAGTTCAATGCTTCCAAGCATGAGTCGACTTGATTCTGAGCATGCGCGGGTTTTGAACCGATGCTTTTGCTTACTAACCATCGGTTTTGTCCTATCGGTTAGGCGTCCATCGGTTGAATTTTAAATGAAGTTCTAAATTTTTGGACCGAAGGATAACTGACCGATGGGGCCCACACGAGGTCGGTTTGGACCGATGAAACTGAACTTCAGTCCGTTTTCATCGGTTTTGTCTGATCGTGTGTACAGGGCCTAAAGGTTATTGAATAAGATAATGGTACAATGTATGGCTGGCCTAAGGCTATTTTCATAATTTTCTTAATAAACTACGTGAAGTGATTGGTAAATACCTACCACCAGTGGCCAAAAATCTTGAAACTTACATGACGAATACCATGGTTAGGAAAACAGACAAAAGGGGTAATAAAATAAGACTTACCAAAAAAAAAAATAAGACTTACCAATGTAATCTAACTAGTAGTAGTCTGGAGAAGGTCTACATCAGGGATTCTCAAACTATGGCATCCCATGAGGCATTGTAAAACTCTGACATTCACAGACATGATAGGAATTGTATTTTTTTGAACAACTGGAGGGCCATAGTTTAAAGACCCCTGGTCTACATCTTGCTTGATGCCATAAAAGCTGCGGTGGCACCTAGTAAAGTCCATAAATCTCAGGCAGACTTCACACCGGTGCATGTCCATTTTCATGCTCTTTCCTATTGCTTCAGCCAGGTGCATTGTCATGCATAGGTATTTTCTGCCATTTCAATCAAAAGCACCTTATAACGGGCATCAAATGAAAAATATATATATATAATAAAAAAATATATATATAATATATATATATATATATATATATATATATATATATATATATATATATATATATATATATATATATTCACTAACGGGTCAACATTCCACATATGAGAGAAACCACAGGCAACCCCCAAGTGTACCCAGATTTTTTTTTTTTTTTTTAGAAAATGGACTATCTTGGTACCCAAGGACTACATAAAAACATCATATAAAAAAAATAAAATAAAAATAAAAGTAGATTTTATTGGTACAAAGTCAAGATATTCATATATCCGTGTAAAAAAAAAACATTTATCTTATATTTATTTGAAACATAAAACATATATCTCTGGTAATATGACACCCTCATAAATTAAGAAAACTTAGGGTGTTATGTACAATTAATCCTCTACATGTTTCGTGGACAACTTACCACATATGTTTATGCCAACACTACTAAAGGCAATGATAAAACACTGCACATGCATAACCATGCGTTAAAACATTCAGGTAGAATATTTCCTGAACATCTTGTAGGCACAGCATATATCCCAGAGATGGGTGATGTTTGGCAATGACCCATTATGTGTAGTTCTTTTAAAAGTTATAGTTTGTTGTTTTGCATTTACCTTTTTTTGCAGAATAAAAGCATTCATTTCCCAATGCGGAGTAAATACAACCGACTTACGAAACAAGCTCGCTTCCTGCAAGAAAATCCCTCCCCTCTGCTTTGCAACTTGCTTCATCATTATTTACATCAAGCCAATTATTCCATTATTGAAGATGCCACACTGGTAAGTTTAAGGGGTCTTTTCATTATTTCATGCCTGTTAAGTGTGTGAAAGATTCTAGTTTGATGTAAATAACATTCCTTGGTTGTTTAGAATGATTCTGCTACTTTCCTTACAAGATTAATTTTCTGCCATGAATATGAAAAGCACCATATCTCAGTGGACAAAGATGTGTGTTTGTACTGAACCCACATTTTGCTGTATTGCAGTACCTCTACACACAAAGTCCTGTTTGTCAATCAAATCCCTGCTACTATGGCAATCACCTGTTTTCTTCTGGTAGATGGGTTTGACAGGTTGCCATCATTGGCTGTGTGCAGTAATAGGGCTCTATTTACAGTAACAGAAAAGCATTCTCACTGACTTGAGCTTATGTGGCAAGTGCATGGAACAAATATGACCTGCTTGTCATATACTCTGACCTCTAATTACTGACCCTTATCATTTTTTTTTTTTAATCTCCAGCTTGCTAAATGACATATATGCTATTTGGTAACCACTCTCTGCCCTTTTCTGACACCTCCTCTCTTCTCTATCATACATATTGGTTCACCTCTTGTTACTTGTGCTTCTTTGGTCTTTTCTTTATGTCTCCTGCTCACTGTATTATACATGCCCACCTTGTAAGTAAAACACCCACTTTCATTTAAATGGCATAACAATAAATCAAATGCATACTTTCTGAAAATACACAATTTTTTCTTTTTATACACCATTTAGCAAGTGGCAGACATTTTAATCTGGTTTCCAGTTTGAGTGTGGCATTTAATCCTTCAAACCTTTTGAAGATTTTTTTTTTCATTCTGGATAAACTAAGGGAGGATTTTGACACCTCTGTGTACCATTGGGGAGATTTTTCTTCACTTCCTGTTCCTTAGTCATGAGAGGAAATCCCCCAAAGTGAGGGAATTCTGGTGTGAATAGAGGGGAAGATTTCCCCTCTATTCGTGTCTGTAATGTGTCGGTAACGGTCAACAGGACAAATAGGGTGAATCTCCTTTAATGGAGGCACAGACCATAGAAAAAATTGACAGGTGTTCTAATCCGTCTCCACTCTATCCAAAACGTAAAAAAAACAATTGCCTTTAGTTAAACCTTAACATAGGTAGGTTATAGATCTGTTGATTCTGCCAGAAATCCTGTGAGATTCTGATTTCCTGTGCACTCTGCCTTGCCGCACTAAATTCTCAAGCAGTTTTATTATTCCTAACTAATTTTCCTCTGCTGGACTACGAACACCCCTTCTTTTTTTATTGTGATAAGGAGATGGTGAAGTGTTCAATAGTCCTAATCAGGAGAAACAACATTGCTCTTCCATAGATACAGTACAGTAACAGTGAGTGTGTTCTCTGGAGTTTTACCTCAAACAATGTTGTCTAGAGGTTTCTTTGGACTACAGCTCTCCCCAGTGTTATGAATAACATTGTAGCCCTGCATGGCAGGACCGGTCAGTTGCTATACATTAAATATTTGATCTTGAGTTTAGCTAAATATATCATTTTTATTTTCATGATGCCAGAACTGCCTCATACAATTGTAGAGATAGATATCTTTTTATTCTGGTAAAAGTGGCCCCATAGGCGGGTTCACCACCTCCTTCCGCTTTCTGATTGTTTCTGAGTTTAAACCGAGCAGTTGGTAAGCCCGGAACCAATCCGATCTGGCTGATGGCTAGACAGAAAGTCAAGTGAGGGCAAGATAGCCCCCACTCGGCTCTATGCCCTGGGGATTTGGAGCGAGGTCTGACACCCCTTCCTGTTCTCGGGCTTAAAGAGATGATTTTTTTAAACTGCTTTCGGACCGCCCTACATACATTTACTACCGCAGGGCGGCCCAGTGCGCAAAATCACGTACCTGTACATGATTTCATGCACGCTGTTAAGGGGATGAGCCGCTCCCACTGTGATTGGACACATCAGAAGCCAATCAGCGGGTCCGGTGGTTGGGATAGCCGCCGCGACCCGCCAATCGGTCACAGGAGAGACGGATCATCGGTGTGCCGATGTTAACAAAGCACACCCCTGATCTGGCAGGGAGGAAAAGTGAAAGATCGTGTTTCAGCTAAGCTGAATCACGGTCTCCCCTTTCCTCCAGTGTAACACCCCCCCCCACCCCACAATTACAGCTCCCAGGGAACACATTTAACCCCTTGATTGCCCTCTAGTGTTAACCCTTTTCCTGCCAGTGTCATGTATACAGTAATCGGTGCATTTTTATAGCACTGATCACTGAATAAATGTCACTGGTCCCAAAATAATGTCAAAAGTGCTCGAGCTGTCCACCACAATGTTGCAGTCCTGCAAAAAAATCGCCAGTACTAGTGTAAAAAAAAAATGCCATAAATCTATCCCTTATTTTGTAGAAGCTATAACTTGCACAAACCAATCAATATACGCTTATTGGGATTGTTTTACCAAAAATATGTAGAAGAATACATATTGGCCTAAATTGATGAAGAAATTTTGGTTATGTATTATAGCAGAAAGTAAAAAATATTGTTTTTTTAAAAAAAAATTTCAGTCATTTTTGGTTTTATTAGCGCAAAAATAAAAACGGCAGAGGTAATCAAATACCACCAAAAGAAAGCTCTATTTGTGGAGAAAGAGGAAATTTTTTTTTGGGTACAGCATTGCACGACATGCAATTTTCAGCTAAAAAGAAGCAGTGAGCATGCACAATTTTAAAGGATGACATTTTGAGTATCTGTTTACTCGGCGCAACATTATTTGTCACATTATACAAACAAATGGGCTAACTTTTCTGTTTTGTTTTTTGTGCAGTTATTTGTTTTGTTTTTTTAATTCATTAAATAAATGTAAAAAAATTATTTGCGCTTGAAAGACCGCTGTGCAGACATGTCCTCTCAAGTGCAGAAATATAAAACTTTTAATATCCCCTAAAGGGGTTAAAAACACTTACAAGATGGTGGATGAAGCAGGCATGTAGCAGGTAAGTGTGTCCAGAAGATGTTCCAGTGGCAGGGCAGTCCCAGTCTGATGATAAAGCTTCCAGGGAAGTCCACAAGATAACAGCCAATTTGTGCTGAGTGTTTAGGGAACACAATGGTGATGGAGCCTGGGGATGATGTCAGAGAAAGCCACACAAAAACCAGCATGGAACACAAACAGGAAGAGGGCAGGAAGTACACACACACTTCCTGCCCTCTTCCTGTTTGTGTTCCATGCTGGTTTTTATCTCGCTTCCTCTGACATCATCCCCAGGCTCCATCACCATTGTGTTCCCTAAACACTCACAGCACAAATTGGCTGTTATCTTGTGGACTTCCCTGAAAGCTTTATCATCAGACTGGGACTGCCCTGCCACTGGAACATCTTCTGGACACACTTACCTGCTACATGCCTGCTTCATCCACCATCGTGTAAGTGTTTTTAAACCCTTTAGGGGATATTAAACGTTTTATATTTCTTCACTTGAGAGGACATGTCTGCCCCCCCTTGTCATAGCAATAAAGTTAAAAGTGGTTCTAAAGCTAAAAAGTTTTTTTTTTTTACTTTAAAAGCAAAATAACATAGGCAAAGCAAGCAGCATAGAATAGTTCATTGAAATAAGAACATTATTATTATTATTACCTTTGTGTCACAGAGTGATGGACTCCCTGCGTTGGTCACCTTGAAGAAAGGGCTTGTTGCTCTTGCTAGGCAATGGATGAAGTTTATTGTTGTTACACCTGCTTTTAAAGGCGTTCGCTTGCTCAGGCCAGCTCAACCACTGAAGCCTCAAAATTCAGTCAAGAAAGAACAAGAGGATCTGAATGGTTTGGAGAATGGTGCAGCTCTGCAGAGTGACACCAGTGCTGATGGTGCAGAGTTTGAATTTGATGCAGGTATGCTTGTTCTATATACTGTTCTGAACATAATTAATTTTTTCACTGCTTTTGAGATGATGAACTGCTTAATAATAAGGTCAAATTCCAGAAAGGTCTTTATACACTGCAGCTACCAGATGCCCATTTTAAAGGTGCCTAACTTTATTTTTTTTGTCATATTACATAGGGCAGAAATCTGAACACACCAAAATCACGTTCAGGAGAAAAGTGTTTGGGCAGAAACTAGATGCGCCTAAATGCACCTAATCGCTAGGCACGTTTACTGCTTGAGTGTTCATTTCAATGTCCAGAATAAATGATTATTCTGGGCAATTAAATGAATAAACATCCAGACGCTTGATGGAGCGAGAGCCATTGGAGCGGAGCCGAGCCATGCTGCATGTGTCTATGGACTTGGACAGCTCAGCTCGGGAGAGAGCCCACACGTGTGCCCTATAGCAAGTGGCTTGCTATGTTGGTGCATGCGAAAGTGGAGAAATCTAAAACGTCGGTGGAGGACCCCAGAAGAGGAGGTTTGGGGCATCTCTGTACAAAGCCATTGTACAGTGCAGGGTAAGTATAACTAACATATTTATTTATTTACGACCACTTTAAATCTTCCGTAATTTGACACCTTACATACCTTACACAAATAATATATTGTGTCATGAGTTGAGCATGCAGAAATCCAGGTAATTCCAAAGAGCTGACACATTTTTTCCTGTACCTGTTCACCATCTTTCATGTGTGTTCTTTGGAAAAAAAATGGCTTTATGACTTTCAGCCATTTTTAGACTCTGAAAAATTATCATTTGTTCTTTTGAAGCTAAAAATACCATATAAGGGTGTAGGGCTGAGATAATATACAGTATCTCATAAAAGTGAGTACACCCCTCACATTTTTGTAAATATTTTATTTATATTTTCATGTGACAACACTGAAGAAATTACACTTTGCTACAATGTAAAGTAGTGAGTGTACAGCTTGTATAACAGTGTAAATTTACTGTCCCCTCAAAATAACTCAACACACAGCCATTAATGTCTGAACCGCTGGCAACAAAAGTGAGTACACCCCTAAATGAAAATGTCCAAATTAGGTCTAAAGTAGCAATATTTTGTGTGGCCACCATTCATTTCCAGCACTGCTTTAAGCCTCTTGGGAATGGAGTTCACCAGAGCTTCACAGGTTGCCAATAGAGTCCTCTTTCACTCCTCCTTGGCAACATCACAGAGCTGGTGGATGTTAGAGACCTTGCGCTCCTCCACCTTCCATTTAAGGATGCCCCACAGATGCTCAATAGGGTTTAGGTCTGGAGACATGCTTGGTCAGTCAATCACCTTCACCCTCAGCTTCTTTAGCAACGCAGTGGTCGTCTTGGAGGTGTGTTTGGGGTCCTTATCATGTTGGAATACTGCCCTGTGGCACAGACTCCGAAGGGAGGGGATCATGCTCTGCTTCAGTATATCACAGTACATGTTGGCATTCATGATTCCCTCAATGAACTGTAGCTTCCCAGTGCCGGCAGCACTCATGCAGCCCCAGACCATGACATTCCCCCACCATGCTTGACTGTAGGCAAGACACACTTGTCTTTGTACTCCTCACCTGGTTGCCACCACACACGCTTGACATCATCTGAACCAAATACGTTTATCTTAGTCTCATCAGACCACAGGACATGGTTCTAGTAATCCATGTCCTTAGTCTGCTTGTCTTCAGCAAAACTGTTTGCGGGCTTTCTTGTGCATCATCTTTGGAAGAGGCTTCCTTCAGGGACAACAGCCATGCAGACCAATTTGATGCAGTGTGCAGCGTATGGTCTGAGCACTGACAGGCTGACCCCCCACTCCTTCAACCTCTGCAGCAATGCTGGCAGCACTCATATGTCTATTTCCCAAAGACAACCTCTGGATATGACGCTGAGCATGTGCACTCGTCCTGTTAACTGCTGTATGGTTTTTTCCACCGTGCTGCAGCTCAGTTTCAGGGTCTTGGCAATATTCTTATAGCCTAGGCCATCTTTTGTAGGGCAACAACTCGGATCCTCAGAGAGTTCTTTGCTAAGAGGTGCCATGTTGAACTTCCTGTGACCAGTATGAGAGAGTGAGAGCGATAACACCAAATTTAACACACCTGCTCCCCATTCACACCTGTGACCTTGTAACACTAATGAGTCACAAATTGCTAAT
The DNA here is from genome assembly GCF_905171775.1 of Rana temporaria. Taxonomy (NCBI): domain Eukaryota; kingdom Metazoa; phylum Chordata; class Amphibia; order Anura; family Ranidae; genus Rana; species Rana temporaria. The sequence goes on from NC_053489.1 coordinate 493,834,183, forward strand.
GGGCCCAATTTTGACATTTTCACTTAGGGGTATACTCATGTTGCCAGCAGTTTAGACATTAATGGTTGTGTTTTGAGTTATTTTGAGGGAACTGTAAATTTACACTGTAATACAAACTGTACACTCACTACTTTACATTGTAGCAAAGTGTAATTTATTCAGTGTTGTCACATGAAAAGATATAATAAAATATTTACAAAAAATGAGATACTGTATGTCAGGGGTTGGCAACCCGCGGGCTGCACCCGGCCCGCCACTGTTAGATGTCAGTGCTTGTGATTATTTTGCGGGCACCTGGTCCATGAAAATTTTCACCACTATCCTCTTCATTGGACAGCGGTGAACATTATGGGGGAGGGGGGATATAGAGGACACTATGGGGGGGATACAAAGGACACTATGGGGGGGAATACGAGGACACTATGGGGGGTGCAGAGCATACTATAGTGGTGGGTGGTGCATGGGTAAGAGGACACTGCTTTTGGGGCACAGGGACCCCATCACCCCTGGGGAAAGGGACCCCATCACCCCTGGGGACAGGGACGCCTCCTCACCTGAGGACTGGGACCCCATCACCCCTGGGGACTGGGACCCCATCACCACTGGGGACTGGGACCCCATCACCCCTAGGGACTGGGACCCCATCACTCCTGGGGACAGGGACTCCTCCTCACTTGGGGACAGGTAACCCATCTCCAGACCAAGCTGGCTGGCAAGGCTGGCGTCAACCACCCTTGGGTGCCAGGATGGGGGAGAGAGGGGGCAGTAAAATAGGAATCCCCAGCCACATGCTCCCTCAGGGTGAACTGGCTTTGTATTAGTGAAGCACTTTAAAGTGAGGTAAACCTGTACTGTTTTTAATGCTGTTAGGATTATTATTATCTTCATTTATTAGCAGGCCCTCCATGCATTCACATACATTGAATAGAAAAAGGTTGCTGACACTGCTGTATGTAATAATTCTGCTTTCTAGGAGGCTTCATTTGTAGATTATGGAAATGGCATAGATGAAGTCAAACGGTTATTTTAGTTTTGTAATTCTTAATGTAATTTCCTTTTCTTTTAAAATCAACATTGGTTTTAATTAAATTGTCTTGCACTAAAAGTAGCAGCAGATTTGTTCAATTATATGCATTTTAAGCAGAAACGAAGGATGAAGATGATAGACCTGATACTATAACACAAGGTTTATGCACAGCAAATACTGTTAGTTGGTGTGATATGTGTAGAATTAATTGCCATGTGTAGGTTGCAGATTTAATTTAAGATTTTCAAGCTTGTAGGGCCTCAAAAGATATTACTGGTACTTTTCCTTTACAGTTTTCCAAGCTAATGCGAATTCTGATGATCTAAGACTTTTTAATTATGGTCCTCTTCGTTTTAGTGGTCTACAGAAAAATATTTCATGTTGGGGGAGGATAACAATAGCAAATTGCTAAGCACATAGCTAAATGACATAAATGCGAACCACTGTCTTATCCGCCAAAGTATTTGTAAATCTCATGAGCCAGATACCACTAAACATGTCATAGTCAGGTGTAATACTGAGTACACACAATCATTTTTCAGGTTCTAAAAAATGACGTTTTTTTTATGTCATTAAAAACGATCGTGTGTGGGCTTCATAGCATTTTTCGGGTTCTAAAAAATGGCAAAAAAAATTCGAACATGCTCTATTTTTTAACAACGTTTTTAACGTTGTCGTTTTTCGGGTTCTAAAAAATGGTCGTGTGTGGGCTTTAACGATGTGAAAAATCCGTGCATGCTCAGAAGCAAGTTATGAGACGGGAGCGCTCGTTCTGATAAAACTACCGTTCGTAATAGAGTAAGCACATTCATCACGCTGTAACAGATAGAAAAGAGCGAATCGTATTTTACTAACACAAAATCAGCTAAAGCAGCCCCAAGGGTGGCGTCATCCGCATGGAACTTCCCCTTTATAGTGTCGTCGTACGTGTTGTACGTCACCGCGCTTTGCTAGAGCATTTTTTTTTGACGATCGTGTGTAGGCAAGGCCGCTTTATTCTCTTAAGGACCGCCTCCTGCACATATACGTCGGCAGAATGGCACGGCTGGGCACATAAACGTATATGTACGTTGATCTTTAAGCCCAGCCGTGGGTCGCAGGCGCATGCCTGCGGGTGTGCTCCCGCGACCCGGTCCGAAGCTCCGGGACCTGCGGACCCGATCGCCGCTGGAGTCCCGCGATCAGTCCCCGGAGCTGAAGAACGGGGAGAGCCGTATGTAAACACGGCTTCCCCGTTCTTCACTGTGGCGGTGTCATCGATCGTGTGATCTCTTTTATAGGGATCCACAATCGATGACGTCACACCTACAGCCACACCCCCCTACAGTTGTAAACACACATTAGGTGACCCATACAACCCCTTCAGCGCCCCCTGTGGTTAACTCCCAAACTGCAACTGGCATTTCCACAGTAAACAATGCATTTTAAATGCATTTTTTGCTGTGAAAATGACAATGGTCCCAAAAATGTGTCAAAATTGTTCGAAGTGTCCGTCATAATGTCTCAGTCACGAAAAAATTTGCTGATCGCCGCCATTAGTAGTAAAACATTTTTTTTTATAAAAATGCAATAAAACTATCCCCTATTTTGTAAACGCTATAAATTTTGCGCAAACCAACCAATAAACGCTTATTGTAATTTTTTTTTACCAAAAATAGGTAGAAGAATACGTATCGGCCTAAACTGAGGAAAAAAAAAGTTTTTTTATATAATTTTGGGGGATATTTATTATAGCAAAAAGTAAAAAATATTGAATTTCTTTCAAAATTGTCGCTCTGTTTTTGTTTATAGCGCAAAAAATAAAAACCGCAGAGGTGATCAAATACCACCAAAAGAAAGCTCTATTTGTGGGAAAAAAAGGACGCCAATTTTGTTTGGGAGCCACGTCGCACGACCGCGCAATTGTCTGTTAAAGCGACGCAGTACCGAATCGCAAAACCTGGCCTGGTCCTTTAGCTGCATCTTGGTCCGGGTCTTAAAGTGGTTAATGATCAAGTTGAAAAAAACTTTGTTTTTTCTAGAGCCTGAAAAACGTAATTTTTTAGAACCCGAAAAATGATCGTGTGTACGCGGCATTAGGCCTGGTTCACACTTATGTGTTTTTTGTGCTTTTTGCATAAACGCAATACAGTCTATTTAACATGGTTTTCTATGGGACACGTTCACATTTATGCTTTTTTCAGCCACTGCATTTTTGCATGTAGTGCGTTTTTGCTGCAATTGTGCCCACAGTTTGCATTTTTTATTCTACCTAACAACAAATCGGGCAAAAAGAATGCATAAAAAATACAAAACGCATCAAAAATGCGTACGCAAAATGCACCACAAAAATCACTGCAAGAACAAATTAAAACCTAACTGCATAGGTGTGAACCAGGCATAAGACTTGCACTGCAGTTATGAAAGTAAAGATCTCACCCCCTAACTTGCTGGATAGACAGTGAATAAAAGTAGAGTACTGATGAGCTAATCTCTCTGCTCACTCAGCTCTCTTCTCCTTTCAGTATGTTCACTGCCAGTATTTGTAAACCACTGCAGATCCTGATTATGTTCTAGTACTAGTCCTCCCAGAAACAAGTTTCTATACAGGGGATTACAAGAGGCTGTTGTTTAAAGGGGTTATAAAGGTTTGTTTTTAATTTTCTAAATGGGTTCCTTTAAGCTAGTGCATTGTTGGTTCACTAACCTTTTCCTTCGATTTCCCTTGTCTGTTTCTCCTCAGTAAGCTTGCTACCATCATCCGAGCGGTGGTTAGTCAGCCAGAACAGCTTACCGAGTAGGAACAGGAAGTGAGAAATTCAGACAAAGAAAACAAAGAAAAACATTTTTTTAGAAGGGAAATCGAAGGAAAAGGTAAATGAACCAACACTGCACTAGCTTAAAGGAACCTATTTATAAAATAAAAAACAAACCTTTACAACCCCTTTAAGACAGTTTTGGGTACTTGCACTATATGATTTTAAAAATACATTTAATTTGAATGGATACAAAACTGCATTGATTAATGTATTTTACATCTGTTTTGAATTGAGCTTTACAGTGAAAACATGTTTATTACAAGAGACCTTTTTAAGGACTATCTTGTATTTTTACATTTTCAATCGTCTGTTCTAGCTACCATTAGTGAACATACCATGCTGCTTGAAGGGGCAAATACAAAGCCTCCACAAACTGGTGTTACTTCAGGTCCTGTAAGTGGTGCTGAAATTATGAGGAAGCTGTCCAAATCTCATGCTCATAACGACTCTGCTTTGAAGATTAAGGTAGGTTTCTCTGCTTTTTTAGCTGTGCATTGTGAGATACAAGAAACACCATGAAGTTATGTAGTGATAATATTTGTTCCCGAGAGGACACAGGGTACTTCATGTTCATAACTACTTGGGTTAGTAGTGACTGTAATGGCTTATCTGACTGTAATGGCCCTTATCTCATATTTACACTGTTTTAAGGACACAATCCTCTGGTTCCTGTGTAGTGAGGGAGGGATTTGTGTAATCAGCTCTCAGGGGTCCTCACTGGTTTGGAATGCCTGGGACACAAATGTGGGTGCTCTCCTTCCTCCCTTTTGTGGGAGAAGGAGGTGTCAGGAGGAGGAGAAATTTGTGAATTCCTTGTAGATGATTTCTCTCAGGAGGTGTCTCCAAATCCTGGGCTTTTTTTATACAAAAGACCACTGTGGCCTTCCTTGTGGATATGGTGCACACTAACTTGAAGTTGCCTCTTCCAGAGTCCTCCTCTTTTATAGTCATTGGATTTGGGTCCTGACAGCTGCCTAAAGGATCCAAAATCTTTTCCTGTGCACGCTCAGTTGCAGAAAGTGATGAACACTGATTGGGCTCACCAAGCGTTTTGCTCATCAGTACTGGTGGACTAGGTATTCTGCAAGATATAGGATTCTTCATCTTCTGACCTGACTGTTTCCTATTTGAATAAGACCCTGATGGTTCCGGTTTATGAGGTCCTGGTCTTTAAAGATGCCACAGATAAGAAATTGAAGGCCCTCTAATTGAAAGCCATCCTAATCTCTGGTGAGTGGGACTCTGCAACCTGAGGTGGCTTTGGTGGGAGTATTACAAGCCCTGGGCAAAGCTTATACTTAATACCAGAGAATCAGATCCAGGGGATCTTGCAATTTTTCTGTTCTAGAAGATTTTCTGAGAGCTTTGAGTTTCTGTTTGGATATTTTGGAAAACTCCATATGGCAACTTTCCCAGTTGGTCATCATGCATGTCCTAATAAGAAGGATCCTATGGCTCAAGTGCTGGCCAGGGGAACCTCACTGCAAAAAAACAACTCAAGAGGCTGCCCTTTTGAGGGTGAGTGCTTGTTTGTACCGCCCTTGGCTGCCTTCATCCAGAAGTTGATTGTGGGGAAATGCTCTAATTCCTAAAGAAAGCCAGAAAAGGTTGCCACCTTTAGCATTCAAGAAGAGTTTATTTTATTGAATAAATATTAAATAAATATATCAAATATCAATGTTTGAAAAAGGTTAATTGTTAAAGAATTTGTTCAAACCTTATTGTACTGTCTTTTTATGCATGGCGCAAGGCCCATAAGTATCATGCTTGACAGTATATTGTGGCGCATATTTTGACCTTTCTCAAACCTGGTGTTGAGATATCTCTGGTTTTAAGTACCATCAAGAGGCAGATCTCGCCCTTTGCTGTTCTGTTTCAAAGACCTGTTATGTGCAGGGTGTCACACAAATTGCTTCACCTTTGCAGGCCCCTTTGGCTCTGTGGGACCTCAGTTTGATCTGGTTTGCAGACTTCTTTTGAGCCATGCCGAAATTGCTCTTTACTCACAATGTTGTCTTTCTAGTTGCCATTACTTCAACTTGCAGGGTCTTAGAGTTGTATGTGCTTTACTGCAAAGAACGTTTCCTGGTTCTTTACCCACCATAAGTTGGTGTTGAGACCTTGGTTCTCTTTTGTTCCTAAGGTGGTTTCCTGACTCCACCTGAATCAAGAAATTGTGTTGCCATCTTTTTTTTCCTAATCGGAGTCTGAGTCCCTTTTCATTTTGAGGTTCCTCACAAGGGTGTAGGCAGCTTTTTTATTCACCATTTCTAGGTGGATTCCTTAGCTCATTTCTCAGGCCTGTTATCAAGGGAAAGGTTCTTCCTTTCCAGTGAAGGCCCATTTCAGAAGCAATGTCACTACTTTATTTGCAGTCAGGCAGCTTTGTGTTGGGTTTCTTCCAGTTTTGCTTTTAGATTTTAAAGGTTTTGTTGCCTGTGTTTCCCCTTGTGTTAAGTGCTTTTGGACAACCCAAGTAGTCATGAATATGAAATGTCCTGCGAGGTATGATTAAGAAATTAGGATTTTTGATTTACCTGTAAAATCCTTTTCTCCGAGTACATGACAGGGCACAGGGATCCCTCCTTTTTTTGTCTGTGTTCCTCATTGCTTTATAAAAAACTGAGGCTCAGTTGGGGTGGGAGGGGTTATGCCTTGGCCTTTTTTTCCAGTGTTAATTTACTTGAAGTTGGTAGCATATCCCAAGTAGTCTTGAATATGAAGTGCCCTGAGTCATGTGATGTACTCCAAGAAAAGGATTTTACAGGTAAACAAAAAATCCTAACTTTATTGACACACAAAAACTTTGCACCAGCAAGGTGTCATGTGAGAAATGTCCTTGTGCACTATTAGAAATGGTATGGATTTGAAAATCTTACGTATCTGTCTTAAATAGCAGAATGAGTTTTTGCCATTCCTAGTGCTCATAAGGCAAAAAAAAAAAAAAAAAAACTGTGTATGGCTTAAAGTAGAAGTCCACCCTAAAACTAAAATCCCTGCATCTATAGACATCTACGATCTAACTCTAGCCCTGTAAAGAAAAAGAATCAGTATACATACTTCTTTTTTTTTTTAAGCTGATCTGACCCGATCCCAGGCTGAGCTGTCAGCTCCGGCTTCGCTGTGGAGGTGGGTGCAAAGGACACATCCAAAAAAGAAAGCCCCATAGTAACTGTATGGGTGACGTAACTCCCCACTCATTTCACCGCCGTTGTCGGCTGTGTCCTTTTCAGAGCTTCCACCGCTGGAGATCAGGTCAGATCGGCTTCAAAAAAGGTATGTATACTGATTTTTTTCTTTACAGGGCTAGATATGTTCGTGTTAGATCGTGGATGTCTATAGATGCAGGGATTTAAGTTTTAGGGTGGAATTCTAATTTAAGCCATACACAGGTGTGTTTTTTTTGTTTAGCCTTATGAGCACTAGGATTGGCAAAAACACATTCTGCTATTTAGTGGTCTAGATATGTCCATTATATGTACAGTACTGTAGCAGAATTTACAACAGATATACACATGGGATGATTGTCGTATCTCCAAAATGATGTTTAATTGTAAAACAGTGCTAAAGTCAACCTATCAAAAAATAATATATATGTTACCATTGCTGCCCTCTGTTATTTTCTAGCCATCATGCTAGTTGTATGGCTGTACTAATTAGTGGTTGTGTGACTTGAAAAATTATATATAGGTCAGGGCTACTGACGTTTGAACCTAGAAAAGTAAGAGAGACCACAGTGACTGGCTTTTGTTCTGTTGTGAAACCTTTAGGCTATATGTACACTAGCCTACTCTAGCCGTTGCTGTGGGAAAGCACAAACTGCATTTACCCGTGGTGGTCAAAACGTTCCTATCCTAAACGCGATTCTTTCACATTCAGGAGAGGGAGGTTTAACCTCACCTAAACGTGGCAGCTCCTAAACTATGCTAAAGCCTATGTGTACATGGATAAATAGGCTTTTATGGATTTAAGTTTAGGAACTTTGGCAAAAAAATGTCAAAAGCTCCTAAATTCAAGTTTAGGAGATGCTAGTGTACATGAAGCCTTAGCCAGGCTATGGGCATTCATGTACTTACATATTCTTAACAGTAAATTAAATGGAATTTGAAACAAGCCCACAATGACTTCTGTAGCTATAGGCACAATGGAGCTGTTCATCTTCACATTTTACAGCAGAACCACTAAAGTCATTCAACCCAGTTAAGCACCTTAGCTCCCGCTGCTTCTCCCTCACTGAGCACTTTTTTTTACATGAGAAATTGAAAGGCTGCTGCGTCACTCTTAGGAGGAGGAGCTAAACCTCTGAAAGAATGACTTGGCTCAACTTTAGGGCTTCAACTATCCAGAGGCCAGTGATGTGTCATATGAAGACATGGGGGAGGGAGTGGAGTATTAATTATGCATCCATGAGATATTTATTTGCTTCCAAAAGCCTACTTAGTGCTTCTGAGAACAGCTACAAAGTGGTACAAATTACCATTTTAAGCCTACATTTAAGACTTTTTTTTTTCTATGCATTTGTCTACTTGCATACAGTGGGTATAGAAAAAAATCATCCCCTTTAAAAATCAAATTTTGTTGCTTTGCTGCCTGAAATGAAGACAGGAACAGTTTTTGTTTTATGCAGCTGTCATTACTAAGTGCAACTTCTAACATCCAAGTAAAAGATATTAACACCAAAATATGATAAAAAAAAATATTTCTATTCTCGCTCTATGTGTATTTTTAATATCAGATGTGTAGGTCATCCATGCAAATAATTAGCGCATCATAAGTTTGCAATGCAATCCCAATTTTTATTTTCTGTGTGTTTTTCTTTCATGTTTATTTTAATATTTAGCTATACACTACTATACAGTTACCACGATCAGTTTATTAGTTCAGCTGCTGAGGGCCACTGAGTCTTTACTTTTACCTGCTATTTCTTTAGGGTGTAACAGCTGTAGTTTCTTACAAAGGTATTCAGGACTTTAATGCATATATTCATTTTTCATTCAATGCAGTGTCTTTTACCATGAGATTGTTTACATTTGTCTGCAATAAGCTCTTCTTGCTTTTGTTGTTTAGGGAATCCATCCATATCAATCTTTGAGTTACACCAGTGGAGACACAGCAAATGACTCTCCTGCACATGTCAGCAGGTCTGGATTGCCTGTTAAGGAAAGTCCACGGAAAGAGAGTCTCTTGAGTTATCTGACAGGGAGCTTTCCAAGCCTACACAATCTGCTGGAGGGGACTCCACAAAAAAGTGCTGCTGCTGCAGTTAAAAGCAGTTCCCTTACCAGGACAGGTACCCAATACTTGTCAGGTTAAACATTTAATTCTTTTGACCCCATAGTTCTGTGAAATTGCTTCAGTAATACTTTTTTTTTAATCAAATTATAAAGTTCTAGGAGCCTCAGATATTAAGCTAGAATTTGCCATCATTTTGGTTGCAATATTACTTTCCCTTTATTAAAGTGTTACTAAACCCACAACAGTAAAATCAGTCTGCATATGCAGTAAAGAAGGCTGCTTATACTCTGGAACCTAAGGGGTTAATCTTCTGCATTGTGTAAAAAGGCCGGTTGATCCTGTTTTCTCTGATCCTCCCCTTCTTTTGCTGTCCCCAATCCATCTGCTGATAGCACAGAGCCCTAGGTGTCACTCTGCACATGCTCAGTTTGGTGTGCATTGCTAGATAGTTTATTTTTTATTTTTTGGGAGGGTGCAGGGCCAATCAGCACTGTCCAGACAGAGGTTCAGGAGGCATGCAGCCTCATAGGACAGTCAGAAGAAAGTGAAAAAAACTCTTCGTACAAACTTGAACCAGTGCTTGGCCGGACACAGATAGACTGCTATATACTGCGGATGAGAAAAGGTATTTAGCAGTTTAAATTTACTAAAATAATTGCATTTCTATGTTCTGTGCACTGTGGGAGACCAGATATAGTGAATGCAGGGTCCTGGGTTTAGTAACACTTTAAGTAAAAAGCAAAGAGCAACATTTTGAAAACTGTATACTATTGTGAGAGTATTCACATTTGAAAACTGCAGTTCTTTTGTGTTCACATATCTGACATGTATTTTATAACCCTCTCTTTTTACATGATAGATCTTAAACTATCATTTAGATCTATCATCTAAACATGTTACATCTACATTTAGAAGATGTAACATGTTTTGGCACATAGTTTATGCCAACTGTGTTACAAAAAGGCTATGTGCTGTGGAGGATCAAATAAGATATAAAAAAAACTGCTAATTACTATCTATCTATAAAGCAAAGCACAAGTAATTTAATAATATTGCTGCATATGTGTTGTCTCTCACTGCTGCCACCATACAAATATGCAAACAACAATGCTCAAAGTGTAGAGAATTATCACTCTAAAGTGGCTCTGTGATATAACCTTATTATAGATGTACACTTGTGGTAACATAAAAGTCCATAAAATTTAAAATCCACCAAAATTGTGCAAAATAAAGTGTTGAAATCTTCTCCCGTTAAGATAATTATCAATCACAAACCACCTTGCATGCACTGCTGATCCCTCTCCCCAAGATGTATAAACTCACCAAATCGCAATGCCTCCCACTCTCACGTTTGGCATAAAACACTTGAACGGTTGGATATTCACATAACTGTTTTATGCCAACCATGGGAGTGGGAGGCATTGCGATTTGGTGAGTTTATTCCATCGCGAGGTGGTGTGTGATTGATAATTATCTTAACGGGAGAAGATCTCAATACTTTATTTTGCACAATTTTGGTGGATTTTATTTTATGGACTTATTTTATGGACTTTTTTCTAACCATGGGTGAAAACCTATAATACTGTAAGATTAAATCACAGGGCCACTTTGGAGTGATAATTCTCTACACTTTGAGCATTGTTGTTCATTGATATAACTTGATTATTATGCACTCTAATTATTTGTTTACATAATAATTCATACAGCCTGTCTTTTCTGTTTCATCTAAACATATGTGTACATTGCATTGTCTTCGTTCTGTCAGTTCATGTGCCAGTTGATGTAACACTTATTCCTGTCATTTTTCATTTTCTAGTGTATAATATATTGTTTCATATTCTAAGACGTGTAAAACACATCTAGTAAGCTAACTGATAATGGAGTTTGCACAAAAATTTAAACCATCCTCTTACATTGTATACCCGATGGAAAGTTTGTTTAAGACCCCAGCCATAAGAAATGTACTGGTTTCTGTCATTATTGTGTTACCAAAATATTGAACAGTACATACGTCTTATCAGAAACATAGTTCTGTACTGCCTTCCCTTTAGTGAGTCTCGGTCTGTGTAGTACAGAATAATACAATGCTAAATTAAGCACACAAATAATTTTTTTTTACCCCAGTTTATTTTACAATGATTGAGAACTTGGATGAAACTTTTAACTTACAACATTAATATACTTGGTAAAAAAACTTTATTTATTATTAAAGTCCTCTGAATCGTCTCCTAATTTATTGATACAGGGAATACTATGGGCACAGAAATTTTATCAGAACACCCCTTATTGTCTGAACCCTCCTCTGTGAGCTTCTATAACTGGATGTCAAATGCAGTGGGTAATAGAGGCAGTGTGGTACACGAATCGCCCCTGATCAAGTCTGGAAACAACAGCCTTCCCACAGGTATTGGCACTTAGGTTTATTTGGACATTTTTTAGTACATGAAGGGACAGAGATCACATATCTGTTTAAGTACCGTATTTATCGGCGTATAACACACACTTTTTTCCCCTTAAAATCCGGGGAAAATTGTGCGTGCGTGTTATACTCCAAATGGCTGCCTCGGAGGGGAAGGAGGCAACGAGCGCCGCCGAAATAGAGCCAAATCTCCTGTGTACTCGGCTCCGCTGGCAGTCACGCCCAGTCCCTCTGCCTAGCATTTACATCTTGCCCATTGGACTGGTGTTATGTCCATCATAGGAGCCGGGCCAAGAGGCGGGACTGCAAGACGAGCCAAGTACACAGGACTTCCGGCTCTGTCTATCTCGGCGGCACTCGTTCCCTCCTCGGCAGGGGAAAGACTGCAGATGGGCACTAATCATGCTGCAAACAGGGGAAAGACTGCAGATGGGCACTAATCATGCTGCAAACAGGGGAAAGACTGCAGATGGGCACTAATCATGCTGCAAACAGGGAAAAGACTGCAGATGGGCACTAATCATGCTGCAAACAGGGAAAAGACTGCAGATGGGCACTAATCATGCTGCAAACAGGGGCAATACTGCAGATGGGCACTAATAAGGCTGCATTGATGGACATTTAAAATGTAATTTTTTTTCCTTAAACTTCCCTCCTAAAATTGCGTGTTATACGCCGATAAATACGGTAATATTCAGAGATGGTCTCTTTCGTTTATAAGGCTGTTATAGTACAACAATATAATAAAAAAAAGCACACTAGTGCATTCTACAGTAAAACTAATATCAGGTAAATGTCATCTAATTATTTTACTTTCAGCCAAAAATCGCACTGCTAGTTGCTGTGCTCCCAGTGCACACTAAAGTTCAGTCTATAAACAACAAGGAAAGGAGCTACTACCCAAAATTAATGAAACTCCTCCTAAACTGTTGGGTGCAGGATGTTGGATGCAGGCTCAGATGCCGAAGTGATGAATGAGTAAAGGACACTCCGTAACTCCATACATGCTCTTTAAATCAGTCCAAATTTATTGTATCTCCATAAAGATAAAAGTACTGCAGAGATAGAATCGTTTGAAACGCGTCTATCTCTGCTGTACTTTTATCTTTATGGAGATATAATAAATTTGGACTGATTTAAAGAGTATGTATGGAGTTGCGGATTGTCCTTTAGCCAAAGTTCAGTCTAGTATTGTTCTAATAGACTTTCAAACCCGTAAGTTATCCAGGAATATTGGCTCACATGTCTTTGTGTGTTATGTGATCATTGTCACATACTGCATATTCATGCTTTCATTCATAAATAACATCAACATTTTTATATACTGTCATCTGTGTTGTTCATTGGGAAGGGTTTTAAAAGGACTTGTGACTTCTCACATTAGACTTTACGTAAAACCTGAAAGAAATAAAAAGCAAAGGAGCTTCTGGCATCAACCAACAAGTGCTCATTGTCATTTTACACCTAGACAGTCAACATCCAGAGTTAAAGTGGCTGTAAAGTCAGAAGGTTTTTCATCTTAATGCATTATATGCATTAAGATAAAAAGCCTTCTGTGTGTTATCCGAAAGGGGCACACTCCCCAAATGCCCCGCTGTGGTGCAACCCCAACTTGGCCCACTTCTACACGATACCAGAGCCACACGCGTGGGCCAAATTTAACATTAAAATGCTTTCCCAAGTGGTTGAGGGCGATTCTTTGATCCCGTTATCTCTACTCCGCTCTAAATTTAATGTTCCAGAGTCGCACTACTTCCGATATTTACAAATATCCCATGCCTTCAGCTGCCAGTTTCCCATGGCTGGCCCACAGATTGTCCGTGCCTCTCTGGAGGATCTCCTCCGATCTGACTGGCTAAACAAACTGACTTCCCAGATTTACTCTCGCCTCCTTCGGGTCTCCCTTCCAGCCTTAGACAAGCTTAGGGCCCGCTGGCTCCATGATGCCCCTGAACTTGACGGAGATGACTGGGATGATATCTGGGACTTTCCCTTCCGACACTTGGTCTCTCTTAGAGACCGTTTAATACAGTTTAAAATAACCCACAGGGCCTACTATACCCCATACAGACTGCACCAAATGAATCCCAGCCTCCCTGCGGAGTGTTGGAGATGTGGGGGATCTCCAGGAGATTTCGCCCACATCTTCTGGTCATGCCCAGCTATAGTGGGATTTTGGGAGGAGGTGAGGTCGTGTATCTGTTTGGTCAGTAACATCCCATTACAACTCTCTGTGTCCGTCTGTCTATTGGGACTGGTTGAGCAGTTGAGCAAGAAAAGATATCGCACTCCATTGGAAAAAAACAGCTCCGCCCACGAGTATTTTTTGGAAACAGCTAGTGAATCAGAATCTCCCCCTATATAGACACTTATTTCAACAGAGGTTGTCCCGCAAAATACCAGATAGTATGGTCTAAATGGTTAGCAGGGCCATCCACAGCTTAATATACACCTCCACAGATGTGGGGACAGTGGTCCTCCGGGACTACAACCCCCATGACGCAATGTCTTCCCGGTATTTAAGGTACAGAGGATAGAAATCACATGTATCTGTGAGATGTGTATCATTTCTTGATGAAGTTCTTCCAGGTATCAGGGATTAGATGAGAGCAGAAATGTTGTTACTTGGACTTCGGTGCATACATTCACTCGGTTTTATCAAGTGAATGTTAGGGTACAGGAGGATGTTGCATTTGGACACTGTGTACTGCAGGCAGCAATATAAATCCGGTTGTTCTAATGGTGTTTCTTTGATCATAATGGGTTTCCTCCCCTCAAAAGCATTGCTTGGGGACATCCCAGTTAGTTATTATGACTGCTCTGTGTCCCAATATGTACGCTAAAGAAATTAGGATTTTCTTTATCGTACACCACGGAACACAGAGCCATTACATAATGGATTAAGGGTCACCAGCGGTTATTGGACACTGGCACAACCAATTAAAGACAGTTCTCCTCCATATAACCCCTCCCATCAGGGAAGTACCTCAGTTTTTTCGCCAGTGTTTAAAGGTGTTGGACACGATAGAATGCTAAAAGGAAAGCTCTGCCAAAGAGACCCTCTGGGGGTAAAAGAGCTATGCTTCTGGACCCACTCAAGCATGATCTGGGCCTCATGCATGAGGCGTCGCCTGTAATGTCTCTCTTTGGAGGACTGGGCTCTGAGGTCCAGCACTTTTGCTACTTCGCTAAAAGTCCTGGTCAGAGTCTTTTACAAGCCCCAGGGAAGAGGTATCCTTTAAAAAGAAACCCATATCCCTGAAGGTTGGCACACACTGCCCGGCGTGAGGGGCGAAGATTGGTACTGTCTAATCTTAGCAGAAACCTGCGACGTGGATAAGAGGTTAGAGTCCTAAAAAAATAATTTTAAGGGCCTTTCCTATACTTTAAAGTGAGGTGTCTTCTCTAAAGCCGCCACTGGGGGGAGTAAAGAGACTCACCACGTTTGTATGTTAAGAAGAAAACTACATTTCCCTGCTGCAGCCTGGCTTCAGGTCTCCTCCTCCCCCCTCCACCTCTCTAAGCACTAAAAGGATAAGAGGTTAGTAATGGGGCAAACAAACATGTTTTACGCATAGGAGGGGGAAAAAACTCACCACAAACGATCGCCGCCATTGCGACGGGGGCACGCTTTTATCGGAGTAAGGCATGCGCGTGCACAAAACGGCGCCAAATTTTAAATGCCATAAAAGGAACCACAAAGCCCAGCAGACTTTCTCCTTGAAGGGAACAGCAGCATTGCAAGGGACACATGAGATTCCATGTGGTTGGGGCTGGTATTACCAAAGAGAGACACTCACTTGGGCATTGAAACTGTGTGTTTGAAGTTGCTTACTTTATGTAGATTGCTAAACTGAGCACAGTAGTCTATGCTTTTGTGTACCTTGGCTTTGCATAAGCAATATGGCCAGGACAAAAAATAAGCTACTTGAGGCGGAAGGCTCTATCACTGCTGGCTCAGCACCTTCCTCACCTGTATTAGCCAATGCACCTGTACAGGATGAGCCATTGCCGCTATCTGGGATAGCGGGTTCTGCGGTGAGGCCTGGGCCTGCGTATGTCACCAAAGACACTTTAACAGTAGCCCTAGACAATTTAGAAGGGAGAATCGCTACGTTAATTGCTAAATCCTCAAAAAAGGAAAAAAAGCGAAACAGATCCCCTTGTGTGGTAGACCTCCTTTCAGAAAGATCTGAGGATGAGTATGATGATTCACCTATAGAAGATAAAGACGAGGAGTCGGATCAGAGGAGACATTCTCTGCATCCCAGATCCTGAAGTCGCAGGTGCAATGTTATGCAGGAACAGTATGTTCCACATTTAAAGTGGAGTTCCACCCATAAATATAACATTACATCAGTAGTTTTAAAAAAAATTCATTAGTCCTTTAAGAAAAAAAAAAATGTTTTAGATGCCTTCAAAGTGTTGTTGCTAGGCAGACTAGTTAATCTTCCCTCTTCCTGCACCTAGGTGCTTAAGCTTCCTAACCTACACCGCACAGACTCCTGGGAATGTAGTGGGTGTAACTTTCCAGGAGTCTGTGCACTCCCCAGTCTCGAAGAATCATGTGACTTGGACAGTACAGGTGCTGAAACCTGATCTGAAACCTATTACACTGCTTGTGCAGCACTGAGCATGTGCGAGATCTGCAAGGCTGAAATCCAGGAAGTCATACAGTCTGGCTTCATGATGCCCACACTTAAGATGGCCCCAGTCAATTTCTATTTTATAAAGTGTCTAAATGCTGTAACAGCCTAACAAAACTGACCTTAGTTTACAGACTAACTTTACTAGAATACATTAAGCTTGTGTATTACAGGGGTATTTATATTTAAAACGTGAAATTGTGGCCGGAACTCCGCTTTAAGTTATCTTCTTCAGGGTTAACTGAATCATCTGTCTTCTCCCTGGGTTCATTAAAAGCCCAGCAGGGTGCAAGCTCCTTCCCAGTGCACCCGTTACTAGAGGGACTAATGTACGCTGACTGGCAACATCCAGACAGACGTTTCTCACCTCCTAAAAAGTTTGATATTCTTTATCCTATGGAAGAGAAGTTTTCCAAGAAATGGAGCCTACCTTCAGTAGACGCAGCTATTTCTTGTATAAATAAGACCCTGACCTGCCCGGTGGATAATGCACAGGGGTTTAAGATCCATCTAAAAAGAAATTGAAATCTCTACTAAAATCCTCCTTTCTTTTGGCCGGTTCAGTTACCCAACCTGCTGTTGCAGCAGTTGGTATGTCTCAGGTCATCAAACAACAGATAGAGGCTCCATGCAAAAAACTCTTGGCCAGTTTTCCCTTCCATGGCGAACGCCTATTTGGGAACGACCTGGAAAAATATATCCAAAAGATATCAAGTGGAAAAAACACTCTTTTACCCGAGAAAAAAAAACAAGCGGCCTTGTTTTTAACGTACTCTTTCCCCAGTTTCGGGAAAACCTGCCTTCAGCCAGTGGCAATGGCCTTTTCAGCCAGCCTCAAAGGCCAAAGGAAATCAGGCTCAGAAAAACAAGAAGCAATGGGGTTCAAGAGCTAACAAGCAAGACCCCAAAGCCTCTCTGTGAAGGGGTCAACCGAGTGGGGGGACGGCTGCGTCAGTTTTCAGTGGCATGACAAACAGAAATCCAGGACAAGTGGGTAGTATCCACAGTATCCTCAGGGTAAAAACTGGAATTTCAAGAGATCCCATCTTCTCAGTTCCGAAGTTCAAGACTCTCCAAAGATCCACGGAAAAGAGGATCCTTCTTAAAGGGCTTGGATCACTTGCTGTCTCAAGGAGTAGACACAGAAGTACCCCTAAAAGAGCAAGGTTCAGGTTTTTATTCAAACCACTTTGTGATCCCAAAAACCAAATGGAGACGTCAGACCCATCCTGGATCTAAGATCTCTAAATCGATTTCTGAACATCCGCCATTTCCGAATGGAAACTATTAGATCCGTGGTCGCCACCCTACAAGGTGGAGAATTCATGGCGTCCATAGACATCATGGACGCATATTTACATGTACCCATCCATCCTGGGCACCAAGGATTCCTAAGGTTTGCGGTAGAACAGCGCCACTTCCAATTTGTAGCCTTCCCTTTGGTGTAGCTACTGCGCCCAGAGTATTTACAAAGGTACTAGCTCCTCTTTTGGCAAATCTGAGGACACAGAGCATAGCGGTAACAGCCTGCCTAGCTCAATCAGTGGCATGATTAAATCACGCTGCGCTCACTACGGTAAATTACCTGGAGCATTTAGAATGGATTGTAAACCTACAAAAATCATCTCTACAAGCCCAAAGTAGGGTAGAGTATCTGGGCATGATCATAGACACAGCCCAAAGCAGGGTATTCCTGCCAGAGCCAAAGATACAGTCTCTGAAAGACCTGATCCACAAGGTCAGGACAAAGAGGGGGCTGTCTATTTGCCTTTGCATGAGGCTTTTAGGCAAGATGGTGGCCTCATTCGAGGCTGTCCCCTACGCCCAGTTTCATTCTAAACTATTTCAAAGCAGTATCCTAACTGCCTGGAACAAAAAGATCCAAGCTCTGGATTTACCCATGCACTTGTCTCTACAAGTGCGCCAAAGCTTCAACTGGTGGCTAAAGACCAAAAACCTGCGGAAAGGAAGAACCTTCCTCCCAGTCACCTGGAAGGTGGTGTCTACGGATGCCAGCCTATCGGGCTGGGGAGCAGTGTTCGAAGAAGTCTTAGCCCAGGGAACCTGGGCCAAGACCGAAGAGAGTCTGTCCATCAACATACTGGAGATCCGGGTAATATATCGAGCCCTCAAAACCTGGACATACAGGTTACAGGGCCACCCTTTTAGGATTCAATCCGACAATGCTACTGCAGTAGCTTACATCAATCACCAAGGAGGCACCCGCAGTCAGGGTGCTCAGAAGGAGGTGCATCAAATTTTGGCATGGGCAGAAGAGCAGGTTCCTTGTCTTTCTGCAATCTTCATCCCAGGGGTAGAAAACTGGCAAGCGGACTATCTGAGTAGCCAGCAGCTAACACCAGGAGAGTGGTCTCTACACCCCGATATCTTTTAGACCATCTGCCAGAGATGTTGTACCCCGGATATAGACCTGCTAGCATCCAGGTTTAACAAGAGGTTGGACAACTTTGTGTCCAGGACGAGAGATCCGCTAACCTACAGAACGGATGTTCTAATAACACCCTGGAATCAGTTCACACTGATCTATGCATTCCCTCAGATCTTTCTCTTACAGAGACTACTTCGCCGGATCAAGAAGGAGGGAATACCAGTAATCCTAGTGGCCCCAAATTGGCCCAGGAGGCCTTGGTACGCCGAAATCGTAAAGATGGCGGTAGGAAGGCCCTGGAAGCTTCCGCTTCAACACGACCTGCTGTCTCAAGGTCCAGTGTTCCATCCTTCCTTTACGAAAGCTTAATTTAATGGCCTGGCTGCTGAGACCCACATCTTGAAAAAAAGAGGGGTCTCTGGTCGAGCTCTTTCTACACTTATTAATGCTAGAAAACCAGACTTATCCATTATAGAGTCTGGAAAGCATATGTTTCATGGTGTGAATCCAGAGGATGGAATCCTCAAAGATTTGAAATAAGCAAAATTCTTGCTTTTTGCCAGTTAGGAGTGGATATGAAATTAGCCCTTAGTACCATCAAGGGTCAAATATCACCTCTAGCAGTCTTCTTTCAAAGACCACTGGCATCTCATCCCCTAGTCCGGGCATTCATTCAAGGGGTACTGCAGATCAATCCGCCAGTCAAGTCTCCCTTGTGCCCATGGGATCTGAATTTAGAATTGTCAGTGTTGCAGAAGCAACCTTTTGAACCTATTCGCCACATTCCGCTGATTCTTGTAAGCAGGAAATTGGCATTTTTGATTGATATCTCTTCTGCTAGAAGAGTATCTGAAATAGAAGCTCTTTCGTGTAAAGAGCCTTATTTAATTTGTCACAAAGACAACATTTTATTATGACCCCATCTGGCCTTTTTACCTAAGGTGGTGTCGGCCTTTCATTTAAATCAGGACATTGTTCTGCCTTCTTTTTTTCCAGATCCGCGGACAGCGGAGGAAAAATTATTGCACTCTGCACTCTCTGGATCTAGTGAGAGCAGTAAAGTTGTATCTGCAGGCAACCGCTCAGATACGCAAGACAAATGTTTTGTTTATTTTGCCAGATGGACCCAAGAAGGGCAAAGCGGCATCGAAATCCACCATTTCTAAGTGGATTAGACAAGTAATTATTCAAGCTTATGGTTTAAAGAACAGGACTCCTTTTTCTGTTAAGGTGCACTCTACCAGGGCGATAAGTGCTTCATGGGCAGCGCATCACCAGGCTTCGATGACTGCAACTTGGTCTTCAGTCCACACATTTTCCAAATTCTATCAAATAGATGTAAAAGGACATGAGGATGCTGCCTTCGGGCAAAGTGTGCTGCAGGCTTCTTGTCCGCAAGCGGCCTGCTTGATCTGTGTCTCCCACCCTTCATATTGAGCATTGCTATGGGACGTCCCATTATGTAATGGCTCTGTGTCCCATGGTGTACGATAAAGAAAAAGGGATTTTTATAACAGCTTACCTGTAAAATCCTTTTCTTGGAGTACACCATGGGACACAGAGGTCCCCCCCTTTTTATCGGAACCTTTATTGCTTGCTACAAAATTGAGGTACTTCCCTGATGGGAGGGGTTATATGGAGGTGAACTGTCTTGAATTGGTTGTGCCAGTGTCCAATCACCGCTAGTGACCCTTAACCCATTATGTAATGGCTCGGTGTCCCGTGGTGTACACCAAGAAAAGGATTTTACAGGTAAGCTGTTATAAAAATCCCTTTTTTTCTACAGTTTACCTGTAAAATACTTTTCTTGGAGTACATCACGGGACACAGAGATCCCTCCCCTTTTGTCTGGGAAGTTTATTGCTTGCTACAAAACTGAGGTACTTCCTGTGTAGGAGGGGTTATATATGTCTTTTTTGATTTTCCAGTGTCCATTTACCTTTAGGTGGCATATAACCCAGTTAGTTATTATGGCTGCTCTGTGTCCCATGATGTACTCCAAGAAAAGGATTTTAAAAAGTAAGCTGTAGAAAAAAAAATCAAATTTTTGGTTCAATAGACTTCATTGAAGAAGCTGCAGAAGAGCCTGTAGTGCTTTTTTGCTGTGATTTTGTCATGATTTGTGTTTTTTAATCTGTCCCACAACAAATTGGCCAAAAAAATGCATAAAAAAATGCGCAAAAACGCACCTCCAAAAAGCACTGCAGATACGGATCAAAAGCAAACTGCATAGATGTGAACCAGGCATTAAGCACACAATTTTACAGTAAACCAGAAAATAGGTCTACAAGCACACATATCAAAAACACATATTCCACTGCACATAACACCAATAAAAGGGTTTCTTAAAGTGGTTGTAAACACTTTACAACCACTTTTACCTACAGGTAAGCCTAGATTAAGCCTTACCTGTAGGTGCTTGAAATATGTCCTAAAACTCCACGGTTCAGGCCAATCACAGCGCTGGAGCTGCGATACCCGGAAGTAACCCCGGGGAGAGATGTTGGCCGTCCGAGCGGTGTACGAGGACGGCTGCGGGGGCTTCGATCTGAGGTGAATGTTACATAATGAGCTAGTATTCTATGCATACTAGCTTATTATGCCTTTGTCTTGCAGGTGTTTTTTTTTTGTTTTGTTTTTAAAGGTGGGTTTACTTCCTCTTTAAGGAATGTACCAGAAAATGGCACAGTAGACATCCACAGCCATAATAAGCATGCATTTCAACTGCCAACCAATAAAAGGAATTGAACTCCACCTCAGTACGGTATTAAGACTCAGTCATTACCGCCTGCTCAGTTCACCAGGGGAGGGTAGGAATCTGTCTCTCGCCAAAATAGCCATGGCCACATAGTTTTAAATCTCTTCATCCCAACCATCAACAAATACAGTGCCTTGCAAAAGTATTCACCCCCCTTGGAATTTTCCGTGTTTTGTGGCCTCACAACCTGGAATTAACATGGATTGTTTGAGGATTTGCTGCATTTCATTTACAGAACATGCCCACAACTTTGAAGGTGTTTTTTTTTTATTGTGAAGCAAACAACAAATAGGACAAAATAACAGAAAAGGTCAATGTGATAACTATTCACCCCCCACCTTTTGTGGCTATCGCATCTCCAAGTCGCTTTGGATAAGTCTCTATGAGCTTGCCACATCTTACCACTGGGATTTTTGCCCATCTTTCATTACATAAGCGCTCCAGCTCCTTCAAGTTTGATGGTTTGCGCTTGTGAACAGCAATCTTTAAGTCTGACCACAGATTTTCTATTGGATTGAGGTCAGGGCTTTGACTAGGCCATTCCAACACATTTACATGTTTCCCCTTAAACCACTCAAGTGTTGCTTTAGCAGTGTGTTTGGGGTCATTGTACTGCTGGAAGGTGAACCTCCTTCCTAGCCTCAAATCACACACAGAGTGGTACAGGTTTGCTCAAGAATATCCCTGTATCCATCTTTCCCTCAACTCTGACCAGTTTCCCAGTCCCGACTGCTGAAAAACATCACCACAGCATGATGCTGCCACCACCATGTTTCACTGTGGGCATGGTGTTCTTTGGGTGATGTGATGTGTTGGGTTGGTGCCAGACATAGCGTTTTTAATGATGACCAAAAAATTGTCTCATCAGACCAGAGCACCTTCATCCATACATTTTGGGAGTCTCCCACATGCCTTTTCACAAACTCAAAATGTGCAATTGTGTTTATTGCTGAAAGTAATGCCTTTCTTCTGGCCACTCTGCCATAAGGCCCAACTCTTTGGAGCGTACGGCTTATTGTTGTCCTATGTACAGATTCTCCAGTCTCTGCTGTGGACCTCTGCAGCTCCTCTAGGGTTACCTTAGGTCTCTTTTCTGCCTCTCTGATTAATGCTCTCCTTGACCGGTCCATGAGTTTTGGTGTGCGGCCGTCTCTTGGCAGGTTTGCTGTTGTGCCATGTTCTTTCCATTTGGTTATGATAGATTTGATGGTACTCCTAGGGATCATCAAAGATTTGGATATTTCTTTATAACCTAACCCTGACTTGTACTTCTCAACAACATTGTCCCTTACTTGTTTGTAGAGTTCCTTGGTCTTCGTGGCAGTGTTTTGTTATTTGTGCCTCTTGCTTAGGTTTTGCAGCCTCTGGGGCCTTTCAAAAAAAGGGGTGTATATGTAATGACAGATCATGTGACCCTTTATTGCACACAGATGGACATCATTTCACTAATTATGTGACTCCTGAAGGTAATTGGTTGCACCAGAGCTTTTTATGGGCTTCATAACAAAGGGGAAGAATACATACGCACATGTCAATTATTCGTTTTTTTTCCCTGAAAAATTGTTTTATGTATGTAAACCCAATTCATAAAATTTGAGCTGGGCACATATATCTGCAGTATTTTGTTGTCTCTCTTCAAAGAACTAAGTCCCATAGCTCTCTCCTGATCCGTTCCTCTGTTATTAGCCTGATAACTCCTGACAAATTCTTGGACACATCAGATAAAAGCAGCCTGAAATGGGGAGGTTGCTAAAATAGATTGGCAGGGAGCTGGCCCTGTTACAAAACAGTTTTGAGAGCCTCTGCCTATGATCAGAGGTGGTGTGTGCCTTTCCTCCAATCAGCAATTTTAGCTATCTTGGCTGTATGCCCAGACATCACATTCTGTGTTAGACCCCTTTCACACGGGCGGACCGCTTAGGTCCGCCTGTCAGTTTTTAGGCGGACCTGAACGGACGCTCTGTGCACCTCCTATGGAGCGAGCGATGTAAGCGGTGACATGTCCGCTGACATCAAACCCACTCCGATACGCCAAATTGTGACGGATGGAAACCCTATTTTCCATCTGGTGGATTGGATCGGATGAAAATGGACTCTACGGTCCGTCTTCATCCGATCCCCATAGAGGAGAGTGGCACTCTGACAGGGCGGTCCCTGCACATTGTGCAGAGACAGACCTGTCCTCTGCCTGCTCAACGGGGAACGACGGAGCGATCCCTGCTGAGAAAAACTGAGTCCGTACACGGACACGTCCGTGTGAAAGGGCCATTAAACAGGAAGAGAAATACTCCTAACATGATCTGAATGTTTTAAACCGTGTATCAATTTGAAGACAGCAGAAATACATGTAAAACTTATGCAGGGAGATTTGGTTTATGCCTGTGTATCATCTGAGGCTGTTCACTTCACTGGGTGTATGGAGGGATTACATCCACTTTAAGCACACTTTTTATATGTTGTGACGCTATGCGAGGTGCGATACATGATCATAGGTACATTTCACCTCGCATACGTTCTATCATGAGAGACTGAACCGGAATCCATTCCGGGTTTTACAGCCTCTGTGCCTGGCTAGGATTCCGGTCCGGATGTTTGGGTCCACTGGAGTCCACAATCAGCTGGACTTTAAATGTCCAGGAAGAGAGCACAACAGGGCTCTGGCTTGAAACTCAGGAAGGGACCTGAGTGAGGGGAGCGCTGAGTGCTGGACTGCTTTACTACATGTTTTGTGGGTGTCAGGGACTAGCCCCACACTGTATAGAGAGGAGATCCTGTTTGTTTAGTTTAGCGCCGGACGGCAAGGATTTAATTTATTGTTTTGTTTATTTTAATCTGCAAACCGTTTATAAATAAAATCTGGCATCCGCCAGACTTAAAAGAAAGTGCCTGCTTACAGACTGTGATTTCAGAAAAGGTGATCCCCACGAGCTAATCCCTCACAATGTATATAGGTTTGCTATTTTGCCTGAAAACAATTTGTAATGTTAAATAGCTACTCTTAAGATTTACATACTGCTCAGCCGGGTAAGTGTCTAATTTATTATATGTCCCCTTTCCATATCCAGTCTGCTGATTGCACAATGAATCATCCGTATCGCCTGAGATTTTAGCAGAAAATTGATCTTGGAACAAGTGAACCTGCATCAGGATGTAGTAAAGCTGTATATGAAGTAGTAAAAAAAATTTAAAATCCTGTCTGTGCAGTGTGACAGGAGTATGTAGAGCACAAGATCATTGAAAGATCAATATACATTTTTTGGCAAGTAAAACAGTTGTCATATATTCAGGAAAGTCTGCCAACAGAGCTGTTTTGTGGACAAATTAATTTTGTTTACACTTGTTTACATATAAAGTGTTTATTTTATTCCAGCAACAACACATAACTTGCCAACCATTCCTTCAGCTTCGGATTTCAACACCGTACTATCAAGTGATCAGAACACAATGGATGGAACCCACTCTCAGCACAGCAGCAGCCAGGATGATATAGCTGGCATTGAAGAAAGCAACCAAGGATTCCCTGCTGTCCAGCTTGCAGATGCACAGGTTGAAAAAGACAATACTTTTATATGACTTATTGAGAACTCGCTTTGGATCTGCACAAACTAACGCTTAAGACCATTTTAATCAGATCTCTGGCCTAAGTAGTTTGACAGTGTAAAATGAATCCCTTGCAGCCATCTGTGGTGAAACAGAAATATATTACGGGCTATAAATTCTCACATTTTCTTTGCGACCCTGAGCAAGCGATTTTTTTTCTTTCCTTCATTCAAAAAGGTTTTACTTGTAGAGAGTAACATATTTTACACTTTAGACAAAACTAGTAAAAATAGCAGCTCTTTTGAAAAGCGATGATCTTTGAAGGTTCTTTGGATTGTTTCACAACGTACTTTTCATTTTTTATTGATTAATATGATCAACCATACATACTCAAAGCTCTCTCGTGCTGCGCTAAGATTTGGACAAAAAAGTCCGGCACCAAATGAAGCCTAGATGTTCTATTGGTTGTCCATATAGGCACGCTTATAAAACTCTTTTTAAATATTGAGAGCTGACATATCCAGGGACAGTTGCACACTGCACATCTCTCTGAACACATGCCACTGTTGACACTAGTTGTACCCAGGGCTGTATCGTGGCCTAGGCCAACAAGTCCTAGGCCTAGGGCAGCACATTGCAGGGGGGCAGCACGGAAAGAGTCCCCGCCGGCTTGCGCTATTAGTGTAGCACTGTTAGTGTAGCACCAGTCTTATGGGGCAGACTGGCAGAGAGGCAAGCATCCCGCAACTGAAGGGGGGGCAGAGCTTCTAATTTTGACTGTCCTATCATCCTGGACCACAAACCTTCCTCACTGTGCTGCATATTTTCTGCTGTACCATTGGCATGGGTATATCTTTTTAGTCCTCTCCATAAAATTATCAGAATTTTGTGCCTAAAGTAGAACTATAGGAACACTTTTTTTTTTTTCATTTTGGATAGAGTAAGGGAAGGGCAGGTCTTTAACAGCAAGGGGTGTGGCCTTGACAGGAAGGGGTTGGTCATATTTAAATTAGGGGTGCACGAGTTAAGTCAGGCCTAGGGTAGCACAAAACCTAAATACATCAATGGTTGTACCTGATGATGATGATTACGACTTAATCCACTTGGGACTCTGTATCCAATAGACAAGGCTGAAAGCTCAAGAAGGGAAAAGAATATTGAGTAGTATGTTAATCTTTATTATATAATAAAGTTGCAATATCGATGTACTCACAGAAGCTTAGAAACAGTGCACATGTTTTGTCAGTTTGACTGACAGCAAACTCATTGCAGATGGTCAGAGCGGAAAAAAAAGTATTGACAGGCAGGATCAAGGCTGGGCTTTACGACAGCTCTGTGTATCACTGTTTTTCAATAGAATTATAAATTAAATCATTTTTGTGAAGTAATTATATTTTTCCTGATATTAAAATTTTAATTACAGTCATATAATTTATGTTTTAGGTGGTGTTTAAACCTTTGCTGAGTCATACAGGTATCCAGCCACAAGACGTTGTCCCACTAAGCTACAGGATGTACTTTGGGGAACACCTGTCCTTCTCTGGCACTTTAGACTGCCTAAGAGCTGACATTGTTGATTCTGATACTTCAAAAGAAAGAAGGAGCAAACGAGCCAGAAGGTTTGCTTATTTTTTTTTAATACGTTGTCATTCAGTCATCTTATTTTTATAATAAAAGCTGAAATATTATGTCTTATTTGTATCTTTAGACAAGGAGCCATCAATCTTCCTCCACTTGAATTCAAACCAGCTCTAATGCTAGAAACCTTCAGTATAAATGCAGTGGTAATGGAAAAATCTATGTCCACTCCCCAGAACCCTGCCAGCGCACTCTCGTTTCATGATCTCAGTAAAAGATACTATAACACCTTCCACTGTAACTTCACCATATCCTGCCAGTCCATCAGTCAGCATGTAGATATGGCCTTGGTACGGCTTATACATCAATTTAGTACAATGATTGATGACATCAAGGCAACACAGACCGATATTAAACTCAGTAGATACACAGCTGGATCTGCTTCGCCCACCCCTACCTTCAAGACAAGGAAACATCGAGATTTTCGCTCCTCTGATTTCAGTCGCAGCTCTCGGGGCAGTCTAAATGGAGGCACAAGATTGAATAATTTAAAGAACAAAAGAGCCAGCACTGATAACAAGAAAGAGGCTCGAAACAAGAACTCATTGGGAAGGTCAGAGCGGAGAACCTCCAAGGTTTCTCGCAAGGGCTCTAAAGATGCAGTAGATCACATGACAATCCAAATGGATGACTCAGATTCCATAACTGTTTCAGAACAAAGTGAGCCCTCTGCAGAATGCTGGCAGAACATGTACAAACTACTCAACTTTTACTCTCTTATATCTGACCCCACCGGGTTTTTGGAAAAGTCATCCGAACCTCTTGGTCCTGCAGGTATTGGTTAACACATTATTGTTTTTTTTTTATTTTATTACATCAAACAATATCTCAAGTACCCTGTGTCCCTGTGAAAAAAAAAATGAAGGGCAGTGCCTCTGCTGGTTTAAGTTTTTGTATGCTCAGTGTAGGTGAATGATATCACTGACTGCATTACTTTTATGTCAAACAGACGCCAAAAGGAGGCAGGTCTGCCTGGATATAATATATAAAAAAGACTAGGAAAGTAACCATGACCTCTCAAGAAATAAGCCCAATAAAAAAAAATATATATATCTCTTAGAGTAATTGATGCTTGGAACAGACTTCAGCAAATGTAGTGAGTTAGTCCGCAATAAGTAAATTAAAGCATGCTTGAGACTTGCATAGATCCTATGAAATAAAAGGTTAAAAAGGGGAAGGGAAATAATAACAAAGGGGCAGATGGTCCACTTTGTCTTTTTATGAAATCACTCTCTTCTGTGTTTACACTGGCACACAGGAAGCCTAGAGGCAATGTTAGATATGTCCTTGCTCTAGAAATGGCAGCTCCCAAAATGAGAACCTTCAAATAAAAAGGTGTGGCCTGGCAACAGGGAACACATGTTATGCCGCGTACTCCCGACCGTTTTTCACGACAAGAAAAATAGCCATTAAAAATTTAGAACCTGCTCTATTTTTTCTCGTTGTTTTTGACGTCGTGAAAAACGGCCCTGTGTAGGCTTTAACGACAGGGGAAAAAACACGCATGCTCAGAAGCAATTAATGAGAAGGGAAATTTGCATAATCAGCCCAAAGGGTGGCACCATTCGAATGGAACTTCCCCTTTATAGTGCCGTTGTACGTGTTGTACGTCACCGCGCTTTGCTCGAGCATTTTTTATCACGATCGTGTGTATGCAAGGCAGGCTTGAGAGGAATCGATGGGTACGTAGTCATTAAAATGTATGTCACAAAAAAGTATGCATTAATGGACCAAAGGATAAAAGAGTCCAATTAATTTCTTGTTTTTTACTAAACAAAAAACAACCACCCGTTTCTATGGTCAGATAAACATTCCCTCCTCATCAGGGCTTCAGTTAAAGTAAGAACTTAAAATGGACTCGAAATAGATTTTCACTGTGTGCATCTGTGTAGGAAAGCTTAGAGTTACTGGCCAGTAGTATCTGATTTATCTTGCTTTAAGCTGCTGTTTTGAATTTTTTTAGGAAGGAGTCCATCGGAGCCAACATGCAGGGTGGTGTTTGAAAATGAACAGGACAACAATAGCCTGAATAGGAGTCAGAGAAAACGCAGTCTAGTTACAGCAGAGCCTCAGCATGTCACTCTAATAGTGTTTGGAATAGGCATGGTGAATCGCACTCACCTAGAAGCTGACATTGGAGGCCTGACTATGGAATCTGAGCTCAAGAGGATTCATGGCAGCTTTACACTGAAGGAGAAAATGAAAGGTAATGAAACAGAATTGGAGTAGGTTGAAAACCATGAATTTTCTTCACTTTTGTGAATTGTGTTTTCTACCACTTTTTCTTGTACTTTGTAATACAAATCAGCATAGTCTACTCTTTTGAAACTTGAAAACCATAGTTTGTCTTTCCATACATCAATAATATTATAACCATGCATTACTGACTGTTGTGAACCTGATTGTAACGTGATTGCTTATTCACATAAATTATTTATGAGACGTATGTTCTCAGAATGAAACAGTAAAGTGAATAACTTGATTCTTTAATTCTGAAATTCCAAATATGCTCGCTAGAGGAGAACAATTTTGTTTCGACACGTTTCCATAACTCTGGTTTAAATTATATATTTTTAAAACAAATGTTCTTTTAAAGAGCACTTGCAGCAAAAAGCTTAAATTCTGACTCTAAGTTTTTGCCCTGGTTCACTCCGGTATGCTTTTGAAATCACGCTACTTGCACTGCCGATTTCATTGCCGCTTGTGACATCATTTAACAGAAGTCTTTGCAAGTTGTAATTAAATTGGTAAAAAGTAGTGCAGGAACCTTTTTCATAATCGCTGCAATATGAACAGTTCCGTTGCTGGTAATGGGGTGCAACTTGTCATGCGATTTGGAACTGTGTGAATGGGGGCTTAGGACCCCCTCCCTGATTGGCTGATTGATGACAGTACAGTGAATGAGCATTGTGACTCGTGGTCAGGAAGTGTTACTGGCAGGATCACCAGGTGAAATTAAAGGAAAAAAGGAAAACCAGTGCAGCGACTACATTCAATGACTGGCATTTTGCAGTTTATTACTTTTTTGTTGTATTTAGATATGCTTTTTTTTACAGCCTCACTATAAAGTGATCAATTTCCAATAAGTCCTTCCTCACCTGTTTTACATTTTTACTTTGTCTTTTTAAGATGTACTTCATCAGAAAATGACCGAGACATGTGCCACAGCTCATATAGGAGGTGTTAATATTGTTCTTCTGGAGGGCATTACACCAAATATACAGTAAGTTGCTCTTTTTTTTATTTATTTTTTATTTTTTTACGGTCTGCGCATTAACCATACAATATATGTTGATGAAGTAGTCCTGTATCTAGGATTGTCATCTGTTACATTTAGTCAAATGACCTTTTTTGATGGCCCATGGCTCTCATGTTCAAGGTAATAAGTGCAAGTGAACACTGAAAGTGTTGCATGAATTTTTTTTTTTTTAATAGTTAAATATTTCACAAAATTGCTCAGACTTCCCTAATCCGTGTGGATTTTTCCACTTATCATTTAGCATTTCACATGTGTTTTTCTTTCAGCGCTTAGCTTTATTTTACTATTGTAATAATTTCCTGGATCAATCTCTCTCCGCAGTTTTTCTAAAATATTTAAGATGGCACTGCATAATCTTGTAGGGTCCAGTGTATCCATAGGTGTGCGCAGCCTATAGCATTAGGGTGTGCACCCTAAATCTCAAAAGTGTGTGTGTTTCCACATAAATATGACCCCGACACATGGATCTCTCTACTGGCACAGTGAAAGAGAAGAGCGTAAACACTTCTCTTATAGCAGAGACGGTAAGAGGGAGATCTTTCCAATCTTCGTGCCGATAATGCTTAAGAACATGGGGTAATTAGGGTGTGCCGAAGCACATCTGGCACACCCTGTGCGCACACCATTGAGTGTATCATAGTTTTTTTTTAACAAATTTGTACTTTATACTGAGCTGTTCAATTTTATGTGTGACAGCGAGGGGTGAGCAAAAACATTTGATCAATATTCAGCTTGACATATCATTTTGTCAAAATTGAACTCTTGTTGACTCAACTAATTTCACCTTAAAATCTGCAAGATAGGCAGGCCAAAGATGATGTGATTTTCTTTACTGCAACTAGGAAAGAAAATCTTGTTATTCCCTCATCAACACAGCCAGTCTTGATGGGGGAATCGCTCTCATGGAGTTATTGGCTTTTTTTAGTTTTTTGGAGCCTTTAAGTTCAACAGTGCTAAGGATGATCATATACAATGTGAAATTGCCGAAACTGGGCTCTGTTGGTTGAGAAGTGTTTGATCCAGAAAGAGAAGTTTCTACATAAACTGTTGATGGAGAAGAAGGTGTGTTGTCTTTTTATTTGGTGATATTACTGATCCTTTGTCTTTGCCAGACTTATTGCCTGGTTCTTCTGCAGGTTCCCCATCACTATTCAGGCACACAGGGATGTTCCTTGCCTCCAGGATTTTTTTCAGCTGCCGACTCTCCTGTGCCTCAACAGATTTACCAATTTTCCTTTACCCCCTTGAAGTTTCCCTAATCCAGAGATCCTTTCTCTATTTACTGGGTCAGCTTCTCCCCCTTAGGATTGCTTTACTTCTCTTGGAGCATATAATTTCATCAAGTAGCACTGTGTACCCCTCATTATGTGAAACTTACCTTAGAACGAAGCCTTCCAGCGGCGCGCTGTCACTGCTAAAGGTGCTTCCATCTTCACCTAATCTTCCTTCCGAGTTTGCAGACTGCGGGTGTGTGAGTGGCCGGAGTCGTGATGTCAATCCTTCGCATGTGCACTGGAACCGCCATTTATGGCACAGGACTCTGAGGGAACGGCACAGGTCACTCCAATAAACTTGACATTTCAAGAGCATTTACACCTGTGATTAAAACCTAGTCTGTTTTCCTGGCTCCCCCTTTGTGGGACACTCAGATGCCCCCCCCCCCCCCCGGAAATAAATCAATAGCTGGAAGCCCTAGTGGACAATATCCCCCGAAGGGCCTAAGCCTGTAAGATCTAGCCAAATTTTGCTTCGTCAAGATTTAGTGTTAGAATTTGTCTGTCTCCTGTTAGCAATGTACACTAGCTTTGTTCCTCACGGGAAGGGTCCACAGAATGTCTGCCCCCTGACTCCATCTATAGAATGGGAGCTACCCTTTTCTTCTCCTTGCAGAAGCCTCAGGTGTTGAGGGGCTTTCCTGTTTTTTTTTTTTGTTTTCTTTCCCAGCTCTTCTCAGTCTACCTCAGTGCCTTTGTCTGTTGTGAGTCTAGTTCCTTTACAAACCAATATGTTTGTCCCTGAGAACCAGGTAGTTCATGGCAGGATTAGTTGGGCTTCTTATCTGCTGGCTGTTATGAACCTATTTCCTCATCTCTGCCAGGGCATCTTTCATTGGAGAATTATTTTTGCTTGGGTTGCTTTCTGGTATCCATGCATAATGGGATACCATCCAGGTGTCTTTTACGTGTAATTGGTAAGTCTAGCTTATCCTCTGCTCCATCAAAGTTGTGACCCATCTCACCAGTTTAGGGTTAGGCTCTAATATTCCTTGTCTGCCTACCCTTGTCAGGGGTTTGCCCTTGCATTTACACCTTCGGTCATGCTGACTTTGTGGAATTAAACCTTGGGTTCTTTGCTGGTTCTAGGAGCCTTTTTTGCACTCCAGACAGTTTGTGGTTATAGTCGTTCTTACCTGGTGAATTTCATCTTGGCAACGTGATTGCCTGTTGAATAGTGTCTCGAAGTGCAGAGTTCTCACTTTATGACCCTTAGGGTCTGGTGAGTAAAGGCTTAGGGCCTTTGTACTTTAATCAGCTGGTCTTGTCTTTGCAAGGCCTTATTCCCAGGTCTGATACCTGTTGTTTTTTCAGGGACCTACTCCTTATCCATGGTGGTTGTTGGTTGTTTTCCTTCCTAAATTGGAAATAGTTGTCACACCCCTTGGTGGTTAAGTCTTTTCAGCTTCTTGCTTGGTCTATGGATTGGTGCTCCTTTCCATGTTGACTTATTCGTCTCTAGTTGGTAACCATTTTTTCTTGGTCCTGGGCATCAGGCCGATTCCCCATTTCCTAACTCTAGTTGTTTTGGCAGGTTCACTTATAAGGCTTAAAGTTCAATTTGGGTGCTATTCCTTAGAGTGCTGGTAGTCCTATTTTGTTGGGATTGTTGCTAGTTGCCCACCCCCTCATTTGTACAGATTTTTACATCCTAATAGTATATAATTTCTGGGTCAATGGAGAAGAGAACAAATAGGATTTTAGTACTAATTTCTTGTCTATGCTCATGCTCTTGGTACTTCTTGCTGACTCACTGAGGCATGCTGGATAAAGGGAGAAGCGAGAGGGGAGGGGGAGGCGGGGGCGTTATGCTGGGCTCGGCTGTCCTACAAAAAAATCTTTTTGCCATTGTCCAAATACTACTTGTAGCCGGAAATATAACCTGACAAGACATGATTCTTGTGTATCCTCAATAACCTTCAAAAGGATTTTTACAGTACAAAAATACTATTTTTATTTTTCTTCCGCATTAAGGCAAAGTGCATTGCAGTTAATAGAAGAGAAAAGTGAAAGTAAACAATTTCACGGTGAACTAGGTTTTGCCTAAATTTCTCTGCTCATCTCAAAGCCAACTTTTCAATCTGTAAAAGAGAAAAATGTTTTCATTGGAAAAGTTAATTACCGAAGCTTAAATAGATGAGTAATGCTTTTTTAGAAGTTTGTCACACACCACACACTACCTAATATTAAAAAGTGATAGCTAGAAATCAGTTAGCTAGGCCCCTTTCACACTAAGCGCTTCTAAACTGCCAGTAAAACACTGAGGCCTTTTGAAGAGCTTTCCATTCATTTCAATGGACAGGGGGATTTTTTTACTGCCCTGCCAGTGCACTGCCCCAGTGTGAAAGCATTGATGGATTTTTAATAGAAATAGGTTTTTCGTGAGCTTTTCAGGCGCTTTTTTTCTGGCTTGAAAATCCCTGAAAAGCACCTCAGTGTGATAGGGGTCTTAGACTGATCTGTAACTGAGTAGGATAAACCCTGGGGGTCAACTTTGTGTACAGACCTACAGTATGTCTTTAGTTATTACTGTGTAAAAGCCTGTGTACTTGGGCTTCAACACCCTTTTATAACAATATAATGTATAGAACTAGTATGTGAGCAGAGTGATAATTCTATTCCATTCTGATTGAGGTTGAGGAACTACACTCCTCTAGAAAGTTTAGGTAACCCGCATTGCCACAACAATTAAACAATGAGCCTTTGTCTATGTAGTCAAATTACTGTTGCACCACTTTCTGTATCAATAAATTAAACATTTACACTATGATAAGCACATGTGGGCAACATTACAGATGGAGCAGTGTGGAGCCTGGCTCAAAAGGAACAATAGCCAGGCTCTAGCCTCAGCTTAGCAAATGTGTCTGGTGCAAGTGGGAACTATAAGCTAGGTTATGTTGCTTAACTATTTGTACTTTAAACTTGTAGGCTTTAGTGCATATTTAGAGAAGCTATTTAAAGTCACTTTCTTAGGTTTTCAGTATGTAACTTGACAGCTTTGCGTATATTTTTATCCTTTCTTTGGTTTCTTTTTGTTTCCTTCTTGCTTTCTCTTGAACCTTCATCTTTAGACTGGAGGATTTCCCTACATCTCCAACAAGCACAGCCAAACAAGAGTTTCTGTATGTCCTGAGCATTCCATGTATAGTGGTTGTGATTGTGATGTGTTTGTCAGAAGTGTTTTATTTAATCATTTTGACATCCCTTATGATTATTATTATTATTATTATTATTATTAATGTTATTATTTTCTTTGTTTGAGATATGGTAAGTATTTAACTTTGGACAAATCCAGCTTACATACAGACAAGAGGAGTAAACTTGCATTTAAATGAAACAATCCTTTGTTAAGTGCATTGTTAAGAAATCCTTATGTGGTATTGTTTGGGATGGTACACTCAATCTATAAAGAATTCACAATTTACATGCAGGTTTATACTCTGCTTGATGTACCGTATATGTAGCTATCCAGAAGTGGACGAGAATTGTCACTGTGTTTTAGTACTAGCTGCTTTACCATCCTAGCTTGCGTGAGGACCCTTGAATTCAATGATAAAATAAAATTGGTTATTAGGTAGAAGTGCAGCATATGTTAAAATCAGTTAGGTAGATTCACAAAGAGTTAGGCCGGCTTATCTACAGATAAGCCGACCTAACTCTGAATCTAAGCCGGCCTATGTTTAAGTGTATTCTCTAACAGAGATACACTTAAACATACCTAAGATAGGCTGGCTTGCGCCATTCTATCTTAGGCTGCAATGTTTCTTTTGCCCGCTAGATGGCGCTGCCATTGCGGCCGGCCTAGATTATGTAAATGAGGGACTACGCCGATTCCCGGCGATTTACGAGCGTACGCCGGGCCTACACCGTCGAGTTACGTTGTTTCCGTACGCGATAGGCTGCCTAAAGTTATTCCACCTATGAGGTGGAATAACAATGTTAAGTATGGCCGCCGTTCCCGCCGCGAGGTTCGAATTTTTTACGTCGTTTGCGCAAGTCGTCTGCAAATCGTGATTTACGTCGTCTACGTACGCGTCAAAATCAATAGGCCCGTACGGCCTACTTAGCCGCAATGCGCACTGGGAAATGTAGTCGCCCGGCGCATGCGCAGTGTAAAAAACGTGAGGTCAAGCCTCATTTCAATAATACACGCCCCCCTCTCAGTCATTTGAATTAGGCGCGCTTACGCCCGCTCGTTTCAGGCTACGCCGCCTAAAATTTGAAGGTAAGTGGTTTGAGAATCACTTTTAACCTAAATAATTTTAGGCGGTGTAGCCTAAATAAAGTAGGCTAGGCCATCCTAATTTTAGGCGCCCGTACGTGAATCTACCCCAGTGTAGCTATGTATAAGATTCTGTGCTAATTTATTATGTGCAGATTTGCAGGAAGAATAATTGTAAAACAAATTACACTATATGAAAGCTTCTTAAAGTAAATCTCTAGCCAATTTAGTTTTTGGTAAGGTGGGCAAGGGTTAGAATTGCTATCAAAATTTATTGCTGTGCCCTATTTGAAATGTACATAATTTGTCTAGTTTTTGGGCAGGAAGTAAGTAGGCTCCCCAAGATAGACACTGACAACGTTAAAATTACTTTTCTTTACTAGAATGGGAAAAGGCTAATGCGGTTTTCCCGTCAAAAAAACAAAAAAACAATGGTTTTCCCAACGTAATTCCTCTCAAGCCTGCCTTGCATACACACAGTCACACAAAAGTTTGGTGAACTTTTGACTGCCAAGAACGCGGTGATGTACAACACTATGACAAGAATATTAAGTTCAATGCTTCTGAGCATGCGTCGACTTGATAGTGGTTGTAAAGCGACTTGCTAGGGGGGGCACTAGGAAGGCAGGAGCAGGGGACCCTGGAAAAGAAGGGTCGGGGTTGCTCTGTGCAAATTCATTGCATAAAGCAGGTAAGTACAACATGTTTGTTATTTAAATTAAAAAAGATCTTTATAGTCACTTTATGGTGTTCACGCAATTCACCACAGAATTTTATTTTGACCAAACAGTAAGGGCTGGTTCGCACCACAATTTCTGCGTTCTGTATGTATTTCTGCCTTCGTGTTTTTTTATGCGTTCTGTAGTATTTTTTCCCCTCTTTTTTTCATCATCTTAATCAAGGATATGTGCATTCTGGTGCACTTTGGATGCACTCCAGTCCATTCTGGTGTGTTTTTGTGTTCCATATAGAAAAAATGCAGCACCTTCCACTTTTGTTGACTGTGCTGGAATGCATTGCACTTGTGTGAACTAGGGCAATTGGAATCCATGTTAAACACTGTCCGTTAATTTTTGATGCAGAATAAAAATGCACTGGACTGCATCTGATATGAACCAGCCCTAATACAAAAATATTACATGTTATGTCCAATTTCATAAAAATACACCCAGAATTACTAAAAAGTACATTACAAATGGGGTATTAGAAAGAAAAAACAAAGCTGCGCCAATAAACCTAAATACAGATGATGATAATAACCAGGTCTCTTATGCCCCGTACACACCATCACTTTATGTGATGAAAAAAAATGACGTTTTTAAAAACGTCACTTTAATTGACTGTGTGTGGGGGAAAACGTCGTTTTATGTCTTGTAAAAAACGACCAAAAAAAATTGAAGCATGCTTCAATTTTATGTGTCGTTTTTCAAAAGTGCACTTTTTACTTCACAGAAATTGACCGTGTGTAGCAAAAAACGTCGTTTTCTAAGACGTTTTTTCATCCACGCATGCCCAGAAGCTACTTATGAAGCAAGCTTCAATGGTAAAACGTGGTGAACATAACCTCACTTTGCTAGAACATTGTGAGAAAAACGATGGTGTGTAGGCAACTTCGTCTTTGAAAATTGAAGTTTCAAAAACTTCATTTTTTACTTCACAGAAAGTGTCGTTTTTTTTCATCACATAAAGTGATGGTGTGTATGCGGCATTAGGCTCAATTATATATAGATAGATAAAAAGTCCCGGTAAACACTTTGCATATATATATATATATATATATATATATATATAAACAATCCTGAAGATAACACCTCCGTGATCTCTTAACTGTTTCACACTGAAGTGAAGACCCACCACCGAGTTTTAAAGCTGCTTACCAGAGGGCAAGCATGATTTGCAGTCAGCTATAGCCCAGCCGCGGCCTTTACTTTAGTGGACTCCCAGGATTACAGGTTCCAGGAAAAAAGAATTTCCGGCACGATCACAAGTTCATCCAGATGACATAGATGGAGAGAATTCGCACCATAGTGTATTTCCATAAAAATTGGCTTTATTTTAAGAGATTAAGTATGTACTTACAAAAAGCAGAAAAAAACATGCAGTAAAAAACACAGATGCCGGCCGGCAACAAGCGGAGCCCTTCCTCCTTAGCGTGGTGACGTCACTGCATGTCCTCCCAGACGCGTTTTGTCATTCCGTAGACGTTTTCAATAGGATGTAAATTGGACAAATGGGGTATTGTTTACTAATAGTACCACACCCAGGTAGCATAAATAAATTGCACCAATCAAGTACCAAATTTGATTCACAGATCCTCTAGTACACTTGGTGGTGGTTAATAAAGAGCTCATCCAGCTTAGCCAATATAGCAAGGATAAATTCCAACTCCAGGTTTTAGAGCAGCATATGCTCCCATCCAGATGACGTCTTTTTCAGGGAAGGCCTTGCATATTTTAGCAGGGCAATGCTAATCTCCATACTGCATCTATGACAACTGCATGGGTTTGTAGTAAAATAGTCCAGGTTCTTAACTGGCCTGCCTGCAGCCCAGACCTTTCACCAATTAAAAATATTTGGCGCATCTTGAAACTCAAAATACGTCAGATGACCCAGGACTGTGGAGCAGTTAGAATCCTATATCAGGCAAGAATGGGGCAACATTCCTCTCCCAAAACTTGCAGAAGACTGCAGAGGAAATAAAAAGGCCAGGCAGACCATGCCCTTCTGACAAAAACTCCAAATATTCCAGACAATGACTTCAGCTAGCCTGATGGAACTCAGACTGTAGTCAATTATTGCTTTACTATGATCCACTTATGGCATTAAATAGCTGCAACACACAGGAGGCACATAGCCATCTGTATATTCTAGAATGTTATTCCAAAGCACAGGTACTTTTAGTGCCAACCGCCAATATTTCATTAAATCAGAAAGAGTATATAGATGCCTTGAGATGATACAATATACCATATAGCTGTTCCTTAAGGCTGGTGGGGGTGGATTGCTATTACTCCATACAGCTGGCAGGCATTTAGAGACCCAGACACACAACGGGAAGTAGTGACCTCTTGCGTTGGATGATATACAGGACCTTTAGTGTGGGATCAGCTATAACATACAGTATATTGTATCAATTCAAGGCATCTGTATATATTCATCTTGAAGATCCGTTGAAGTGCCTGTCTTGAATATTTTGAGTTTTTGTCAGAAGGGCATGGTCTGTTTGGCCTTTTATGTCCCTTGCAGTCCTCTGCAAGTAGTTTGGGATATCCACATAGGTTACCATACACAAGCACTATATGATTTAAATGTATTTCCATATGGTTTGAGGAAATGTGCCATTTTTTTGTAGTACTGTTTAGGCAGACACATTTTCTGTGGTGAATGGTGGAACACCTTAAAAGTCCCTTCTTGATGTAATTGCTGCAGTACTTTCCCAGTTATACAGTAACGTCAAAAAATGTTGGCTTGAGTTCCACGTTAACATAAATTTGAATACCACTAAAGTTAACTTAATTAGATGCACATCATGGTCTGCAAGTTTCTCGTTTATGCCTGCTGCACATTCAAAAAATAATTGCCCTGATGAGAATCAAAGCATATTGGTAAAAACAGTGACTGATATCTTGCTCTGATCTTTGTATGTTTTCATGTTACTTTAAGAAAACGTAATATGCACACATTGTCTTGGCACTCCAGTCAGCAAGGTTTTATCTAATTTAGCCATATTTACAGTTGCAATTTGGAAGTATATTCTGGTGTGCTGTTGTAAGCAGCAGGTTACTTGTCGATTTCCATCTTCTTCTTTTTTTTTTTTTTTTTTTTATCAAAATTTTTTAATTTATTTATTTATTTTGCTCATTCCATACAAAAATAAGACAAAAATAAATAATGATAGCTACAAACACTTCTTAATATACATGCAATAAGATAAGATAAAAACAATAAAGACAACAAACAAGACAAACGACACAAAGGATTGTTCAGATTAGAACAACTACGTTTCAATAAGCAATACTTAATATTGCCCTAAGTCGATTTCCATCTTTACTCTTCAATTGTGTCAGGTCTATAGGTTGTTTATAGTAAGGGATATTGAGTCCAACATATTTGTAGTCTTCAGACATTTTGAAAGAGAAGGTATGTCACAAAGAATGAGATGGAAAGATCCCTGATCAAAATGACATGCCTTATTTGGTGGTAGTTCCATTTGTATGATACTTCTAGTTAGAATTGACACTTTGTAGCTGAAAATGCAACTGAACTGTGTACAGGATTGTCTGCTCTTCTAACTCAGATTTTAAACTAGAAATTTACACTGAAATTCTATATTGACCAATACAGGTAGTTTACTGTGAAGTGTTTTGCACTGTACTTTATCTGAGACTGGACAAACAAGAACATGTGTGCAGTTAATGCATGAAAATTGATTGGTAGCTTGTACTACCAACTTGACGGATGGGTATTCAACATAGTCTTTCATTAATCCTTTTTTATTTCTTTCTTTACACAGGACCGTGGTCAAATGCAGTATTGCAAAGTCCCAGGCACTGTATAGTGCGCAGAGGGGCCTCCGAACAAGCAATGCTGCTGTGTTTAAAGTTGGAGCAATC
Organism: Rana temporaria; assembly: GCF_905171775.1. NCBI lineage: Eukaryota > Metazoa > Chordata > Amphibia > Anura > Ranidae > Rana > Rana temporaria. Next base: position 493,874,001 of record NC_053489.1, read on the forward strand.
AGCATTAACATTCCACAGCACCCAGCTACATTGCACAGCATGATGGTGCGCAGTTCTCACCAACTCTCAAAGCAGATCTCAGACCTCATCAGGCAGCCTTCAACAGTGTGAGTTGTGCTATACATATCAGAAATGAGTTCAGTAGGCCTTCCGTTTACTAATGGTGCAAGTACAAAAGTGTCTTAGAACATCGCATAAAACAAGATCATTTCCCAGCAGATAATCCCTTCAGAATGGTTTAAGACTTCACAAGTGCATCTAAAGCAAAAACTTTTTTGGGGTTTTGAGAATTTGGAGCGTTTTGGGCCAGTATTCAAAACTTGGCAGTTTTTTGTTTTGTTTTTTGCTATCTGTTCCCAGTTAAGGAGATTTTTCTTTATTTCCTGTTCTGTACACACAACAGGAAGTGAGATAAAACCTCCCCAAAATTAGGGAAAGCCCCTCTCAGACATTTTTCCCTTTATTTCTATTCTGGTAAAAATTTCCCCTCACTTTTTGTCCCTATGACAATGGTCACTAGAACAAATAGAGAAAATTTAATTTTGTATCGTAGACACAAATGGCAAATAAAGGCTTGGCAGGGGCACTAACCTTTCATTACCCTATCCAAAATCGAAAAAAAAAAAAATCATATTAGATACCCTACAAATATGACCCCTTCCCACCAACCACACACATATACGCGGCCTCATTGAAGTGGGCTTTTTTTTTATGGGGTCGCATATATACATATCTCCTTTTGTGCCTGGGGCACAGAGACCTGGCTCTCATCGAACTAATGATCGGGAACCAGGACTTTTTTTGTTTCTGGGTCATCTGATCGCTGTGATAGCCTCTGATTGGCTATCACAGTGATCAGTTACTGTGAGCCCACCCCTGTGTTTATTTCCTAGAGATAAAGAGGAAGGAGGAAATGTAAACAAACCAAAGTGTATAATATTAAATTTAGGAGGAGGAAATGTAAACAAACCAAAGTGTATAATATTAAATTTAAATAAAAGCAAAAAATACCAAACATCAATATTTGCCAGGATTAGTGTTAGGGTCAAGGTCGGGGGCAAAGGTCACAGTCAGCATATTTTGGGTGGAATACAAAAAAAATTGTATCTGTGTCAGTATGTTTTATGCAGGATAAAAATAAAAAAGCAAAATGCGCACCATTTTTTTTGGGCTGTACTACGGGTACAAATAACAACCAACATACACATATGTGGTATCGCTGCAATCGTCAGGAACAGAAGACTCTATTGTGGGTTGTTCTTTGGTGGTAAATTATGATAATAGCAAGACATTTACAGCTAAATAAAAAAAAAGGATTTTTTATTTTTACTCTTTTTGGGCAGTTTTCCTTTGATAATAAAAAAAATTGGGAGCTATCCACTACCATTTACCACCAAAAGAAAGGCTAATTTCTCTGGGGGGGGGGGGGGGGGGGGGACAAGGTATAATTCACCTGGATACACAAAGTAGTTGTGCCGACATGTACAGTTTTACAAACACATGTCAAAGTTGCAAAATTGTGCTTGGGCATTTACATTTACCGGCGTATAAGACGACTCGGCATATAAGACGACCCCCTAATACACTGCAAAAAAATGTGGTTTTGTGGTCTACTCACCGTATTAGACGACCCCCCGCCGCCGCCACCGCCGGGTGCTTTGTAAGGCTGTATGGAATGCCTTTTAAAAACGAAACCGCCGTCGCCGGGTGCTTTGTAAGGCTGTATGTAATGCCTTTTCAACACGAAAATGCCGCCGCTGCCGGGTGCTGTATGTAGTCTGTATATGCGCCGCTCAGCCAATCCCGATGCACTGTGTTGATGACAGAGCATGCTAAGCCTGCTCGGATTGGCAGAGGTTATTACTCCAATCCAAGCAGGCTTGGCATGCTCTGTCATCAACAGAGTGCATCGGGATTGACTGAGCGGCGCAGAATACAGGCTTAGAGTGCCTGGCGGGCTGAAATCAAGCAAGCAGCTGCTTAACCCGGCGTATAAGACGACCCCCGGTTTTTGGCTGTGAAATTCCGGTGTAAAAAGTCATCTTATACGCCGGAAAATATGATATTTTACCCTTATGCCGCATACACATGGTCGTTTTTTGTGATGAAAAAAAACGACATTTTTAAAAACGTCAATTAAAATGACAAAAAAAAAAATCGAACATGCTTCAATTTTTTATGTAGTTTTTCAAAACGTCGTTTTTTTGTGTAATTTAAAATGATAGTATGTTGGTAAAACAACGTTTAAAACAACGTTTTTTAACCCGCGCATGCTCAGAAGCAAGTTATGACGCGAGCTTGAATGGAACAGAGTGCCGTCGTACGCGCTGAACGTAACCGCGCTTTGCTAGAGCATTTTGAAAAAACTATGGTGTGTAGGCAACGTCGTTTTTTAAAATGAAGTTTGAAAACGTTGTTTTGTTTCATGATAAAAAACATTGTTTTATTTCATCACAAAAAACGACCGTGTGTATGCGGCATAAGGTGTAAAATGGTTAAATGTAGCGTCGTGTAGCTAGGCTGGGGAAATAGCATTACCCTTATGCGTTTGTTGGAATACATATGAGCAAAAGTTAGTTTGAGAAGTTGAAAATTACAGCTGAAGAAGCAAACAAAATATTGGCATGCATGTAAATGTATATGAATGTCTACAAAAACATTATTATAATATAACATTGCCTTTTTATAAACCACTTGTATGGCCATGTGGAAAATATGTACCGTTTTCCAGATTTGGGAACCACTTTGAAAAAAGAGAATTCAAGTTTAAGATTTGTGTTTTTAGTAATGTATTTAATGGCTTGTTTGCATAAATCACCAAGTAGTATATTACTAATAAATCATCTGTGGGATGCAAACATCTATAGGAAAGTCTAAAGTAGTTTTCTCTTGTCTGTGGGCAACCTAAAGGTTAAGTATTTACATGAAACATTCTCCAGTAATTGTAAAGCGAATTTATCAGGTTAATTAAACATTCACATCAGAAACATGTAGGTCTGTTGTTATAAATTACATGTAGAGGCCAAGATGAAGAGTTTACACTTTTAAACATATTTCCAGACGTTTCTACCAGATCATTTGATCAATGCCTGATACACATTTGATCTATGTCTCTTTTACAGGGTGCCCCCTCCAAAGGAAGATGTAGCAACTCCATTGCTATCTGAAAAAACCCCGTCAAGTGTTAACCAGACTCCAATTGAAACAATTGTATTCCCTCAACTCCCGGAAGGACTTGAAAAGAAGCCTATAGTGCTGAAGTTCAGTGCGATGTTGGATGGTATTGCTATTGGAGCTGCATTGTTACCTTCCCTCAAAGCAGAGTATAAAATGGGGAGAATGAGAAGCCATGGGATGACAGGTAAAGATGAGAGCTTTCAGGTTTTTGGTCACATTCAGGCTCGGTTCACATACATGCGAATTGGATGCATTTTGAACTGTGTCTGATTCACATGACATGAACCAAACCAGCTTTCTCTGAAGCCGGTTCACGTATGTCCGTACCAGCTGCAGACAATTTAAAAAAAAAAGAATTCTGTAAATTTTTCATTCTAGTTAAGATCCGATTTCAAGTAGAAAGAAGAAAATAATATAAGCATTCCTTTGTTTCCTATTTTAAACGTTGAATGCATTTTTATTGCAGGTGCACAGACAAGGTTTACATTTGAGCTCCCAAATCACAGACTGCGCTTCACATCCAGGGTCTCTTCTACAGATATGTCAACTATTCCCCCCTCAGCCAGTCTCAATCTTCCTCCAGTCACCATGCATGGTAAATACATCATGGAAGAGCATGATAACTACTCAGATCAAGCCTGGAGCATTGAGGACCTTCCTGCTAAGCACAGTTACTACCTCCAGGGAAACTATTTACGTTGTGTGGCTGAGGTTAGTAGCCCAAAAAAAGTATGCTCACTGGGTTTATAAGTGTTGGGTACCTAGCTAGCATATAATGTACCATTTTTATGTAGGTTAATTAAGGTACCCATGGCAGCTAAAAGTACATCAATAAATAACCTCAGTATTGGAATTTTGAAAGAGACTGTTAAACTGCGTAGCATTTTTATTACATTTCAGTTGCTTTCTGATTTCTGGTCTAGACCAAAATGATGTCATACATCCCATGAGTCATCTTGGACATTTTTTTTCCTTCATCTAAAGGAGGGGCTTTCTCTGCAAAGCATATCCAATTGCCTGCATGCCTGAGCCAGGGCTATATGAATTCCAGGAAGTAAATTCTATTTGAATCATCTGCCATTGCTTAAGATGGCTAGAAATGCTATATAAGTGTTTTTCAAAGTGATTTCTCAAGCCAAATAAAGCATAGAGACATGGATGAATGGCTGAGTATGCTTTGACTATTAAAAATTAATTATATAGTACAGGGCTCTACAAATTGCAGGGATGCACAGTTCCTATCGCCCAATGCCCGGGACATGTACTTCTGGGCTTTGGGCGGTTTACTTATCGGATGGAAGCATTCGGTCAGCTGCTGCCACTGAAACACTTCCATACACCCCACGCGTGCACCCCCCTTTATGTATCCTAGGCTCGGCCTGCCCATCTGCGGGAGGTAGAGGGTAGGGACGTTTGTCAGCTCTCCTCCCCTTCTTGCTGCTGTCCCAGAAATGATGTGCATGACATCACTTCTGGGTCCCCTCTGACAGTTTCCATCAAGGGCTTGAAAGAATCTAATGCAGTCCGATGTGCATTGCATAAAATTCAGTGGAGCGCAGGGGAGACACACTGGGTGTCTCATTAAAGAGAGACTGTCACCAAAAAAATTATCACATATAGGACTTTTCTCCCCTATGTGATGGAAAAAAAGTTAAAACATTTTTTTTTAATTGTAAAAAATTTAAGTTGCATCCAAACGCAGAAAATCCTCCCCACAAAAATGTGAGCCCACCCCCACGTATATGCATGTACAAATAAACGCACGGGTCGGGGCACCTACACCTGAAAGTGTTGATTGTGATACTTATGTTTCATATCGCCACACACATCAGAATGAGAGCAATAATTCTAGCACCAGACCTCCTTTGTAATGCTAAACTGATGACCTATAGGGGGCTTTTAAAGCCGTTAAAGCATCACCTGTGGATAATATAGGGTACTGAAGTTTGTCGCCATTTCACGGGCGCACACAAATTTAAGGTGACATGTTGGGTATCTATTTACTCTGTGCAACCTCGAGTTTTATGTTTTACCAAAAACTTGGGTAACTTTAATGTGGTTATTACAAAAAATTTGCGGTAAACCTTTGCTGTAATATTGTTGACATAAAAAATTGGAACTACCGATGTTTTATTCTCTAGGGCAGTGGTTCTCAACCTGGGGGTCGGGACCCCCTCGGGGGTCAAATGATGATTTGCCAGGGGTCACCAAATCCTGGGCTATTCCTGAAGCCCGCACCACTCTCCCAGCCTTTCTGCAGCTGCCCAGCAGGGCTGTCTCTGGAGCCTGTGGCCACCCACTCAGCCTTTTCGCAGCCGCCCATTCAGTTCATGGCATGGCTGGGGGGCATAGACTAGAGGTCTGCTGACTGGTGAGGATTGTGAGGTGGGAGGGGCTGGAGGAGATCCTATCTCCTGATTTCGGCATAGGTGTCACTTCTACGAGACACCACAAAGTTGGAGACACAGTAACACTACCTGTGGATTATAGTTGCCATTAAAACATTAAAAGTCCCCACTACAGTTCTCAGATCAGCAGATGACCTTGATCAAGATTACCTAAGTTGGCTGATCAGAACTCCCCCCAGCATTGCCACTGATCCCATTCCCCTCCACCAAGGAGTAAGAGAAGGAATAAAAATAGAGAATACATGGAAGGGAGAGGAAAAGAGGGAGAGGTAGAAATAAAAAAGGGAGAGAAAGAATAAGAGAAAAAACAAGAAAGACAGCTAGAGAGAGGGATGGGGGAAATAACAAGAAATTAGGATAGCGAGAGATAAAAGGGAAAGAAAGGAGAACAAAGAGAAAAAGTGATACATCCTGAAATGTACCATATGAGGTTTTAATATTGTACAAGTGGAGGGGACTCAGGGAGCGCTAAATTTCCGTGGGTTAGAGGCACAAATTACTTTTCTTGCCTTGGGTGCCGACAACGCACGTTACGAAAATTTTACTGTTAGGGGTCCCCACAACTTGGGAAATTGTATCAAGGGGTCATGGCACTAAAAGTTTGAGAACCACTGCTCTAGGATGTCATAGGGCTACATAAGAGAAGGAGTTTGGTCATTGAAAATAAAGCTTTGTTAAAAAAAAACTGTCTCCTAACTTTTTTAGCTGACTTCTAGAATAAGAGCAAATTTGTCAAGCCCTGACAAATTTTGTGTTTGTGTTGCTCAGATACAGTTAAGTTCTGATTTATTCATTTAAACACCTGAAATCCCAGCACCCCCCTAGATCTGGCACTTCCTTTCCTGGCGGCAGTGGGAGTCCCTGCTTTCACCTCCACCGGTGTTATGCCAAACACGACATCCTTCCAAACGTGCCTGGCTTGTCCTTGCCGCCCACCATTGCGGCTGATATGCACAACGTGGCATCCCTCCAGATTTGCCTGGGCCACATGCGGCCGCGGGTTGGACACCCCTGCTATAAAGGGTTAAACATCACACCTGCTTGAATTTGTCGATTTAGTAATTTTTTTTATAATTTTGTTTTACATCACTGCTGTATTTAAGTTATACAGCTGTAGATAATAGAAATCCAATAAACACTTTTCAATAATTAAGCAAATACAATTACTGGCCTTTTAGTTAACATGCAATTTTAACCTTAAAGGGTTTGTAAAGGAAATTTTTTTTTGTCTTAATAGCTTCCTTTACCTTAATGCAGTGCTGTTTTCATGTCCTCATTGTTCGTTTTTGCTCTCAAATTGCTGTAATTCTTCTCTGATCTCCACACTTCCTGGTTGTCTGTTTCCTGATAACCTCAGTACTGGGAGCTTTCTCTCTGTGGTCACTAGTCAAGGAGGTGTGATTACTGTGTGTCTAAAACCCCTCAGCACCAATCAGTTTCATTTTCCAAACCATCACTGCCCTGTATTGGCTCTGTAGTTCTGTACAGCAGAGGCAGGAAACAACATGCAAAAATGAAACTAGAAACTACAGGTACATTATATAATTGATTTTTATCCATTTTTAATCGTTTTTAAAAGGAATCAGTTAACTATTATGTCTCTATACCCTGTAAACAGTAATTTCAGCAAAAAAAAATATTTTTTATTTACAACTCCTTTAAAGTGATTATAAAGGCAGAAGGTTTTTATCTTGATGCATTCTATGTGTGTGCAGCAGGCCCCCTCAGCCCTCCTTAATACTTATCTGAGGCCATCTCTATCCAGCGATGCTGCACGAAAGACTTGGCGGCCCGGGACTGTCGTCCTTATTTGCTGAGACAGCCCTATTGGCCTTTGCTGCTGTCAATCAAAGTCCAGTGAGCCAATGAGGAGAGAGAGGGGGCATGGCCTAGCTGGGACTCTGTGTCTGAATGGACACACAGAGCTGCGGCTCGGCTGGGGTGCCCCCATAATAAGCTGCTTGCTGTGGGGGCACTTGTCAGGAGGGGGGGCAGGAGCAGAAAAAAAGGACCAGAGAAGAGGAGGATTGGGGCTGCTCTGTGTAAATCCAACTACACAGAACAGGTAAGTATAACATGTTTTTTATTTTTAAGGGAAAAAAAAGAGACTTTACAATCACTTTAACTGTGGAAAGGAACATACCCTTCAGGGCTACAAAGATAGGCAGGTATACTTATAAACCAGCCTTCACCACCACACTGACTAGTGCCAAATGTACATCTTCCTTTAAGCCCCTTTCACACTGGGGCGGGAGGTGCGGTGGAGGTATAGCGCCGCTATTTTTAGCGGCGCTATACCGTCGGAATTGCGTCGGTATTCGGCCGCTAGTGGTGCAGTTTTAACCCCCGCTAGCGGGCAAAAAAGTATTAATACCGCCGGCAATGCGCCTCTGCAGAGGCGCATTGCCTGCGGTATAGCCGCGGTTTCCCATTGTTTTCAATGGGAAGGAGCGGTGGAGGAGCGGTAAACACACCGCTCCTCTCACCGCTCCAAAGATGCGGCTAGCAGGACTTTTAGAGCTCAGGACTTCTGCTAGCGCACCGCTCCAGTGTGAAAGCCCTGAGGCTTTCACACTGGAGAAACAGTAGCCGCTGTTTAGGGACGGTTTGCGGACACTATTTTTAGTGCAATAGTGCCTGCATACCGCCCCAGTGTGAAAGGGGTATAAATGTTTCAAACTATTACAGTGTACTGCTCTTCTGTCTATTTTTGTTGTCAGTTTGAAACTGACTGTCCATCTGAATTACAGGTTGGGTCATTTGAACACAATCTAACCACTGACCTACTGAACCACCTAGTTTTTGTACAGAAAGTCTTCATGAAAGAGGTCAATGAAGTAATACAGAAAGTCTCAGGTTTGTGGTGTTTATATTATTTTTAGAATTATTATTTTTAGTTCATCTTGGTTGTGTGATTACAAAAAAAACTACAATCAGAAAAGTTTGTTAAATAACAGCAAATGTACAGAACCCTTAAGATTATTTTTAAAAACGTTTACGCATGTGTATAATTACACGCAACCTTTTTTCTTATAAATGTAAAGTTTTTAAAAGTTTCCATTATGTTCGGTTACTGATATCATCCAGCCTAATGTCTACAATTAAAATGACTACAAACACTATGGTAATTTCTAATACCTTTACATTTTCTAGCCACTTCAGCCCTGGACCATTATGCAGGTTAAGGACCTTGCCCGTTTTTTTGCAATTCGGCACTGCGTCGTTTTAACTGACAATTGCGCAGTCGTGCGATGTGGCTCCCAAACAAAATTGGCGTCCTTTTTTTCCCACAAATAGAGCTTTCTTTTGGTGGTATTTGATCACCTCTGTGTTTTTTTTTTTTTTGCGCTATAAACAAAAATAGAGCGACAATTTTGAAAAAAATTCAATATTTTTTAATTTTTGCTATACTAAATATCCCCGAAAAATATATAAAATAAAAAAAAAATTCCTCAGTTTAGGCCGATACGTATTCTGCTACATTTTTTTTGGTTAAAAAAATCGCAATAATCGTTTATCGATTGGCTTGCGCAAAATGTATGGCGTTTACAAAATAGGGGATCGTTTCATGTCATTTTTATTAATATTTTTTTTTTTACTACTAATGGCGGCGATCAGCGGTTTTTTTTTGTTTTTTTTTGTGACTGTGACATTATGGCGGACACATCGGACAATTTTGACACATTTTTGGGACCATTGTCATTTTCACAGCGAAAAGTGCTATAAAAATGCACTGATTACTCATGTGTGTTTCTAACTGTAGGGGGGCTGGGCTGGACGTGTGACGTCAGTGATGGTCGTTCCCTATATCCGGGAACAGACGTTCACTCACATTGCCACAGTGAAGAACTGGGAAGGTGTGTTTACACACACCTCTCCCCCTTCTTCAGCTCCTGTGACCGATCGCGGGACACCGGCGGCGATCGGGTCCCGCGGTCACGGAGCTTCGGACCAGGTCGCATGCACGCCAGCGACCCACGGCTGAGCTCTTAAAGGGGACGTATATATACGCCCTTGTGCCCAGCCGAGCCATTCTGCTGACGTATATCCTAGCTGAACTGGCTGTTCTGTATTATAAATGTTCTGAATCAAACCTGGGTGAAAACTGAAGGCCAATTATATTATTGACTGTTTGCTTTGAGCATCAATGATACTATTAACAGTTTGAACAAAGAAGGACACAGGTGGGACTTTAATTGAGGCATGCACCCCAGGAGATTAACAATGACAATTGAATATGGCTGGTAACTGATCCAGTAGAACTAAACACATAAAATGAAAGCATTGCATGACAACAATTAACAGTCAGTTATTTAATAATGTAAAAATATAACAGATACAATAATATGATAACCCTGGTACAATAGTCAAAGAATTTGATATTGCATAAATTCCAACAATTCATAGTATCAATAATAAAGATAAAATAACATGATTAGTTCATACTAGAAACAATAAAAATAAGCCAATTCATTGGAGCGTGTCTCCATGATATATAAATATAATCTTAATACGTTGGTACAGTCCAATTGGTATAAAAATAAATGGTTGGTAATCAAATTGTCATATATTGACCAAGGGGGCATCTGTTGGCTCCTAGTAATATATAATTGGTTCATAATATAGACATTGTACAAAACTGAATTAATTAAAATATCTCCGTAATAATTATAGCCATGATTGAATGATGGATAAATAAATTAAATCGATATATAAGATGATAGGTGGTACAGTAGCAGTGAGTGGGGGCATCTATTGGCTCAACGCGTTTCGTGTCTACTGCCACTCCTCAGGAGCAAGGTATGAAGTAGAAGTCTATAAATATTAAAACAATATCATTTTAGGTAAAGATATATATTAGATTCAGTTATCCAGTTATCCTGCTCTCCACTGGATATTTCATCAGTGTGGCGGGGTCAGTCCACCTCAGCTCCCGGGAGCTGTCACCTTCCCAGCTACCTTCCCGGCCACCTTTCTGCCCTCCTAGCCTATGCCCATAGTCATTGACATATCTGTAAATACCTTGGGGAATAGTTACTACTCTATTTCTTTCTCCTTTTTCCATAACTGGATCTACTACATTTATCTTTACCTAAAATGATATTGTTTTAATATTTATAGACTTTTACTTCATACCTTGATCCTGAGGCGATCGCTCGTTACAGAACCGTGTCAAAAGTGTTCGAAGTGTCCGCCATAAGGTCGCAGTACCGATAAAAATTGCTGATCGCCGCCATTACTAGTAAAAAAAAAAATATTAATAAAAATGCCATAAAACTATCCCCTATTTTGTAGACGCTATAACTTTTGCGCAAACCAATCAATAAACGCTTATTGCATTTTTTTTTTTACGAAAAATATGTAGAAGAATACGTATCGGCCAAAACTGAGGAAAAAAATTGTTTTTTTTATATATTTTTGGGGGATATTTATTATAGCAAAAAGTAAAAAATATTCTTTTTTTTCAAAATTGTCGCTCTATTTTTGTTTATAGCGCAAAAAATAAAAACCGCAGAGGTGATCAAATACCACCAAAAGAAAGCTCTATTTGTGGGAAAAAAAGGACCCGAATTTTGTTTGGGAGCCATGTCGCACGACCGCGCAATTGTCAGTTAAAGCGAGAGAGTGCCGAATCGCAAAAAGTGACCCAGTCATTGACCAGCAAAATGGTCCGGGGCTGAAGTGGTTAAATGAGAATTTGAAATGATCATTTTAAACAAAACCTGTTAGAAGAGTATTATGTAGGCTGCCACTGTCGACATTCTATTCGGAACATGCTAGTTACTTTAACTGGCTACTAAATTGCATGCTTTTTCTTCGACAGTTCCTCCGAAAGTATTAAAGCCTATTGAAGTATGATTGCCAGACAGCTAGTTTTCAAAAAAGGTCAACAGTGGCCACCTATATATTTCTTGTGGCACAGGTTTTATACAGATGTTTTATAAACTAAAAGGCATCAATAGAGGAATGCAGTGTTTAAATAACACTCACCTTTTTAACCAGCTCTGCCCACTTAGTCAGATGTGTAGTTTTCTTGGACCTTAAAGCCTGTTGTATTCTTTAGCTAGGTGTAAGTCTCTAACTTATATTGCATATGCAGAGTAAGGAAATGTTTTGCCGTAAGGTCCTGGAAATGAAACTAGGTTACTGGACTGGAGACAAGAGCATGGAGATGAGCATTGTTTATAGATTTAGAAACTAACATTACTTGCATTTAAGTCTAAGTCTTTTTTTTTTTTTTTTAATGAGTACAGGCAGTCCCTGGGTTACAAAAAAAGATACAATGCCTTGAAAAAGTATTCATACCCCTTGACATTTTCCACATTTTGTCATGTTACAACCAAAAATGTAAATGTATTTTATTGGGATTTTGTGTGATGGACCAACATAAAGTGGCACATAATTGTGAGGTGGATGAAAAATTATAAATGGTTTTCCAAATTTTTGACAAATAAATATGTGAAAAGTCTGGCATGCATTTTTATTCAGCCCCTTTACTCTGATACCCTAACTAAAATATAGTGGAATCAATTGCCTTTAGAAGTCATTTACTTAGTAAATAGAGTCCATCTTTATGTAATTTAATCTCCATATAAATATAGCTGTTCTGTAAAGCCCTCAGAGGTTTGTTAGAGAACCTCTGTGACCAAATAGCATCATGAAGGCCAAGGAACACACCAGACAGGTCAGTTGTGAAGCAGTTTTAAGCAGGGTTAGGATATAAATTTAATATCCCAAGCTTTGAACATCTCAGGGAGCACTGTTCAATCCATCATCCGAAAATAGAAAGAGTATGGCACAACTGCAAATTTACCAAAACATGGCCGTCCACCTAAACTGACAGGCCGGGCAAGGAGAGCATTAATCAGAGAAGCAGCCAAGAGGCGCATGGTAACTCTGGATGAGCTGCAGAGATCGTGCACTCCACAAATCTGGCCTTCATGGAAGAGTGGCAAGAAGAAAACCATTGTTGAAAGAAAGCCATAAGAAGTGGTGTTTGCAGTTTGAAAGAAGTCAAGTGGGGGACACAGCAAACATGTGGAAGAAGGTGCTCTGGTCAGAAGAAACCAACGTTTTACTTTTTGGCAAAAAAGAAAAACGCTATGTGTGGCAGAAAACTAACACTGCACATCACCCTGAACACGACACCCCCACCATGAAACATGGTGGTGGCATTATCATGTAGTGGGGATGCTTTTCTTAAGCAGGGACAGGGAAACTGGTTAGAGTTGATGGGAAGATGGATGGAGCCAAGTATAAGTCAATCTTAGAAGTAAACCTGTTATGCCACGTACACACGATCGGTTCATCCGATGAAAACGGGCCGATGGATTTTTTTCATCAGATATCCGATGAAGCTGACTTTCATCAGTCTTGCCTACACACCATCAGTTAAAAATCAATTCGTGTCAGAACGCGGTGACGTAAAACACTACGACGTGCTAAGAAAAATGAAGTTCAATGCTTCCGAGCATGCATCGACTTGATTCTGAGCATGCATGGATTTTTAACAGATGGACTTGCCCACAGACGATCATTTTTTTCTATCGTTTTTTTCACCGATGGGGGAAAAAAACGATGGGGCCCACACACGATCGGTTCGTCCAATGAAAATGGTCCATCGGACCATTTTCATCAGACAAACCGATCGTGTGTACAGGGCATTAGAGTCTGCAAAAGACTTCAGACTGGGGCAGGGATTCACCTTCCAGCAGGACAACGACCCTAAACATACAGAGCTACAATAGAATGGATTAGATCAAAGCATATTCATGTGTTAGAATGGCCCAGTCAAAGTCCAGACCTTAATCCAATTAAGAATCTGTGGCAAGACTTGAAAATTGCTGTTCACAGACACTCTGCATCCAGTCTGACAGTTTGAGCTATTTTGTAAAGAAGAATGGGGAAAAATGTCAATCTCTAGATGTGCGAAGCTGGTAGAGACATCCCCAAAAAGACTTGCAGCTGTAATTGCAGTGAAAGGAGGTTCTACAAAGTATTGACTCAGGGGGGCTGAATACAAATGCACGCCACACTTTTCAGATATATATTTGTAAAAAAAAATGTAAAACCATTTTCTTTCCACTTCACAATTATGTGCCACTTTGTGTTAGTCTATCACATAAAATACATTTATGTATTTGGTTGTAACATGACAAAATGGGGAAAGGGGGTATGAATACTTTTTCAAGCCACTGTAGGTTTTGTAGGTTTGTTCTTAAGTTGAATTTGTATGTACGTTGGGACAGGTACATTTTTTAAGTGTAACTCCAGCCAAACAAATAGTTTTTTTGGATAGCAAAGGGAAGATTTATCACCCCTGTAACGATTATTTTGCTGTCTGTATCCCTGTTCAGAAGATTTCAGACCAATACCCTGTTTAATCCTCATTTAAACAGTGTTAATAAAGCCTCAAAACCACCTTTCAATGGCTGCCATGAATGCTACAATGGACACCACACAGTGCAGTACACACAGTTGTGGTAGCATTGTGTTTTGTTTAAAACAACTTCAAGACCGCAATATGTATATATACGTTTTGAAGTGGTTTACCAGGATTATGACTGGAGATATCAGCCATAACCCTGGTATATTTTTCTTCAGCCAGCAGCTGGCTTTCTCATGAAAGCATTCCAAGTGGCTCATGAGTCGCTGGAACGCTTTCAGAAGCAGCAAGAGGGGACGCCACGCTCCCACCACCCACCGGTGTGTCTCTGTTCTGTTTCCACCGGCTCGTCTGAGAAAAGATCCGACCGGAAGGCCCCAAAGGCGATCAAAGAGTAGATTGTCTTTGAACGCCCCTATGGCCTTGGAGGACCGGAGCGACGTCTAGGCTGGAAGTAAACAATTACAAGGGATATTAACATTCCTTGTAATAGGAATAAAAGTGTTAAATGAAAATCCCTAAATGCATACGTAAGTCGCATGCACATGTAAACGGTATTCACGCCACTCTAAACAACTCTAAACAAATAATCTATAAAAAAATAAAATAAAGCGTCGCCTTTTGAGATTTTTAAGTACCGTAGTTTGCTGCCATTCCATGAGCATGCGCAATTCTTTACACATAGATTTTGTTTTGTTGTTTGGGAAGCTCATTATAGTTTGGCATTCAAATTTTCCAATGCATGTTTGTTAATATCAGCATGTTTATATCCTATTGAGTTGTATTTGAAATGTTGTCTCTATATCTACAGGAGGCGAGCAGCCAATTCCACTGTGGAATGAGCATGATGGTACAGCAGATGGCGACAAGCCAAAAATCCTCCTTTATTCCCTAAACTTACGATTCAAGGTGTGACTTTAATACGATTTCATTTATTTGAATTTTTGCTGTGTGTTTGTATAATTAATAATATATACATATATAAACCAGAACTACATTTAGTTTGCTTAACCACTCCAGCCCCGTACCATATTGCTGTCTGGGAAACTTTTTGCGATTTGGCACTGCGTCGCTTTAACTGACAATTGCGCGGTCGTGCGACGTGGCTCCCGAACAAAATTTTTTCCCCACAAATAGAGCTTTCTCTTGGTGGTATTTGATCACCTCTGCGGTTTTTAATTTTTGCACTATAAACAAAAATAGAGTGACAATTTTGAAAAAAAATAAATATTTTTTACTTTTTGCTATAATAAATATCCCCCAAAAATATATAAAAAAAACTTTTTTTCCTCAGTTTAGGCCAATACGTATTCTTCTACATATTTTTCGTAAAAAAAATTGCAATAAGCGTTTATTGATTGGTTTGCGCAAAATTTATAGCGTTTACAAAATAGGGGATAGTTTTATGGCATTTTTATTAATATTTTTTTTTTTTACTAGTAATGGCGGCGATCAGCGATTTTTATTGGTACTGCGACATTATGGCGGACACTTTTGACACATTTTTGGGACCATTGCCATTTTTATAGCTATCAGTGCTATAAAAATGCATTGATTACTATAAAAATGACACTGGCAGGGAAGGGGTTAATAGAAAAAGTCCATATATAAGTAACATGAATCACTTAAGTAAAAGTCCATGAGGAAATAAAACATATCCCTTGATGATAAGCATAAATTGATGTAGGTTAAATCACTGCAGTTAATGTCCTACGATCCACACCACCAAGTGACATGTAAACAGTATAGGTGAACCCTCCACCGGAATAATGGGCTGCTTACCAGAGGGCAAGCAAATCGAGCAATTGGCTGTAGCCCAGCCACGGCCTTTAACTCCTCAGGGACCCCGGATGGAACAGGTTAACCACAGGTATTCGATGGCAGCCAAACTCCAATTATATCTATAGAGAGTGGGTACCTGTAAGCAAGCCAAGGCTGTAGGTGTGTGGCTTGATCATCTGTCCTATAGTGTGTGCTGACTATGCCTGGTGAGAAGTTTTTTGCCAGCAAGCGGCAAGTCAGACAGGATCGTGCCAATGCTGCAATTTATGCTTATCTAAGGGATATGTTTTATTTCCTCATGGACTTTTACTTAAGTGATTCATGTTACTTATATATGGACTTTTTCTATATACCATACTCTCAGAGTTTCCAATCAAGAGTGTTTTAAATTTTGTGGCGCGGCTTTTTTGTTCTTGTATTGCTATCTGTGTATCGCACGCTAGCTGCCCGCTATAGTCTGTTAATTTAGTGTGAGTATTAGCGCAGTTTTGTTTTTTCCCTAGGGAAGGGGTTAACACTAGGGGGCGAGGAAGGGGTTAATCATGTTCCCTGGGTGTGTTCTAACTGAAGGGGGGGTGGGACTGACATTGTACATACATGCCGGGAACGCGCGTCGGGGTCAGGGGCGAGCGCCCCTATTGGCTGAACGGCGAGATGACATATAGCTACGTGATCTCGCCCAGCCGTGCTGACCTGCCCTTGTATAACTGCGGCGGCTGGTCGGCAAGTAGTTAAAGTATAAAAAAAGCCAAACTTTTTTTTTTTTCAGATTTTTTCATATTTTGGATTGAATTGGGAAGGACTAAAGCCACTGTATCTATTTTCATTAGACTCCCAAACAGATACACAGCAATAAATATCTGACAGTAGTTCTAATCCCTCACCACTCTGTCTAAATCTAAATAAGTGTTGCCTTTATTCACTGTGGGGGTTTTTTTTTAAAAAAAATTCATTTTGGCATCTCAGTGCTGCTGATTTCCCCAGTTTCTTTCAGCCATTTTCAGTCCACATGCTCTTGCTTCAGTATCATAAACATATTATTGCTATGCACCTTTCCTGCCCGATGTGTCTCGGCACAGAAGCTTGTAGTCTCAGTCGGGGGAGAGTTTGAAAGTGTGACACCACAGGGGGAGCATAACAGTTCATTGCCTTAAAGGGGAAGTTGGGCCCTACTTCTACGATTGATCAAAGGAGTGCAGGTGTTCTGCACTCCTTTAACCCATTTTCAGCAGGCTAAAGCCCACTGTTGGTAAATGTCACTCAGCTGGTCCAGGCTTGGGAAAGATCCAGACTTTATAGTCGGGATCCACACAGAAGCCTGGACTGGTAGCTGGCTCAGCCTCTCAGCACTCTGTTAAGAGGCTAAGCCAGCTGCTCTTTCCCCTTCCCAGTTCAGTGCACCAGTGATTGCTGGAGGTACAGTGGAGCGAAAGGGAGATCTGAGCTATTGGTGGTGCAGAGGCTGTGGGGGACAGATACAGCATTGCATTGATGCTGCATCCACCTAGATAAGTACAAGCGTTTGTTTTTTTAATATATATAACCCATACTTCTCTTTTAATGGTGGCAGGATCACCAGATATGAAAGCTGCAGGTTTAAAGATATCAAAAACAACATTTGGAGATGCATTCAAATATCTGCTTGTGGTTCAAAGAAGTCTTAATTTTTTTTTTTTTTTACTTTCAGTTAATATTTGGGCGATATGAGAAACCAGTGGGTCATTTGGCTTATAAGCATACAACATAACAGGACTATAATTTTTCGATTGATTTTCAAAACAAATGTGCTTCTTTTTAAAGCATGTTTGTGTATGATGTTTTTCCTGGATTATAACCATGCCATCCACTTGTTCTGATTTACCAGATTATTGACTGCATCTTGACAAATAATACTGATAATTATATATTGGATTTATGGTTGCTTTATATTCTTTGCTATAGGGCATCCAAGTGACCGCTACAACTCCCTCCATGAGGGCAGTCAGATTTGAGACCGGTCTGATAGAACTGGAGTTGTCGAATCGAATTCAGACGAAAGCCTTACCTGGAAGCAGTAGCTATCTAAAGCTTTTTGGCAAATGTCAAGTTGATTTGAACTTAGCTCTTGGACAAATTGTGAAACATCAAGTAAGCATCTTTAGATTTAGTTAATGTAATCATTTTCATTTGGCTTTTTTATGTACATGGTGAATTTCTTCTTTCCATTACCATAACTTGTCTAGACTTGTATTTTGTTGCAGTCATCCTTACATGCCTTTTCTTAAATATTAATATATTGTGATTCATGCAGGTTTATGAAGAGGCTGGATCAGATTTTCATCAAGTTGCCTATTTTAAAACCCGCATAGGCTTGCGTAATGCACTGCAGGAGGAGATCAGCGGCTCTACAGGCAGAGAAGCAGTGCTTATTACCTTGAGTAGACCCATTGTCTATGCACAGCCTGTAGCCTTTGACAGAGGTACTAGCAGCTGCCTTTCTATTCCTGTCTACCTTTCACAATCAGTGTAGAGTACCCTAAACAATACTTTACTTACCTCAGATGTATAAAAATATGATCATAAATAAGAGGCTGATTTTCTTAGCTTATTTCGGTCATACCTATGTGTGTGTTCATAATTTGTTCCAAAACACATTGCAACCTTTTCATTCTGTACAGTTCTCTTGCAAGCACTCACAATTTATAAAGCCTGCTTATGTTTATTGTTTTTTTTTATAATCCTTTTAGAAACATTTAAATTCTTGCAGCCCTGCTGGTTGCTTGCAGGTATTTTTATATTCTGCATCTTACAAAATGTGCTTGTTCCCGATTGAGTGTTCATAATTTGACACCGTTTACGTTTTTTTTTTTTGCTTTTTTTCCTGGTTATGTTGCTCATGCCCACAATATTAACCATTAGTCTCTATATGTACTAGATCCTGAAGAGATTTCCCAGTTAATAAACTGAATAGGTATGACAAAGTTTTATCATTTACTTCTCATAATGACATATAAAGTGACTTAATTTGTATCCCCTTTTTCCGATCAAAGCTGTGCTATTCTGGCTGAATTATAAAGCAGCATATGATAACTGGAATGAGCAGAGAATGGCACTAAACAAGGATATTCACATGGCAACAAAGGAAGTAGTAGACATGCTGCCCGGAATTCAGCAGACATCTGCCCAGGCTCTTGGAACTCTTTTTCTCCAACTCACAGTCAATGATTTGGGGATATGTTTACCTATCACCAATGCACCACAGGTATTGAGCTCAGCACCACACTTAAATTTTTAACCATTTGTTATAAACTAATGTGTAGTAATTTATATAAGCATCTGCAGGATACACATATAATTAGTGATGTGTTACACTTATGCCGAGTACACGCGATCGGTCAAACCGATGAAGCTGACTGATGGTCAGTCGTGCCTACACACCATCGGTTAAAAAAAACGATCGTGTCAGAACGTGGTGACGTAAAACACAACGACGTGCTGAAAAAACAAAGTTCAATGCTTCCAAGCATGAGTCGACTTGATTCTGAGCCTGCGTGGATTTTTAACCGATGGACGTGCCTACAAACGATCGGTTTTGTTCTATCGGTTAGGTATCCATCGGTTACATTTAAAACAAGATTGCTTTTTTTTAACCTTTGGATAAATAACTGATGGGGCCCACACACGATCGGTTTGGTCCGATGAAAACGGTCCATCAGACCGTTCTCATCGGTTTGACCGATCGTGTGTACGCAGCATTAGCCTTTTCATCACCTCATTCTTTTTATGATCAATTTCTGTTTTGTTTCTTCCAGGCAAATCACACCGGTGACTTTGATACAGGCTCTGCATTGGTACTGACCATTGAAAGTACTTTGATAACAGCATGCTCATCAGAGTCTCTGGTGAGCAAGGGGCACTTTAAAAACTTCTGCATTCGTTTTGCTGATGGATTTGAGACCTCTTGGGATGACTGGAAACCAGAAATCAGAACGGATCTAGTGATGAATGCATGTAAGTATATTTCTCTGTTCATTTGTTTTGTTATAGCCACAAAATGTCAAGTAATACAGTGGGTATAGAAAATAATCTTCCCCCCCTTTAAAATAATAACAACTCCATAGATTTTCAATGGGGTCTAAGTCTGAGCTCTGACTAGGCAATGCAAGGACATTCACCGTTTTTTTTACCTTCAACCACTGTGTGGTCATTTTTACTGTGTCTTTTGGCTCATTGTCATGTTGGAAGGTAAACCTTCTTTCCGTTGACAACTTTCTGGCAGAGGGCAGCAGATTTTCCTGAATAATTTGATGGTATTTTACCCCATCCGTTTTTCTTCGCTCCTGACAAGTGCTCCAGTCCCTGCTGCAGAGAAATACCCCCATAAGAGAATTTTTCCACCTCCATGCTTTACTGTAGGGATGGTGTTATTTGGATGGGGAGCTGTATTCGATTTCCGCCAGACATATTGTTTGGTGTTGAAGGCAAACAATACAATTTTAGTCTCATCTGACCACCTTAAATGTAGGCCACATAGAAAATAGTGTTATTGTCAAATGAGACTAAAATTGAATGGTGATTCTTTTTTATACCCACTGGGCCAGATTCAGAGAGATCGGCGCATCTTTAGATAGGCGTAGCACATCTCATATGCGCTACGCCGTCATAACATTGAGAGGCAAGTACAGTATTCACAAAGCACTTTGCTCCCATATGTACGCCGTGTAACGTAAATGGGCCGGCGTAAGCCCGCCTAATTCAAAGTAGGGCGTGTTGTATTAAAATGAATCGTGACCCCATGTAAATGAAGCGCCGAGTCCGAACGGCGCATGCGCGCGCATGCTCAGAACCATGTCAAATTTACTCCCTAACATACGCCGGCTCAATGCCTGTGACGTGAACGTAACCTATGCCCAGCCCCATTCATGTACGACTTACGTAAACAACGTAAAATTCCTTTGCATTACCTGCGCCTCATATAGCAGGGGTAACTTTACACCGGACGTACGCCTTACGTAAACGGTGTAGCTTACTGCGACGGGCGCAAGTACGTTCGTGAATCGGCGTATCTAGCTCATTTACATATTCGACGCGTAAATCAACGGAAGCGTCCCTGGCGGCCAGCGTAAATATGCACCCAAGATACGACGCCGTAGGAGACTTACGTCGGTCGTATCTTGGCGAAATTCAGGCGTATCTTGTTTCCTGGAATACAGCGCATAGATACGACGGCGCATCCTTGAACTTACGCCGCGTATCAACAGATACGTTGGCGTAAGTTGTCTGTGAATCTGGCCCACTGTATGTAGAAATTCTACTAAATGTGTACACCTTCTTTACAAACTGTTCCGCTCGGACTATTAAAATCAAATCACCCTTCCCCTCGAAAACAGTTTCTTTGCCTTTGAAGCTTAGAACTTCATGGGAAACTATGGTACATTTTCAGAACATACACTCTTAAGGTATTATTGTAGAATTTACCTAAAATTATTTTATCCCAAGTCTTTTAACTGTTTACAAACTTGATAAATCATATTTGTATTTTCTATGCAAATTTTAAAATTATCCCTATAGTGACTAAAGTGAATTATGTTTTATATAGGTTTTTAGGTAAATTGTTTTATAAGTTTACAATATCAGCTCTTTGTAATTTTGAATTGTTTATACATTTTGGAAAATCACTTAAGCCTAGTACACACCACTAGTCTGTAAAAAAACAACCTGACATCACTGGTAAGAGCCACTGTACTAACAATCCAATGTTAGTACAGTATTCTCCCCTGCTGTTCTATTGTGTTCTGACAGGGGGACTGTGGCTGAGAGCGCTGATCAGGAGACGTTAGGCTGCTGGTTTTCCAGCATGCTCAATCGAAAAAAGCTGGCCGAACAGCTGCCATACACTAGAGCCGAATGTCGGCTGTTTTTTTATTAAACCAGCTGATGTCGCCCAACATTCGGCCGTGTGTACTAGGCTTAAGAGTGTACAGGTGAATGGGTACAAAAAGCCTCCAGTGCTGTTTCTTTTTATATATATATGATATAGGGAAAAAATTACAAGCTTGTCTTTTTGAATTTTAGGGCCTGGTGGCTACAGAATTGGGTTGATTTACTAAAACGGCTGCATTTGGAATCTGGTGCAGCTGTACATGGTAGCTAATGAGCTTCTAAGGCTGGGTTCACACTGATACTACAGGATAAATATATATAATAGTGCGCTATATTACAATGTGTTGGTAAAAAAATATAGTGTGTAAGGCTGCCGACACAACATGGAAAAACTGTAAGACGAAATATAAAGAAAAAATGTGGCGCCAATAAAAACACAAATGCCCTGTAAGGCAGTATCAGACTCACAAAATCAATGAGACTTGGACAGTGAGTACATATGAAGAGATCGAGGAGACTCCCCCACAATCAGGTGAGTACCCGGATCAATAAATCGTGAATAATGAGTGTATCGACTCAAACCACATTTCAATCAACAGGGAAGTGAAATCCACAATGTAAAAAACTGTGCACATAAATGAAAACAAGTAACTGTGATATTCATAAAGTGTCAAAGTAGAAAAGAACAATGGTTGTCATGAACCATGAAGTCCCATTTAGTGCATATAAATAATTTGTATGCATAAAGTTTATACAGTCCCAGGGAACATCAATCTTTATGGTAAACGGTGTTATATCTCCAGACAAAATCAGCAGTAGAAATAAATAAGTTGTACCCTTACCGGATGGAGTAGACCACATCTCACCATACGGTGGGGGGTCTTCAAGGCTTGCGTAGGCCGATTGCCTTACAGGGTTAACTCTCCAGGCACTCCTAATGCTCTTTTCCGGTAGGACCTTTCCACTCTGATTGAACCAGGGATCTGGAACTGGTGACAGTGATGATGATATTCCTGGAGGTAGATATGCACCCCAGTAGAAGTATTTTGATACGAAACCGGTCGGGCATCTGATCATATCCATCCCACACTGCGCACAGCTACTTTTATCCTTCTCTGAAGTGTGTGTGCCCTTGATGCTAAGATTGCTTTTGCAGTGCTGCTTTCTTTTTTGGTGTGATAATGGTTTATTGAGAATCCCTTATTTGAGACTTTTGGGAGCTTATCCTTATTTTTGAAAATTTTTAATAAATTTTTTTATGCGATGAGGAGGTGTTTTTTTCTTTTCTTTTTAATTTATACTGGTACACTGGATCCCCTGAGAACTCCAACTACCTCCAGGAATATCATCATCACTGTCACCAGTTCCAGATCCCTGGTTCAATCAGAGTGAAAGGTCCTACCGGAAAAGAGCATTAGGAGTGCCTGGAGAGTTACCCCTGTAAGGCAATCGGCCTACGCAAGCCTTGAAGACCCCCCACCGTATGGTGAGATGTGGGTCTACTCCATCCGGTAAGGGTACAACTTATTTATTTCTACTGCTGATTTTGTCTGGAGATAATACACCGTTTACCATAAAGATTGATGTTCCCTGGGACTGTATAAACTTTATGCATACAAATTATTTATATGCACTAAATGGGACTTCATGGTTCATGACAACCATTGTTCTTTTCTACTTTGACACTTTATGAATATCACAGTTACTTGTTTTCATTTATGTGCACAGTTTTTTACATTGTGGATTTCACTTCCTGTTGATTGAAATGTGGTTTGAGTCGATACCACTCATTATTCACGATACTACAGGATAGTCTTACGACTTTCATCCTACTTTGCTCTGAGACATCGGTCCTACATCCATCTGACTTGAATGAACAGGATACTACTTTGATCCGACTTTGTGATAGTCTGACTTGTCCTTTGACCAATCAAAACAATCCAGTGTGAGATAAATTCCTTTTACTGCTGCTGTAATCACCATGTCGGATGGTAAGGACAAGGGTCCTACTTTGATCCGACTTCAATGATATTCAATAGGCTGAAGTAGGATCAAAGTCGGACCAAAGTAGTACAGGGAGCATGCGACATGAGCTCCCAATGTCAGAGCATTTCTCATACCAGTGTGAACCCGGCCTAAAGTCGGCTTGTTCAATTAAGCTTTGGCAATAAAACTAGGAAGCTGATTGGTTTTTATGCTGAGTTGCACCAGATTTTTCACTTTACAGTTTTAGCAAATAAATCCTAAAGTCTGATCATTTTGTCCGTAGTGTTGGTAACTTACAGGCGGTGTTCTTATTTCCGGTGGATACAAGTTTATCTTTGAAGAGCATGACATGTAGTTACCGTAATAGTGTATGGCATTTATCCTTAACTTATTAAAAGTTAAATATTCTTGCTTTTGTAGGTGTTGTGCCAGATGGAACATATGAAGTGTGTTCTCGGACAACAGGGCAGGCTTCGGCAGGTACGATCAAAATAGCAATTCCTATAATAACCTTGAGGATTTATGAGAATGCAGTTTGGTTTGTATATTCTTGTGCTGAGTTTCTAAAAAAAAGAATGCACTCATATTCATATGTATTTTCTTATTCAACACTAGAAAGCAACAGTGCTGGCACGTGGACCCTCAATGTATTGTGGAAGATGTGTGGCATTGATGTGCATATGGATCCAAATATTGGAAAAAGGCTTAATGCCCTTGGCAATACTCTGACCACACTGACCGGAGAAGAGGACATAGATGATATTGCAGATCTGAACTCTGTAATCATGGCTGATCTCTCAGATGAAGATGAAGTTGACAGCATGTCTCCTACAGTCCATGCAGTATGTTCACATACAAGCATTTGCCATTATTGTGTTTGTCCTGATTTTTTTTTATTTCACTTCAGGCTGACGCATACAGTATGCATTTGATTGTCTATAGGGAGGAGGGCTAACCATGATATGCAAGTGGGTATGAATGCTGGTGGCTAGATACAACGCTTCTTCCTTTTTGACATTTCTACCTCAAGCTGATATGGCGGTTACTTAGGAAATGTAGCTCATGTTAAACCAGTAATGCCTCCAGAAATATTTTTGTATTTTGCTTACTGTCTGTTTCTAATATAATACCTAATCATTTAGAGCATTGACCTACTTATTATTTAAAACTAGATTCTATGAACCAATTGGGAGAAATATGTTTTTCAGTCTCTAGGCAATGGCATGATGCTAACTCATTCTACAATCCTGCCAATGTAAAGTCTCACATGGACATGCCACTGTTCACAGTAGTTTATCTGTATTGGTATGTGTAATCTTGCTATGTATTGATAATAGGCTTGGAACGCTGCAATTAAATTTGCACTAAAGCTTAAAAAAAATCCACAGCAAAGAGAATTTTGCCATATGACTGTGGTGCCTAATGTAAGTGTGTACAATTTAGATGAAAATGCCTTTCTATCCTCTTTATTGTAGGCAGTATATAGGCATGCACTTGTTGAATTTATACACAAGCAGGATTGTGTCATTTTTAAGGATAGATTACATTTGTGAATCTGAAAGCTGAGTGAGAAATCTCAGAAGCCAGTTGGTCAATCTGACTAAACAGATACAGCTGGCTGTACATTAGCCTTTATTAGCCCTTTCTGTTGTGCTATTTAGAAGCAATAAAGCTTGCTGACACTTGCTGTACATTGAACAGACTGGCACCTCAATTAGTTTGATACAGATTTATTTCTAAGTTACTGGCATTTTATAGAAGAAGATCCTGGACTGCCGCACTCCTTAAAACAATGTCTTTATTGTACAAATGAAATCCAAAAAACTGGCATTTTTCAAGCTTAGGGTAAATTTTATCAATACATATTTTCATTTACTTTTAGGGATATGTATATATATATATATATATATATATATATATATATATATATATATATATATATATATAGCAGTTTGCCTGGGGAAAGTTCATGTACATTCGTTCTGTGAGTATGAAGTAAAAAAACAAATCCCATTTCCTGTTCTGGGCAAAAGTCCTTCAGTGATTTAAAACAGAATATACTACATTTGGACATTAGATGGTGCTAAGTATTATAGAAATTTCCAATGATGCTTGATGCCACCTAGTGGCCAAATGTAATATTTTCAATTTTAACAGCACAGGAACATTTGCTTTGTTGCTCGATTCACACAGAATGAATGTAGATTCACTTATTATTTTTATACACCCCTTATTGTTACCAGTCATGGTCAGGTGCTTATTACAAGTTTTAGAAATATGTAAGAGATCATTAACTAGAGTGTTTTTTGTGCGTAAGCCAGGAGGTATACTTACTGTTTTGTGACCGAAATGTGGCCCTTTGGGGAGCAATAAAGCCTTTGGTTTAGAGTACTCCCTCTCCTCTCATAATGTTTATCTTTGCTCATTTTCCTCCGTTACTTTCTTCTAAACTTTGCAAGGTAGTTGCTTCATCAATTAGTATATTACTGGATTGTCGGAGAAACTAATATAATGTTTACATAATGTTTACTGTCCAGAATTCAGAAGCAGTTTTTATAAAATGGAGAAAGCCACAAGCTTTACCTTGGTCAGCGACTTGTAATCACCTACTTGGCCTCAACCACAAACGTCAACGTTACTCAGTCCCCTGCAGATTATCTCTCTGGTTCAGGAAATATCTGACTCCGGTCCTGTCAGTACACACAAAAGCGCAAGCAGGTCTCGCTCATGGGCAAATGTATGTAAAAAAATAATAATAAAGTTACAATAAAAATGGTCTTCAAATCAATCCACACATTTAATTGGGTGAATTGTAAAAGGAATGAAATCTGTTACTAAATCTATGATTATTGCATGCCTAACTCACAGGGAGATTGTGTTGCAAATGATGGAGTTATATAGACCTTTGTGTTATGAATATTGGTATGTAACAAATTATATTTTTCTAGGATACTGTTGACCACAGACGACCTGGGCAGCTTGGAAGCCAGAGTGTTGATCAAAGAGGAAGGAAATTTGTGAAACGCTTGGTTGATATACGAGAACTCAATGAACAAGCCAAAAGTTATTGATGATCTCAAGTAAGTAACTTTTACAGGAATAGTTTTGGTAGATCTGAAATATATATCAATTGTGTTCGTGCAAAAGCAGATTCCTGAAGTTTTTTAGTTATTCCCTAGCTATTGCTGTGACTGTTGCACATGTGTATTATGTCATATGGTAAGCACAGGAAACTGGGTAGTAAGCACAATAAGTCAAAGGTTACAGCTTAGAGAACATGCACTCAAAGCAGAAGTAGAAGATTACGGCTTAAAATAAAATTCTCTAAATCTACTTGCATCCACAATCTAGATTTGCAGACTAACCTACCCTGCAATGAAATAATCGATATACATTCCTTTTCTGAAGCCGGTCCCACCCTGAGCTATTAGCGGTGGCTTCTCTAAGTAGATAAGTAGATGGGTGCAAAAGAGACAGCCGACAATGGAAGCCCCATAGTAACTCTATGGGTCACGTCACTTCCCAGGCATTTCCCAGCCGTTGTCGGCTGTCTCCTGCACAGAGCTTCCGCTGCTGGAGACTGACCAGAGTGGTTTCAGAAAAGGAATGTATAGCAATTTTTGCTCTACAGCGTTAGATCGGTTAGTCTTATATTCTGGATGCAAGTAGATTAGAGATTTTAGTTTCAGGGTGAACTTTCACTTTAAAGCCGAGTTTCTGACAAAAAAAAAATTAGAGTCAGCAGCTACAAATATTGCAGCTGCTGACTTACCATTAGGATACTTGCACGCAATGTCCTCACCCGAAGTCGATCTGTCCCGCTCTCGAGTGCAGGTTCCGGCATCTTCAGTAAGGGAATCAGGAAGGGAAGCCTTGTGGCTTCACAGCCTGGTTCCCTACTGCACATGCCCGAGTCGTGCTGTGCATCCTTATTGGTCCCTGTTGTCTTCTGAGACCTGTGTGTTTCTCAGAAGATAGTGGGGGGGTGGGGGCTTGGGACAGAGGAGGGGCCGGACATGGCGTAGATCACCACGGAATCTGCCAGAAGTAGAAGAAAATACCTGTATTAGGCAGGTATCTGCTCCCCCCCCCCCTAAAGGTGCCAATTGTGACACCGGAGGAGGGGAGGAACCGGAAAAAAGTGGAAGTTCCATTTTTTGGTGGAACTCTACTTTAAGTCCTTTAGCTTGTATGCTGTTGTATATATTTTCTCATATTTACATGGGACTCCTGCTGCTGCTCTAGTGTGTTCCCACAATCCAAAAACTTAGCAACAAATGAATGGTCTTTTGTGCAATTTTATTTTCTTTGTTGGTTGAACTAGATGGACTTGTGTCTTTTTTTTCAAACAGAATAACTATGTAATTTGACCCCACACTGTGTAGTGTTCTTGCTTGTACCATGGATCTGCTGTAGAAACATCAGATCATAAGCTCCATAGGGCCAAACACTGGTCCAATGATGAAAGTGTAAACTAGTATGTCAGTGCTATATGATCGTCACAAATATTTGCACTTCATTTGGTATTGTAATGCTTTTAGATGAAGAGCAATACATACCTGCATATATTCTGCAATCCTTATTCTTTTTTTATCTGCTGTCCAACCCCACTCAGATGATATGCAGCACTTTATATTAATTTTCATGTTTAGAAGTGATTTTAAGATTTCTGTCAAGTTTGCATTGCAGTGTGTGTAAAGCAACGTGAGTTATACAAAAAGTTTTGTCAGAACGATATGAAAGAGCATTTAGACATAATGGCTTAATACAATATTGAAAATAATGCATTATATGTTGACATTGAAACTAATTATGCATTCTATTTTTTTGTAAGAAAACTTGGGGCAAGTGAGGGAACCATAAACCAGGAAATTCAGCGCTATCAACACTTGGAGTCAGTGGCAGTAAATGACATTCGTAGAGATGTTCGAAAGAAGCTGCGCAGATCTAGCATGAGGGTAGGTTGCTGAAGAGCATTTTCATGTATATAATAAGATATTGTTGAGTGTAAATAAGAAGCTTTTTACTTGTTATAATTGTCTCCTCACTAGGCAGCCTCCTTGAAAGATAAATGGGGTCTTGGATATAAACCAAGCTACAATCGTTCCAAGAGTATCACTGCTTCTGGAAGACCACCTCTGAAACGAACAGAAAGAGCCAGGTACATGATGCTTTATACTCTCAAGGATTTAACATATTAATTAAATGTCTGCGCTAAGAATTACCTTATGTGCACAGTAGCAGAAGAAATAGGAGTATATACATTATTGGGCCCAACAACTCACTTGGTTGCCATTTTTCTTTTTCTTTTTTTTATATATATGCATCAAAGGAAAAAGTGAGTCTTTATCTGCTCAAGTTTAAAAAAAATAAAACAAATACCAAATGATCTTGTTTGAGATAAATATACCCTGTTTTTTTGTACACTTTTTTTCTACACATTATAGGGATTATATTAAAGTACCATTAGTGCTTATCTTATATTATACCATGCGTGCTTATATTAAAGCCTTTAGGCACAGCAGTTTGTCATCTTACTGTCATTAATGAATGTGTACTAGTGCAACAACTTGTACTTGCCTGTGTGGGATTAGATCATGCTAAATAGGAAAATCAGCAGTGTTTTGTGTTCTTGGTAGTTTTTATGCAGCGGTGTAGACCAGTGGCCTCCAAACTGCGGTCCGGGGGACGGATGTGGCCCTTTCTTGCCTTTATCTGGCCCTTGGTGCATTATTCCACCAATGGACATGATGGGGCACCATTCCTATTTTTCCCATTGATACCAACAATGGGGCACTATTCCTCCCATTAAAAACAATATTGGGGCATTGATGCCATGGCATTTTCTGCTCCCACTTGCCACAATCCGTTCCCCCTTAAGGTGGATGTAAACCTGATTCATGAAATTTGGGCTGGGCACATATATCTGCAGTGTTTTCTTATCTCTCTTCAAAGCACTGTGTCCTGTGGCTTTCTCCTGCCCTGTTCTTCTGTTATCAGCCTGATAACTTCTGACAAATTCTCTGACACATGAGATAAAAGCAGGCTGCATTTTGTGTCAGAAAGAGAGCTATAAATAGATTAGCAGGCAGCTTGCCATGTCACAGAACTCCTCTGAGAGTCTTTGCCTGTGGAGAGAGGGGTTGTGTGCCTTTCCTCCAATCAGCTGTCTTGGCTGTTTGCCCAGACTTCACACTCCATGTTAAACAGGAAGAGAACATCTAACACAATCTGAACTTTCTAAACAGTATTTAAAGTTTAAGACAGCAGATATACACGTAAAACCTATGTAGGGAGATTTGTTTTATCCCTGTGTATCATCTGAGGCTGTTCACTTCACTGGGTATATGTGAGGGTTTACATCCACTTTAAGCCTGAAGGACAGTAAATTTGCTTAGAAAGGTTGGAGACCCTTGATGTAGACACTATACTATAATAATTTGCATCAACATTTTAGATGCACAACCAGTAATAGGCACGATGAAGCTTTTGCCCAACTAACACGTAGATATCAACTTGTAATAGACAATAGAAAGCAGTTCCTCACAAGTACATTGTTAATGCTTTTTGCTTTTACATAGTATGTGTTTGGCGTGTTGTGTATAGCCCCCTAACGAAACTTATAAATTGATCTGTAACCCTTTTAGTGAGTTTTTGTCCAGCCTGTTATTTTCTTTACACTGCAGTACTTTTAACTGTCCTTATCAGGAGACAAAAATCATATCTATTTGCTTTCCTGTTTAGTTCTAGAGTAGAGGGCGAAGAGCTTCCTGAAATTCGTGTTGAAGCTGCTTCTCCTGCAGGTCCAAGAGTGACATTCAACATTCAGGATAGTGTAAGTATAATGCTCAAACTCGAATGGCCCATCTCACCAGAATCAAAACTTGTGCTCCTATATGTTGGGTGGTTACATATCAAAGTTATTAGGTATGTCCCTATACTTTACATATTACTCATAAAAATTACACCCTCCCCCCACAGGCATTTTTCAACAATAGTGAACTCCTGTTATCCTCCTCCACCTCCATCCTTGTGAAAAAAAACAGGCATTTGGAGGAGGTGGGGTCCCCTCCGTGTTAGTACTTGGAAGCTTCCAAATCCCCTGAAAATTATTATAATGTAATCCCATTTACAATACCAGTATTTAGATAAAAAACGTGCCCATTTCAAAACCAAGTTTTTGTGTAAAAACTTTTATGTTCTGGCAAGTTAGTTCATTTCAGTTTATTTTTATTTACTAAGTTGATCTTCTTTGGTGACATCTTAGACTCTTTCTTTTGTTTTAGTTGTTTTGCTATTTTAATTATGAATTGTATTCACCTTACTGGATAAAATCACCTTACTATGTGTCCTCAGTCTTTAAGATACATTTATGATTTCATGCCCTAATGTAAGCTTTATCTTTGTATGACATCCATTGGTTTATGAGTGTTATCTAAAATCAAGTGTTTTTATTTTTTTTTCCTTTTTCAATAAATGAAGTTAAATAAAACAGTTTTAGGGATAAATCGTCAATCTCGCAGTTCTTTGGAGGAAGGGTATTTCAAGGTATTTGTAAATGAAAAACTCTCAATTTCACACTAACTTCATGCAAATGCTAATTACTTTTTACTCTTTACCACCTGAAATATAAGCAAAATGTGCATCAATTAGTTTTATTTATTGCTGATGCTAAAACAAATGTTAAGTAACACAGTTTTTTGAATTCCTTTAATATCAGTGGACAAATGCATCTGTCTGTAAGAACCTCTAAAATCCCCATGGACATATAGGCAGTGGCGTCTCCAGCTTTCATATTTAGGGGGGGCACATGGGGGGACAGGGACAAAAGTAGGGGGGGCAACTATAAAATGCAATTTTATGTATATATATATATATCCTGGGGCCCTTTACTACGATCCCACTATGGGCCCTTTCACATGTTCTGCAGTGAGCTCCCTTCCTACTATACTGGGGCCCCCCAGGGTGGCAGAAAACAAGAGATATATGTCACCAGCACACCAAGAAAATATAAGGGTCCAGAGCAGTGGGAGAACTATCAGGGTTGCAAAGGTTGTCTTGCCAACGGGCCCTGGTGTTCTGCCACAGTGGGGATCCCCAGCTGTCCTGTCCCTGCTATTTACAGCGCTGGTCTGGCGTCTGTCTCCTTGGCAGCGGCTGCAGTGTATTAGGACCTAGTGCTGGTGACATTATGGGTGCATGCAGGGGAAGGCTGGCACTATTGGTTATAGAGAGCCGAGCCCCCAGCTGGTCACCTAGTAGCAGTAATGCTGTATAACCTTCTCTGTTGACATGCTGATCGGCATGTGATCCAGGTGATGCTCCCAGTCAGATCTAATAAACAAAGTATTTATTAGCATCAAGAGTACAACCACATAAATATAATCAACCGTATGATCAGCAGCCATGTGGGCTCTATGTCTGTAAAGTGTGGGCTTTGATCAATAAAATCACAGATATTTATGACTAGGATTTGACTAAGAGCATCACCTGGATTGCATCCCGATCAGCATGTCAGAGAAGGGTCCACTGCTGCTAAGCAACCTGCAGGGAGCTCCACTGTCTACAACCAATAGAGATGGGCTCGGGTGTGTTTGAAATCCTACATGCCCTATCACGCCAGGAAGCCGACACTCCACAGTGTTAATCAATGTATGGGCTGCCTAAGAGCTAAGACCAGCCATTGCCAGTTTAAATCTCAGCTGGTTCAGCAGAAACTGGCTGAGATTTGAACCATTAATGAGCAGATTCTCTTATAATTATCACTAGTGGTTGCTGTATAGTTACTAGTGATAATCACTGTTTGTCGGGAGAATATCATTGCTGGGCAGGAGGGATATTCTCCTGTCACCACTGTCTGTTGATGGGGGAATCATGCAAGTTTCTTTCCTGCAATCTGTGGATGCAGGAAAGAAATTTGCACCGTATATTATCTGCCTAACTGAAAGTGAAAGTAAATTGTGAATGTTTTGAAAGAACAGGAGAGGGGAGGGAGACAGATGGGGGGGAGAAGGGATGGAGATAATGTATTTCAGTGATTACAGTGTACTGCAGTCTGCAGTGCACACACTTAAACACGGCCCAGGCTAGAATATCTGGTTGTGTGAGCGCTCGCATTATGCAGTGTCGGCGAGCACAGGGAGGGGGAGGAATCCCCCGCAGAGCTGACTGGGGACGCTCTCCCTCTCGGGGAGCAAAATACAAAAAATGCAAAAAAAGAAACAAACATTTTTTTTGGGGGGGGGGCACATGGTGGGGCACAGCATGATGTTGGGGGGGGGGGGTCAGGGCCCCCTCTGCCCCCCCCCCCCTAGGGACGCCTCTGCATATAGGCTATAAATGAAAGGGACAGTCAAGGTTTTTTTTTTTTTTTTTTTGCTTTTTCTAAATAATAAACATGTCATACTTACCTGCTCTGTGCAGTGGTTCTGCATAGAGCAGCCCTGATCCTCTTCTTCTCGGGTCCCCCGCCGGCGAACCTAGCTTTTGGCCAGTGCCCCCAATAGCAAGCCACTTGCTATGGGACATTGGTGTGTGTGCTCCCTCTCTCCTCATTGTCTCCCACTGCTGTCTCAGCCAGTGAGGAGAGACCTGGGACAACTGAGGCTCCTGTGCACATCGCTGGATCGATAGGGGGCTCAGGGGAGTATTGGGGAGGGGGACTGAGGGGGGGAGCAGCACACAGAAGGTTTTTTACCTTCATGCATAGAATGCATGAAGGTAAAAAAAAAACTTCAGCCTTTACAATCACTTGAAGTTGCTTTATAGACCTACTCCCAGTTAGTCCAAATAACAAATATACTACATATAAATTTGGGGGAACAAGGCAATGTAAGGCACAAGGGGTTACAGATTAAAGTTAAATATAACCTGAACTGTGGTAGCTGTGACCAAATAGTGCAAACAGGGCGATAGACTATTTACCAGTCTGAAGGCCTCCTGAAGATGATCATTTCCCCATTACTGATTTCTATTTCTCATTCTAAACCGTGCCTTTGTGTGGAGGAAGCCATCTTGGTAGAAGAAGGGCTTTGCTTCCTCAAATCAGAACTTTCCACAGATCACAATTTGATGACTGTTGGGGGAAAATTCAAGAAGATCTTTGCACTACAAGTTCTCTAGTACAACTTGCTCTCTAGCAAGGAAAACAATTCAGCAGCACAGTAGTGAAATTGCCTAATTTAATGAGCAATCGGAGGCAGCAGTGCCTTAGATGATACAACCCTTTCCTTCAAGGGAAATGTGCTGCTACGGTATTTTGCAGGTGGAATTCAAAGTAGAACAAATATGTAGTTTCGTTTTAGGCAACAGTTCCCAAAAAGTGTATTGGGAACTGGTGAGAGTGCAGAGAAGGGCAACACAATTGATAAGAGGCATGTAGGACCTCAGCTATGAGGGAAGGTTAGCTGAACTGAATCTCTTGAGAAGCGGCATTCTACATGGTGATATAGTCACCATATCCAAACTTGTCCATATAATGAGCTTTGTTTAAAGTTATTCCAGGAAAGGAATTTTTTCCCTTGGTGGAACAAATTAAACCATGCTTTAACAATTTCAGCACAGAAGGTTTTACCCCCGTAATGACCAGGCCATTTTTTCCGATACGACACTGACAATTGCACGTTTTAATTTTTTTGCGCTATAAACAAAAAGACCGCCAATTTTGAAAAAAAAAAACAATATTTTTTTACTTTCTGATATGAAACAACATACCCAATAAATCAATCAATTTAGGTCAGTATGTATTTTGCTATATATTTATGGTAAAAAAAAATCCAAGAAGCGTATATTGATTGGTTTGTGTAAAAGTTATAGCATCTACAAACTATGGGATATTTTTTTTTTTTTTAAATGGCATTTTTTTTTTTTACTAGTAATGGCGGCGATCAACGATTTTTAGCGGGATTGCGGCGGACAAATCGGACATCTAACTGACACTTTTGACACTTTTTTGGGGACCAATGACATTATTACAGTGATCTGTGCTAAAAAATATGCACTGTTACTGTACATAATGACACTGGCAGAGAAGGGGGCGATCAAAAGGTTAAGTGTGTCCCTAGGAGTTGCTTGCATACTGTGTGGGGGATGAACTCACTGTATGAACAGGGAGGCCTGTGTTCCAGCTTAGCAAGATCTCTCTGCTAATACCTGACAGGATGGCGATCTGCCTTGTTTACATTGGCAGACCACCATCCTGTCTCTCTGGGGAGCGATTGTGGGTGGCCAGAGGACATCGCGTCCGCCCGACCCACTGATTGGCTCCCCCTGTGGCCAATCAGCATGCGCCCCTCTTGGCTCTTGCACGTACAGGTACGTTGTTTCGCGCAATAGAGCTGACCTGCCGTGGTATATCTACTGCGGCCAGTCGGCAAGTGGTTAAGAGTCTTTTGCCTTTCTCTGGATCAACTGTTGGTATAGCGTTCTCTATATCAAGTTTTGTAATTTGTATTCATTTTGTTTTCCATTTGGGATGGGAGAAGCCTAGTGCTCGTTGTCAAAATATAACATACCGTAGATTTTTAGAGAGCCTAACCAGATAAGGTTAGTTATACAAGGGCACCAAATTTTGTCCATTGATAAAACAACAAATGCATCTTGTTGCCAGCAGTAAAAAGACCTTGCTGTACAATTTGCTACATATATTTGCATGAACAGATTCTTTCACTATAATAGACCTTTGATTTTCAGGAAATCTTGGTGAATCAGACTACCATCTTTACAACTGCAGTGCTTACATTTTTATTTGCTCTCGGTGGCTGGGTGTCCTCCATACCTGTGTACTGTTATTGATCACAACATTATTCCATCCAATCTCTTTCATTGCTTACCAGCTCATTTGTGTCTCTTATGGAAATTCTTGGGTTTTTGAAATACCTGCCAAATTTTTTCCTGGTAATAAGAGCTAAACAATGCCATATAACTCTTGTGTTTTTGTTTTTTTTGTTGTTTTTCTTCCCCCCCTGAAACAGTTTCCAGAGGAGGTAGATGGTGATCTGTTGTCAGTTACCATTGATGGTCCATCTCATTACTCATCCATTAGTGATGGTACACATCCTGTGTTCAGTTCCCCAAACACCCCACTAGTGTTTTCACCAGGCATTCCTTTCCAGACTGAAGAAAAGAGAGAAGACACTTCTTCCTCATCCTCCGAGGAGTCTGAAAAAGAAGAAGACCATGAAAGGGAGAAGATGTATATTTACAGGAAACCTCAGTGAGTGTTCTTCTATTTTATTTTAATTAGTGATCCAAATGAGCAGTTGTAGGACTCATTTGTAGTCGCATCTAAAAAAAACAAAAATTTTTTTGGCAGAGTAGCTCTAAATTACCTTGTCTGCAGCCTCACTTAAAGTCCCAATTTATCCTTTACTTTCATTTTCTGAACCAGGGATGGAGGTGCTATACTCATACACCTCATTTAACCACTTGCTTACTGGGCACATAAACCCCCTTCGTTCCCAGGCGAAATTTCAGCTTCCGGCACTGCGTCGCTTTAACTGACATTTGCGCGGTCGTGCGACGTGGCTCCCAAACAAAATTGACGTCCTTTTTTCCCCACAAATAGAGCTTTATTTTGGTGGTATTTGATCACCTCTGCGGTTTTTATTTTTTGCGCTATAAACAAAAAAAGAGCGACAATTTAAAAAATATATATATTTTTGTTACTTGTTGCTATAATAAATATCCCAATTTTTTTTTAAAAAAAACTATTTTTTTTCTCAGTTAAGGCCGATACGTATTTTTCTACGTATTTTTGTAAAAAAAAAAAAAAATCGCAATAAGCGACTGGTTTGCGCAAAAGTTATAGCATCTACAAAATGGGGAACAGCATTATGATTTTTTTTCATTATTTTTTTTTTACTAGTAATGGCGGCGATCTGCGATTTTTATTGGGACTGCGATATTGCGGCGGACTTATCGGACACTTTCGACACAAATTTGGGACCATTCACATTTATACAGCGATCAGTGCTATAAAAATGCACTAATTACTGTATAAATGTGACTGGCAGGGAAGGGATTAACACTAGGGGGTGAGGAAGGGGTTAAATGTGTAGCCTGGGTGTGTTCTAAATGTGTGGGGGGAGGGGGGTGACTGGGGGAGGTGACCGATGCTGTGTCTCTATGTACAAGAGACACAGATCGGTCTCCTCTCCTCTAACAGCACGTGGAGCTCTGTGTTTACACACAGAGCTCCACGTCTCTGCTGTTACCGGCTGTGTCAACGACGATCGCGTGTACCCGGCGGACATCGTGGCCGCCAGGTACACGCATCGGCTCCCCAGCGATGCGGCGGCACAGTGGTTACCCGCCGCGCGCCCCCCAGTGGCGCGCGCGGGTAATGCTTTCAAATGACGTCCAAAGACGTCCACTTGGCACCTGAGAACCGCGCTGTTGACGTCTTTTGTCAATAGCGCGGGTCTCAAGTGGTTAAAGTCCCAAATTTCCCCTCCCCCCCTTTTTTCTTAGCTCTAAATTATATTTAAAATTTTATAGAGAGTTGCACATATAGATATTTGTATAGAACCTGTAAGTCAACTAGTGGTTGGGTAACCTTGAAACACAAAAACCTGTAGGAGCCCATTCACCCCTATTCATTTTAAATCCTGTTAATACATTTACATAGGTAAGTCATTGTTTTACACTGTTTGTAAGAAAAGCTGAGAATATGTGGTATGCAATCTCCTGCAGGAGTAACCACTCATGTCCCACATTCTTCTCCCTGCTTGGGACTAAAAAAACACCCATAACATATTTCCCCTTTACTAAAAAGCACCTATCAACCCGTCCTATTCCTGGTAAGCGGTCCAGTGCTCCAGACTCCTGGCTGACTCATGATGTCACTACCAGAGCAGAGTCAGAAAATGCCAGGCATAGAAAATAACTTCCTGGTGCAGCTCAGCATGTAAGATAATGACATTGCTGCTCAATAGATACAGAAATGTCACCTGCAACAGTCTTTTTTCTACAGAACAATTTGTCCTTGTCAGGAATTTCTCCCTCTAATATGCCTGCTTTAAAAGGAGAGTTTCTCCATAAAAAGGCTGTCTATCAAAAAGCAGATTTCATTATACTGTTTTTATTAGTCAACTCTAAATATTGGAGATGAATTAACAGACCCCTCCAGGCTACTGGCAGCCTTAGACTGCACTGACTGAATGACCAGTCAACATTGACATCCCTTCCTCCGAGATTTGTAACCATTCCAAGCCCTTCCCCTACAGGCTCATGTCTAACTATTCACCTATGCACAAACTCCACCAACCTGATACACATTTAGGACCCGCTTTTCCTTTTAAGATGCCCATAAAATAAGGGCTCACAGCTTACCCAACAAAAAACATTGTAGTGATTTGAAGGTACTAATCGATTAGCATGCATTATTTTATACATAAGCTTTTAGATACAATTTGTTTTCCTTTACATTTTCAGTTGATATTTTCCTGCATGTTCATAATCACAAAGTATTTATTACATAAAATAAATATATATATAAAATTAAATACACCAGCGCTTAAATGTTTCATACACTCAATTTTTTTTTTCACGCACACATGCAAAAGACACGTTTGATAACATTTTTATTTTTATCAATGCTAATATTTGGTAGCTGTTATTTTTGTAATAATTGGGTAAATGAAAGTAAAAGTCATGCTAAAAATGAAATCTACCTTTATTATCTTTATAGGCAAACCAACCGCAAGAAAGCCTCTGGATTTGCTGCAGTCCATCAACTATTCACAGAGCGTTGGCCTAGCACACCATCCAACCGCAATGTATCCGGCACTGCCACTGAGAGAAACATAGACTTTGAACTAGATATAAGGGTAGAAATTGACTGCGGTAAATGTGTTTTGCATCCCACAATTCTGCAACCGGACCACGATGAAATCAGTATGAAAAGGTAATCTTTACAAAGCCTTGTTTAAATGTAGCGGTAGTGCAACCAAAAGGTAATGTTGTAAAGGGCCAAATGTATTTTTGTATATTTTTATACAAAAAGCTGGAGTTACTTCTCAACCATGATCTAGTGTCAGATCTTTGTTAAAAGACTGAATCTGATTGGTGCCAAAAGCTGAAGCAGAACTACAGTCCACATTATGATGGGTGGGCTGTTGCCATAATGTCCAAATAGGGACAGGAACTTTTACATATTATAGTACTTTCCTTCCAAAGTGCCCCCTCTTTTACCCTTGAAATGCAGTGTTTATAATCTCCCTAGTTGCTCTGTCATTACCCCTGATATTGCCTGGCTTTCTTTCAGGATAGGAATCTTCAGATTTTTTTATTTTTTTTATTTTGAATTTTATTAGTGTTTACATTTCACTAGACACATCTGAAGCTTCCAGATATCCAAAAAGGCATCTAGCTGGGTTACATATATTTGGCATTGTCAGAAGACAGTGAAATCGAATATATCTGACCAGAAGGATGTTATTACAGGACATTGCCATACCATGTAAAAAAAAGTTCCACCAGCATATCCGCCACATCTGTGAGAAATCAGAGTGGGAAATCTGCTGTTATCTTGATTGGCCATCCCCAGGGATGTAATTCCCATACATGCACACAAGATTTACTCCATCCTTACACCCAAGACATTGCGCATGGAGCCATGCAAAAATTACCACATTGCTGCCAGGCAGAAAGTGAGATTTTATTGCTGAAGAGCACAACAGACCAGTTCAGTGAGAAGGGCCTAGGACAGTGGTTCTCAACCTTCTAGTGCCGTGACCCCTTGATAAAATTTCCCAAGTTGTGGGGACCCCTCATAGTAAAAGAAATAATAATAATTGTAGCGTGGGTTGTCCGCACCCAGGGCAAGACAAGTAATTTGTGCCCGATAGGACATTTAGCGCTCCCAGAGTCCCTTGCACTCCACATTTTAGGATGCAACTCTCTCTCTCTGTTCTCCTTTCTTTTCCTTTTTATCTCTCTCTATCCTAATCTCTTGTTTTTTTCCCCCATGCCTCTCTCTAGCCGGTATTCTTGTACTTTCTCTTGTTCGCTCTCTCCCTTTTCCTTTGTTCCTGCCCCTCTTTTCCTCTCCCTTCCATGTATTCTCTATTTTTATTCCTTCTCTTACTCCTTAATGGGGGTATGGGATCAGTGGCAGTGCATTTGGGATGATGAGTGGCAGTGCTGGGGGGTTCTGGTCAAGGTCATCTGCTGATCTGAGAATGGTAGTGAGGACTTTTAATGGCAAATATAATCACAGGTATCTTCCGACTTTGTGGTGTCTCATAGCAGTGACACCCATGTAAAAATCAGGAGATAGGGTCTCCAGCCCCTCCCACTTCACATTCCTCACCAGTCAGCTGACCTCTAGTCTCTGCCCCCCCTCAGCCATGCCGTGAACTGAATGGGCAGCTGTGAAGTGGCTGAATGGGCAGCAGCGGGCTCCAGGAACAGCCCAGGATTCAGTGACCCCTGGCAAATCATCATTCGACCCACAAGGGGGTCCCGACCACCAGGCCTAGGAGGTCAAGGCCCCCCTACCAGAATTTGCCTCAACTCATCACTGTCGGCATTTTTTTACACAATATTAAAGTTCCAATTTTAGTAAAAACACATTAATGCTTAAACCCCAAACTCTGTTTATTCTAAATGCGTGTAAATCATAATGGAAACTCACACTTTCCCCATACAATATTCCTTGTTTAAAAAGAAAAAGCAATCACACATAAAGCAAACAAAGTAGAAAATGTGGCATTTAAAGTGTAACTCAACTTTCGTTGAAGAAAAATACAGCAAATTAAAACAAGTAATACAGCATATACTGTACTATTTAAAAATAGGCCGTATTGTAATGTAATGTTATTAAAAGTACCTTCCTTTTTAAACTGCAGCACTGTAATTTTCTGTGTAATATAGCATCCTTGAGCTGTTCTGTATACCAACAGTGTACAGAATGCCTCCAAAAATGTAACTTCCTGCTTGGTGGAAGAACTCTACACTAGGATACAAGTCAAGTTTTAGACATCTTCCCGCAACAAAAATGTTATTTTTGGTGAGATACTTTGTAAGGATTAATCAATTCTGAAGGGATACAAATAGTGCAGGTTTTCTCATCAGACTTCTTAACCACTTAAGGACCGCCTAACGCCGATATATGTCGGCAGAATAGCACGGCTGGGCACAATCACGTACCTGTTCACAATAAACAATGCATTTTCATAGCACTTTTTGCTGTGAAAATTACAATAGTCCCAAAAATGTGTCAAAATTGTCCGACGTGTCCGCCATAATGTCGCAGTCATGAAAAATAATCAGTGATCGCCGCCATTAGTAGTATAATAAAAAAATATTAATAAAAATGCAATAAAACTATCTTCTATTTTGTAAAAGTTATACATTTTGCGCAAACCAATCGATAAACGCTTATTGCGATTTTCTTTACCAAAAATAGGTAGAAGAATACGTATCGGCCTAAAATGAGGAAAACATATTTTTTTTTTTTTTAGATATTTTTGGGGGATATTTATTATAGCAAAAAGTTAAAAATATTGAATTTTTTTCATAATTGTTCTATTTTTGTTTATAGCGCAAAAAATTAAAACCGCAGAGGTGATCAAATACCACCAAAAGAAAGCTCTATTTGTGGGGAAGAAAGGACGCCACTTTTGTTTGGGAGCCATGTCGCACGACCACGCAATTGTCAGTTAAAGCGACGCAGTGCCGAATCGCAAAAAGGGGCCTGGTCCTTTACCTGCATATTGGACTGGGTCTTAAGTGGTTAAAGTGTACCAGCGGATTAAAATTAATTGGGCAGAAATAGGTGGAAACTGCAACAAAGTTTGCTAAAATCCTTGCAATGTATATTATTCACCCAGTGAATAATCTCAACAAAACTTGAGTTACAATCTATTAAATGTGAGATAAATATTTTAATTTAAATTTTTTAAGAGAAAGTACTGTATAATGATTTTAGTCAGTTGTATTTTCATATTTTTCTTTAAATATTTACAAGTTGATAAACTCTTTGCTTAGGAGTTATGACAGAAGCTCACGTAGTCTTGACCAAGATTCTCCATCTAAGAAGAAAAAATTACAGAACAACTATGCATCTACCACTCATCTACTAGCTGGAAAGAAGGTGCCATCATCTCTCCAGACTAAATCAAGTGACTCTGAAACTACAGTTTTTTATATTCCTGGAGTTGATGTGAAGGTAAGATCAGATTGAGGTATGTTACTTTACTGTGTTCAAATACAGACATAAGGATGAATTAAAAGGATTTGTTTTACTCCCCACAAAATCCTTTTCTCTATGTTCATTGAATACACAACAGCAAAGTTTCTTGGATCTGGTGGTTCTGGGACATACATTCTCAAAGCAGTGTGTAAAAAAAAGAATACAAACTAAATCTTAACACAAAAAAGGCAGAAGTTACACCTGAAAAACTTTACGCACAAAACTGGGAGATGCAAATGCATCACTCTCATAAGAATTGGTAAA
This sequence comes from Rana temporaria, assembly GCF_905171775.1. Taxonomy (NCBI): domain Eukaryota; kingdom Metazoa; phylum Chordata; class Amphibia; order Anura; family Ranidae; genus Rana; species Rana temporaria. The sequence continues at coordinate 493,916,062 of NC_053489.1, forward strand.
AGTTTGAACAGAAGACCAAGAAATTGAATCCTGATTACAGAAAGCCCGGAAAGCACTTACCGCTCTAGTGGAGACATAACCAAGACCTGAGGTTAGGCTAAGACAGTGTTTCTCAATTCCAGTCCTCAGGCCCCCCCCAACAGGTCAGGTTTTCAGGATTTCCATTATTTTGCTTAGGTGATTTGATCAGTTTCACTGCCTTAGTAATCACCACAGCCTTTTCATCTGAGGGAAATCCTGAAAACCTGACCTGTTGGGGGGGGCCTGAGGACTGGAATTGAGAAACACTGGGCTAAGAGGATAGGGCCTAGACAATAGTCTGATTTATCCTTCTTGTAGTGGAAGAGGCAGCCTGATCCTTCCAGAAGCTGTCCATGATGATGAAAAGAGAACCTGTCCTATGGTCTCAAAGCATCTAGGTAAACCCTAAGTACCCAAGCAAACATCCAAATGATGTAGGGCTCTCTCCTTGCGATGAACTGGTTTTGGACAGAGAATGAAGAGCAATATTATAATTTATATGGTAGGCTGAAACTACCTTGGGAGGAAAAAAAGGCTTATCACTATGCAAGACCAAAGAATTATATATGCCAGTTTAAACCCTGTGGGTCAAAAAGGCAACCTTTTGGGTGATTGTTAAAATGGAAAGTCTCCCAATGTTTTCAAAAGTGGCTTGCTACTTAATCGAAAGCAGTAAGTTCAGGCCACACCGCATCAAAGTCCGAGGGAACCTCTTTTACATAGGCGCTTACCAGGATATTACAAAAGAACGGTGCAAAAAAAAAACATGGCCATAGTCAAAATTTGACCCCTGATGGTACTCAAGGGTAGCCTTTGATCCATGCCATGCTGAAGGAAATCCAGAATCCTTGACACAGAATAAACTCATGGAGAAGCATGTAAGGACTCAGACCGTGCAAAGTAAGCTTTCTATGTGCGATGATAGCTTTTAAAAAAATAGCTTTATGAGCCTTAATTATAGTAGGAATTACCACACCAGACAGACCTCTGTCCCTCTGGACCTGGCTCTAAACAGCCAAGCTATTAAAGCCAGTGACTTGCATTCTCAACTTATACATGCTTAAAGCGGAGGTTCACCCTCAAACTGAACTTTCTGTCTAACATATCTGCAGCCTTAACATATCCCTGTAGCGTTGTCATTTTTTTTAAGATCGGTACACTTACCTGTATTCTGCATGACTTCCGGGTCTTCTTCCCTGCGGGGAGTGGGCGTGTCGCTCCTTTTCCCCGATGAGGCTTAATGGAAGCTGTGCGCAAGGTCTCCTGGGAGTGACGTTTCAACACTCACAGGAGACCATCCGAAATAGCTAGGCGTGTATTCTCGCGCTAGCTCGAGTGCCGCGGGAAGCGGGTCACATGACTCGCAAAGCCCGTCATGTGACGAGGAATCCAGGAAGTGTTTGCTTGTGGGCTTCACACTGCCCACAAGCAAGATGGAAAAGCCCTGGACTAATTTTTATAACCTCTTCTTCTTCACGAAAACGGAACCGACGGAGGGAAGAGCGGCTAGCAAGTGAGTAGTACCGTGCTAGCTAGATTGCAAAGCATTGCATATTTTATAAAAAAAATGCATAACCTGCGGAACCTCCGCTTTAATAGACTCTTGCACATTTTTAACAGAAGTAGAATCTTTGTCTCACACAATTAGGGAGGAATTGAGTTAGCCCCTGCCTAATTAATGCCACTTGTAAATTGCTTGAAACTTTAAATTTTTTTAAAAGATTTCTATAAAATCTCTGTGTCCCAGTCTCGAACAAATAACGTATAAATATAACAACTCAATTCCACATATTCATATTGTAATAAGCAGATATTGGCTATTAGAATAACAAAGGCTTTTAACAGTGTACCCCAATGAAGGCAGAGCAAATGTAAGAACTCTGGGTCAAGATACAACTGCCCGATGCAAGACCCAATGACTGGATAGTCTCCTGCCAGTTGTCAATAATGGGAATGTACACCATGGAAAGGCACTATGACCACACTCTTTGTCCCTCCTTAATGATTGCCAGAAACCGATAGTTTTGAAACTAGAGCAGCACCACAGGTGTATTTTAGACTTTGCATGAGCTAATCCAATAACTTGACATAGACATTTTCATTGGTCACTTAGAGCGATAGTGTTTTTTTCAGCGCAGTTTAGAAGAGATTGTCCTGGTAACATATTACTATTTTCCACTCAAAAGTGTGTTTTTTTTTTTTTTAAAAGGGAAGAGATGTAAAAACCGTATTGTCACCAGCAGCCTCAAGTAGCATATAAGTAGTTGTAAACCGTTACATATACCCAGTGAAGTGACTGGGCTCAAGTGGTACACAGAAATTAAATAAATCCTACTACATAAGTTGTACCTGTCTATCTGCAGTCTTCTCTATTATACAGCTTGTCTGAGCTGTCAAAAAACAGGGGACAGAGAGCTGAAATTACATGCTTTAGAGCTCAGTGAGCCGATTGGAGGGAAGGGACACACCCCTTCACATTGCACACACAGGAAAATAACTGAGGCTGTCAATCACGGGATGTGTCCTGGCAAAGGAACGAGGCTGTGGACAGAAATGGCACTTTTAATGTTCTGGTTTGAGACAAGTACACACTATAAAGGGATGTGCTTTGTTCATATTTCATGTCTGAGGTTTACAACCACTTTAATCCAAAAAGTAAAGAATTTTACAGATGTTCAATATTCAAGTCAGCCTAATTCTATGCTTGGATCTTAGATCTCTAACTCATTGTTTATATGCATTTCTCTTTTAGTTGCATTACAACTCAAAAACACTGAAAACTGAATCGCCAAATGCCTCAAGGGGATCATCTTTGCCAAGAACTCTTTCAAAAGAATCAAAGTTGTATGGTATGAAAGATACTGTACCATCTCCTTTACCTAGTAATGTCCACAGCAAGACTAACACATTGTTACCACCCCCACCCCCACCAATCCCCTCAGGTACTTTTCCTCCAACTAATCTATACCTCATAACCGTTTGTATTACCTGCCTGTAACAATTTAATGTCTAAACAAGTCATATTTTTGTAACCCACCACCCATCATCAGCTTTAATTGGCATTAGTAAATGAACAGAAGAGAAATCCAAATTAAATCAATATTTAGTGTGAGCACCCTTTGCCTTCAAAATAGCAATAGTTTTTCTAGTTACACTTGCACACAGTTTTTGATGGAACTCTGCAGGTAGGTCGTTCCAAACATGTTGGCTAACTAGCCACATACCATGTGTGGATGTAGGCTGCCTCAAATCCCTTTGTCTCTTTATGTGATCGCAGACAGGCTCAATGATGTTGAGATCAGGGCTCTGTGGGACCAAACCATCACTTCCAAGACCCCTTGTTCATCTTTACACTAAAGGTGATTGTAAAGTCTCCTTTTAAAATAAAAAATAAAAATAACAAACATGTTATACTTACCTGCTCTGTGAAGTGGTTTTGCACAGGGCAGCCCAGATCCTCCTCTTCTCGGGTGCCTCTTCACTGCTCCTGGCCCCTCCCTCCTTTCGAGTGCCCCCACAGCAAGCAGCTTGCTATGGTGACACCCGAGTCACAGCTCCGTGTGTCCATTCAGACCCGGATCCCTGGCCCTGCACCCTCTCTCTTCCGATTGGCTAACTGAGTTTGACAGCCACGAGAGCCAATGGTACCGCTGCTGTCTCTCAGCCAATCAGGAGGAGAGAATGCGTTAAGATAAAAAAAAAATGTCTGCCTTTACATCTCCTTTAATGACATTGGCTGTAGGTTTGGGGTCATTGTCCTTCAGCGGAATACATTTGGGGCTAGTCACATGCCTTCCTGATGTTATGGCACGATGGATAAGTGTCTGTATTTCTCAGCATTGAGGACACCATTGATCCTGACCAAATTTTCAACTCCATTTTCACAAATGCAGCCCTAAAACTTGCAAGGAGCCTTCACCATGCTTCATTGTTGCCTGCAGACAATCATTATTGTACCGCTCTTCAGCCCTTTGTTAAACAAACTCCCTTCTGCTACAGCCAAATATTTCAAATTTCGACTCATCAGTCCAGAGCACCTGCTGACATTTTTCTGCACCCCAGTTCCTCTGTTTTCACACATAGTTGAGTCACTTAGTCTTATTTCCACAAGGAATTTTGCTTTTTGGCTGCAATTCTTCCATGAAGACCATTTTTGGCCAGACTTCTCTGGACAGTAGATGGGTGTACCTGGGTCCCACTGGTTTCCGCCAGGACTGTGCTGATGGCACTGCTGGATGTCTTCTGAGGACGAAGGGAAGTAAGCATGATGTTCCTTTCACCTACTACATTTCTTTGGCTGACCACTGTGTCTATGATCCTTAACATTCTTCAAAAAAGCTTGAACAGCACATCTTGAAACCCCAGTCTGATTTGAGATCTTGCTGATGCAGTATAACTAAACTACCTTGTGTCTTGCTGCTGTACTCAGTCTTGCCATTATGTATGATCTGTGACAATCACACCTTAATTTCAGAGTTTGGCTGTTCCTTTCCCAGTTTTACGCCTAATACACAGTTGTTTCTGTTTCAGTTAATGACTGTTTCAACTGCATATGAAATTCATGATCATTAGCCCCTGCTTGGTATATTTGGTTAATCATGTACCTGACTGTAATCCTACAAAATCCCTGACTTTGTGCAAGTGTATACAGTTGTGCAAGTGTAGGAATTGATGCTGGTTTGAAGCCAAAGGGTAGCCACACCAAATATTGATTGCTTTTCATTTTTTTTCTGTTCGCTAACTTTTTGTTTTGTAAATTGATAAACAATTCTTACTTTACAGCACTTCACACCTGCCTAATACATTTTGCACGGTCCTGTATGCAACCGCAATGCTTCCTGACAGCCCTAATTTTTTCTCACTGTCTGCATGTGCGCAGTAGAAATCCAGAGACTTTCTACTGAGACAGAAATACACTAGTAACATTGTCAGGTAGCAGTCTATAAGGCTCTACAGTATAGACAGCAGGAAGAATATCCGGGCCCGGCAAGAGGTAAACATTGCGGTGAGCCAAAGGGCAAACCCACATTTTACATTTACAATAAAATTTACATGACAGATTTGTATATCTTTAAATCTACTGATTGTTTTCAAATGTGGTTTTCACAAAGTAACAATTACTTAGGTATTTTGTACTAGATGTCCAGACTGAATTTACCAGGTTGTGACATGGCTAGATTATTTTATAGCTAGATGCAGAAGCACATTATGAATCATTGATTAGACCATGCTTTGCTAAAATTGAAACTCTGGGGTGTTCATCAGAAAATGCAGTGAAGTCAGAAGCCAAGTGCAATGATCAGAGGGATATAAAGCATAGAGAAACTTGTCAGGAGTCACAAACACCTATCAAATCTCCCATTAATTCCTGTAGAGCATTGGGAGTACTTAAGTAACTGGAGTTGAGAAACATTGACCCTCAGGCAAAGCAAACACTACCATAATCAGGACTAAAGGGCCCAAGTTGACCACCAGAGCTGTATAAAGCTCAGACTTGAGTGGTAAAGCAAAAGTTCACAAATTCAGTAAGATTGTTTTCAATTATATTGCTCAATAATTTTCTGTATAAAGGAAATATATTTTGATTTTAACAGCCAAAGGAAAGGGAAGTTGTGGAGTGAAAACAGCAAAATTGTATGCTTGGGTAGCACTTCAGTCTTTAACCTGAAGAAATGGTTATCAGTCCAAACCTGCTTGATTTTCTGGAGAAGGCCTTGGAGACCATACCCATAACACCAATAGACCGAAATTACACTGGTAAATATTGCATTTCAGTAATCTTTCTATGCTCTTCCAACAGACAACGAAACCTTACTGGTAAATACAGCATTACGATAGCAGACTGAGTTATTAATGCCATCTTTTGTTTTCAGAGTTATATGCATTTCTTTCTTGGTGGTGGGTAATCATAAGGATCAAATTACTGCAGCCTAGTGGGTTTTTCGCACTTGATGGGAAAGGTCATTTAATCGTACACATTCATATACAGTCAGGATTTTTTCATTCTTACAGCTTGTCCGTTTTATTTTTATTTTTTTACTGGAAGGACTTTGCACTAGTGCTAAAAGCTTCATAAGATACCTAGAAATAATTGTTTTTCTGAATTTGTGTCTGTGAGAAGTTCAAATTTGTCTTATTTAAATGAGGACATGGTCTTCTTTATTTTACTGGAATCATTTCACGATATATACCGTAGTTATGAGCTGAATATGTAATACAAGTTGTTGAGTTATTGTAACTATTAAAATATATGAATTAAAAGGGGGAAAAGACACCCAAAAAAAAAATGAATAGTTGTGAGATTTTGCTCAGTCTAGCTTAAAGCAAAACTAACCGAGGTTGAAGGAAAGAAAATTGCATAATGTATGGCTTGCTTTATTTTAATTTTTAAATATATCCATAAAGCTTCTATCAGTAGAATTTTTGGTTCTAACTCACCTTTCCCGAATGTACTTTCAGAAGTTTAATTAAAATACTAAACATGTAGTAAGTTTCACACAGGTATCTTTCATTTTAGTACCGTTACCATTATTTTGTCATACTGGGCATAGCATGTAATATATATATATATAATTTAGAGAAATTGTATGCAAGTTATGAAATGTGCCAGAATTGCTTTTTCAGTAATCGTGTAAACAATATGTTCTCTTCATTACAAATGTGCCTTTATTGGTGTGTTTTGTGCAAGCATTTACCTGTGCGTGTTTCGGGCTTTTTTTACAGCAGTGAGTGCCCAGGATGAAGATATTGGACAGTTTGATCTGCAGGATCCGTTGGAAGAGTCAACTACCTCATTAGTGTCCTCTTCAACCTCTGCCTATTCTTCCTTCCCAGTAGATGTGGTTGTGTAAGTAAGAGTGCAGGTAAGTCTGATTTATAAAACTTTTTTATATTCTTAATGATCTCCTTGTTTTTGGAGTAGCTCTTTAGATTTCCAGAGTTTTATCCTCATTCTTATTCATTTTCTAGCCTTCCCAGATCAAGTTTAGCTGCCTACCAGTTCACGTGTTGAATGCATGTTGAAGCTGCCCTCATTAGATCTAGTGTTCTCCTCAAACCGAAGTGACCTTGAGACACTGGGTTCAGCCCATCCTTCTGATGCAGTCCTGGGAATCTCTCCATTGCCAAGTGGATCAAAAGCAAGCCTGAACAAATCTGGGATGACAGGTGAAACTTTATAATGTTTTAATAAATTCTTTATTTTCATTTTGCAAAAAGAAATTACAGACAGTTATACACCTTAGTAATTCAAAGCAATCCAGAGAGATGTATAGCACTCGAAAAAACTATCTGTACAGAAGGATGTGCATATTCATAGGAACTACATGTATGAATAAAAGTACAGCGAAGATACAGTAAGGATGTGTGTATCATGCTAGAGGACATTACAATCGATCTCTCATCTGTAATGACTGTGAGGCAAGGAATCAGCTGAACATTTTCTTTTTTGTCTGGTTGTTCTTGTTTGTATTATGGCATGCTAGACTGTTTTTTAAGACCAGTATGTTCATTGTTGCTGTTTGCAAGTTAACAAATTATGTTGGCAGTCTTTACCACTTGAACACTGCCTTTGGCTATATTTTCATCCATACTCGCTCTCATTAGTTTGCTTCAGCACAGTTAGATCTTTACCCAGAACTGTTGTTTTTTCTTGCAGGGCCATCCCCAGGGCTAGGCAGCCCTCTTGGAAGGATCGACACAGCAGCAGCCAATCAGATTTGACCAACTCAAGCAGCAACTCATCAGGCCTGAGCTTCACAGCTTGCATTGTCTGATTTCTCTCTGTATGTTTTTCACCCCTATGGAGCTGGCAAACAGAAATCTGGAGTCTCTGGTCTTACTCCAGGTTCCAGTGGTTTAGGTATGATAAGATGCATTCTATAGTATGCTGATAAAATGTATTCTGAGTAAATACAACTATATACGGTATATACTCAAGTATAAGCCCAGTTTTTCAGCAAATTTTTTTGTGTGCTAAAAATGCCCCCCTCGGCTTATACTTGCGTCACCTTTTTGCGCCTGATCTCCCGGACTTTGGGGACCCGGTACCGGCTGGCCGTAGGTCACTTCCTCTACAAGTGTGCAAAGTTTGTTGTCCGGGGGACCTACGGCCCTGGAGCACCGATTTTTCAAACCCAGGCACCTCTTCCATAGACTCCCATGTTAAATGGTTTTTCTCCAGTGACTTTGGGGACCCAATATCGGCCGGTCGTAGGTCCCTGGACCCCAAACTTGGCACACATGTAGCCCCACCCTTCCTCTATAAGTGTGCAATGTTTGTTGTCTGGGGGAACCTACGGCCAGGGAGCATCAATTTTCAAATCCGGGCACGCCTTTCATAGACTCCCATGTTAAACGTCAGTCTAGTCCTGGACACAGTGAGGCATAGACACAGCGAGGCATGGAAGCAGTGAGGCATGGACACAGTGAGGCATGCAGATGGCCACCCTAGGCTTATACTCGAGTCAATACGTTTTCTCAGTTTTTTTTGTGGTAAAATTAGGTGCCTCAGCTTATATTCGAGTATTAACGGTAAAATGTTTCTCATCAGATAGCTCAGACATAGTTATTGAACTGCACATCTAACAATAATTAACAAAATACTAAATATATTTCATATCACCGTTTGCAGATTAGTTGAAATAGTTGTTAGTTGGCACAGTTTATACAACTGGTTTAAAGGTATGACTTTTGACATATTATTTACTTGTAGGTCATGTGGATGAAGAGCTCACATCAGTGACGGGCCGGAAAGATTCTCTTAGTATTAACCTGGAATTTGTCAAAGTCAGTTTGTCCAGAATGAGGACGTTCTGGTGGAAATTCTTTCTTTGAAGGTGTGTCCGCTAACAAAGCTACTAGCAAGATGGATACTACCTTAATAAACATTTCAGGTAATACATTCTATGCCACATGGCTAAATGCAGTGACGCTTTGTATTAGGCTAACATATGTTTCTCGTTCATTTAGCTGTCTGTGATATCGGTTCAGCTTCTTTCAAGTATGACATGCGTCGACTTAGTGAAATTTTAGCATTTCCGAGGGCATGGTATAGAAGAAGTATCGCTAGACGCCCTCTTTCTTGGTGATCAGACTATAAATGTGCCCGGTAAGACACCTTAGTCAAATGTAGCTTTGGTTACTGTGGCAAAATACATAAAGCTTTTGAGGTGATGGGAAATAATGGTGTAGACCAGTGGACACCTTGGTCATATGTAGCTTTGGTTACTGTGCAAAATACATAAAGCTTTTGAGGTGATGGAAATAATGGTGTAGACCAGTGGTTCTCAACCCTGTCCTTGCGTACCCCCAACAGGCCATGTTTGCAGATTTTCTTTTATCTTGCACAGGTGCTTAAAACCTGTCACTGCTAGATCTGTACGCTCCTACAGAAGTACCCACAGGTGGCCAAATCTGTACGCCGTATGGACCTCATTTCTCCCTCTCCTATAAGCTTATATATTGTTCAGCAGGCTCTGAGAGCAGTGCAGGTGGGGGTGAAGTTTTTTCTTGGGGGGGGGCTTGGTAAAAATGTGTTTACCAAGCTCCCTCCTGTAGTACAGTAAATATAGGCAGCGATTGCTCCTATATTCACTTACAGCTGATACATGGTAAACCGCGAGTGTTACTATGTATCAGACTGTCATTTTATGAATGAATGAATGAATCAGAAAATCTCTATACAAATTCCTCATTCATTCGAGTGCTACAGAGAAAAGGGACTCTCTTTAGTTCCTTTTTCTGTTTTAAAAATTAGATATGGGATCTGTTTAGACCTCTGATATCTCACCAAAGACCCCCCCCTCCCCCAAAAAAAAATGAAAACAACTGTAAAAAAAAAAAAAACAGGTCCGCCCACACTCAGCTTCTCCACAGTGACGGCCCTCAGCCTCTTCTCCCCCGGCCAACCCGATCCATCCTGTCCTGGCCAGAGGAGAACCTGGAAAAAAAATAGCAAATGTTAATTTGCTATTGTCACAAGTGGGTGGGTTCAAAGTGCAGTGCTCTACGCCTGAGCCCAACCTTTTTCAAGCCAATTAGGGCCTCAGGTTCTAATCATGTGGCTTGAAAAATAAAACGTATACAAAGTTTGAGTCCCTCGCCCTGCAGGGGGGCAGCGCCCCTAATGAACCTGGCCACTCCTGGTCATGACCCTTTCACATGGAGCGGACTCTGTCAAGCAGATTCACCTGCTCAGTGTGGGATTTGTCTGATTCCCGCTGAGATGGCGGATGACAGGTCCGTGTCCGCTCCACTGATGCAGAGCAGACATGGACACAGCCCGCTGTTCTCTATGGGGCGGTCTGATATAAACGGAACACCTGTTATGTTCTATTGGATACCATCCAATCTGCTAGATGGATGAGGAATGTGATCCCCATCCCTCTGTTTTTAGCAGACTGGACTGGATCGGAAGCAGGCGGGTGTAAACGGACACATGTCCATTTACATCAGCCTATCCATAGAGAACAATGCATGGTCCGATTGAGCCCGCCTGAAAAACTGACAGGCAGATCTGATCGATGTGCTTGTGTGAAAGGGGCCTCAGGCCTTGTTCACACAGGGCATACACCGCGTACCTTTAAAGCAGTGGTTCTCAACCTTCTAGTGCCCGTGACCCCTTGATAAAATTTCCCCAAGTTGTGGGGACCCCTAGCAGTAAAATAATTTTCATAGCGTGGGTTGAAAGCTCCCAAGGCAAGACAAGTAATTTGTGCCCCTAACCCATGGACATTTAGCTCTTCCTGAGTGCCTTTCACTCTTACAGTATTAAAACCCCTTATGGTACATTTTTACTTTCTCTTTGTTCTCCTTTCTTTCCCTTTCATCTTCATTTTTTTTCCTTTCTCTCCCTTTTTCTTTGTTCCTCCCCCTCTATCTCCCTTCCTAGGAGAACAGTCCGGTTATCAGGAACAGCCCAGGATTTGGTGACCCCTGGCAAATCATCATTTGACCCCCAGGTTGAGAACCACTGCTTTAAAGGGACTCACAGGTGTTCCGTGCATCTCTGTGCAGGCAGTCCCATTGATGTAATTTGGGATGCAGCAACTGCACAAACAGAGCCCTTGCTCCCGATTTTACATCCATGTAGATAAAATAAAGATACTTATCTTTGTGTTAAAGTCTCATTAAATGAGCCCACTGCACACTATAGTAGGGAACTAACATGTCAGACAGCCAAATATTAACATGTATATTATGAAGTCACTCACTGTTGTACTAATGCCATTTTTTTTTTTAAACCTTTTTATCCTTGCTGATGACTGAATTCTATTTAATTCTTTTTTTAGCCTCTGGACCTGGGACTCCTGATTCAGTTGAAGGAGTCAGCCAGCATCTCTCCCCTGAATCTTCTCGCAAAGCTATTGCAGGACCTGGAGCAACCCAGTCAGTCGGCGTCATTCACTCACGCGGCACAGTCACCCAATGTTTTCAGTGATCACAGTGCAAGCAACAGTATGTCTCCTGGAATAGCATCACACTCTTTGAAATCGCCTGCTGTAACCAGATCGAGAAGTGTTTCAGATTCCTCTGCGCCACGCAGAGGTACCTTTTAAACATGATTGTTAATAGCTGTAGTAGACAATTCTCTTGGTTGATAATTGTTGATCTCTTGCTGCAGGCTAGTTCCTTTGTACATTTCCATAGCTTTTTCCACTGCCTTAAAGCTATATTAAAGCCTTGTTTAAAAAACAAAACTTACCTGCCCGAATCCCCCTCTTTTTGAGTCCCACGCCGGCACTCCTGGCTCCTCCCTCCTGCTGGGTGCCCCCACAGCAAGCTGCTTGCTGTGGGGGCATCCAAGTAGGCACACTCTTGAGCCGCAGTTCTGTGTGTCACACTGGTGGTGATTGACAGCAGCGTGAGCCAATGAGCCAATTGAGGGTATGAGCCCCTGGAGAGGCAAGGCTCTTGTCTACATCGCTGTATCAAGAGGGGGTTTAGGTAAGTATTGGGGGGGGGCTTCTGCACACAGAATGTTTTTTACCTTCATGCATACAATGTTCTTTTTTGGATTACACAAATCGGACCGCTCTGTGTAGGTTTTTTCCTTCTTTGATAATTTCTAAGAGGCGGAATGAGAACAGCCGCTGAGGGCTTTGTAGTCCCTTACTGCCGGGCGGTTCAGTGCCCCTTTGAGGAGAACCTCCGCTTGTATGGATCTGACTGATAGAAGATCCAAAGTACTGACCCCTTCCATGTTTACCATGCTTGGGTCTGACTTGTGGCCACTACTCTGGGGTCTCAGTCACTCACGGAGTGAGCATTTAGCACCAGACAGTGGAGGAGCACCAACTCACTCCCCAAGTTATTAGGCTAGCGGACCAGCTGGTCCAGGGCCTCATATAGGTCTGTGATGCTTCATTGAATACTGCACCCTTGTTATCCAGGGATTCTGTTTCAGAATGGTTTTATGCACACAGTGGTGTAGTGGTTAACTCCATTACTTGGCAGCAAGAGAGTCATTGGTTTGAATCCGGACACTGATGCCAATTCTGCCTGGAGCTTGCATTGTCCCTTTCTGTGTCTGCGTGGTTTTCCTCTGGGTACTCCGTTTTCTTCCAAGGCATGTGTGCATACACCTACATAATATACATACACACTATGGGCCAGATTCAGGTAGAACTTACACTGACGTATCTGTTGATACGCCGCGTAAGTTCTATGATGCGCCGTCGTATCTATGCGCCGTATTCAGGAAAAAAAATCCGCCTGAATTTTGGCTTAATACGACCGACGTAAGTCTCCTACGCCGTCGTATCTTGGGTGCATATTTACGCTGGCCGCTAGGCGTGCTTCCGTTGATTTACGCGTCGAATATGTAATGACCTAGATACGCAGATTCACGAATGTACCGTTTACATAAGGCGTACGTCCGGTGTATAGTTATCCCTCATAAAGCAGGGGTAAGTCATGTTAAGGTATGGGCGCGGGAACAGCGTCGTATTTTACGTTGTTTTACGTAAGTCGTACGTGAATGGGGCTGGGCGTAAGTTACGTTCACGTCGTACGCATTGAGCCGTCGTTTCTTAGGGAGTATATGCGACGTGATTCTGAGCATGCGCGCGCATGCGCCGTTCGTTCGGCCCATTCATTTACATGGGGTCACGGTTAATTATAATACAACACGCCCACTACCTTCCAAATTTGAATTAGGCGGGCTTACGCTGGCCCATTAACGCTACGCCGCCGTAACTTAGGGAGCAAGTGCTTTGTGAATACTGCTCTTGCCTCTCTATGTTACGTTGCGTAGCGCATATGAGATGCGCTACGCCCGATCAAACATACGCCGCTGACTGTGAATCTGGCCCTATTTGTGTGTGTATTATTTAGGGGCAACCCTCCCAGGCCGTCAAAGGCCCAGCTGGGGGACTAATCCGTCCCTGGGTGCGTGTAAGCCGATCACTCCGGCACCCAAATCCTGCCAATGTATTTAGCCTTCCCTCCCTGTCTCTAGGTGGGAGGGGCGGCTTGCAGGTTCACAATTCAGTGAAACCTCCCTGCTCTCCGACCAGTGGGTCTGCAAGGTGGTCTCTTCGAAGTACTAGATAGGGTTTCCTCCTATCCACAGAACAAAGTTCTTTCCATCGTGTCTTCCTCTCCCGGACCATCGCTCTGCCTTGGGCAGTGTGGGACTTGCTGAGCTGCGGGGTAATTTTACCTTTCCTGCAGGACGAGAGGTTTGGGGGTTTCTATGGGCCTCAGGTGAACGTCGAGTAGTAACGCATGGAATCCATTCGTTCGGTGGTAGCTGCGCTCCATCCGGAGGACGTCCTGGCGTCCTCGGACATCAGGGACACATACATGCATGTCCCGTTTTGCGCATTTCACAGTGTTTATTTCTGTGCTTCGTGATGAGAGAGGGTCTCTGTCAGCATGTGGCTCTCCCTTTTGATCTGGCGTCAGCACCATGGGTTTTCAGCTAGGAGCTCGCACTTATCCTAACTTTGTTGGGACAGCGAGGCTTTGCCTCATTGGCTACTTGGACGACTTTCTTCTGAGAGCAGCTTCTGTCTCAGGCCTAGTGGATGTGTTATTCCCATTCAGACCCTCCGAAGATTCGGTGGGTGTTAAACGTTTAGGCCAGCAGGTGTAGCTCAGTGGCAGCAAGCCTGTCTTCCATGTGTGCGAACCAGGGTTAAAATACTGGGCATGCTAGGTTCCGACTCAGGGTTGGAGTATCTAGGGTTGATCCGGACTCCTCAGTGGCGAAGGTCCTTCTTCCCTGGAGAAATTGCGGACTCTTCAGTCTGTGGTGAAGGTAATGGCATCACACAATCGCTCTTCTCTCCGTGCACCTGCTGGTCCGGGGCCTGTGGGTAGCCTCCTTCGAGGTGGTACTGTATGCCCAGTTTTACACTCGGGTTTTCCGGGGGAAATACTGTCCAGGTATTGTCTCTGAAATCATCAGATTCCGGTGCGGCACCTAGTCAGAGTCTTTCTGAATTGGTGACAGAGATCCCCGACTCTTCGGTCCGGGAAGTTGTTTCTTCCGTCCAGTGGTCGGTATTTACGACGGATGCCAGCCTCAAGGGTTGTGGGCCTGGGGGGTTCCCGTCGGCTCTGAGTCGCTGGACTTGCGTGGATCTGTGGCCACACCTCCCTGTATGATCCCGCTCTCGTCTGGTATCGGTAGTTACCCAGGGTCGGACCTGGCTGGTGCCTGGTGGGTGACCGCCTGGGACCACCGGGTGCGGTGGACCCGGTCTACCAGTCTTTGTCCTATTTTAGGCGATCAGGCTATGTTTCTCCTCGTGGTCGAGGAGGTTGCAAGGTCGTCCGATCTGATTTCAGCCGGACAACGCCACGGCAGTGACTTCGCTCTACCTTCAGGTATACCAGCAGGCGGGCTACTGGAGTCGCCTGATGCTGGACCATGGTGTCTGGTCTTTGTGCTGGGCTCCCTTGCAGGTGAGCCTCACAGGGCATGGATCTCCTGGCCGCTCGTCTCCACCGCAAGGCTGTCAAAGCTGGTGGCCAGGTCTAGTGATCTGGTACAGACGCGTCAGTCGCGCTGGTGGCCCTGTGGGGTCTGCATTGGCAATTTTTTTGCCGTTCCGCCATTGTAGTTGCTTCCTCGGCTGCTCCACAGAGTGGAGGCTTAGGAGATTCCGATGATTCTAATCGCTCCAGCTTGGCCTTGGCGTTCTTGGTTCGTCTACTCTGGCGGTTGCCAGGGCGGGAGGTACCTCTGTCTCGAGGTCCCATGTTTCATCCTGTTGTACAGTCACTGACTTGTTCAACATGGCTATTGGAAGCCAGACTTTAAAAGACCGGGGTCTATCCGACTCGGTCATCTCAACAATGCTGAGGGCACGGTAGTCTTCTTCCGGAGGATCAACCTTTGCGCCTGGCAGGCCTACATCTCTTGGTGCGAAGAGATGGTGTGACGTCCACGACGTACTCGGTGCCCAGGGTCCTGCTGTTTTTTACAGCTTGGAGTGGATCTAAAAATAGCTTAAAGCACTGTTTGGGGGCAGATTTCAGCCTTGGCTGTGTTCTTTCAGTGGCCTTTTTGCAGCCCGTTCCCTGGTGGGTCCCTTGTTTGTGCAGGGGGTTTGTCATATACTTTACCCTCTTGGCCCATCTCTCCCCCCATGAGTTTTGACTCTGGTGCTCTCGTTTCTTCTGGAACCTTCCTTTTGGTAACATCAGAGAGACTCTCTCTTCACACTATCTCAGAAGGTGGCCCCTTTAGTGGCATTTACCTCTTTTAGAGGGGTTTCTGAGTTGGCGATCTTGTCTTGCAAGCCACCATGCTTGATCCTCCATAAGGATTAGGTGGTGGTGCACCCGCGACCTTCCCTTCTTCCGAAGGTGGTTTCGGCCTTTCGCCGGAAAAAGGACATTGTTCTTCCATCCTTCTGTTCTCGGCCGGCACATCCTACGGAGGTTGCCTTTCATACTTTAGGCGTGGTACTCGCTTTGCGGGTGTACCACCCTGCTTCGGCTCCGTTTCGAAGATCTGACTCTCTTTTATGTAGGTGTCTGGTCCACAAAAGGGCCTGGTGGTCTCGTCGACCACCATTTCTTTGTGGATCAGGTAGGCTGTCATACAGGCCTATGCTCTTAAGGGGCGGGGCTCCCTTTCAGGTCACGGCACTTTCGACCAGGGCAATTGGTGCTTCCTGTTTTTTTTTTCCGACATCATGCGTCGGTCTCACAGGTATGCAAGGCGGCGACTTGGTCGTCCGTTCGCGTTTTTTTTCCAGAATTTACATGGTTGCTGTGAGTGCATCTTCTGATGCTTCTTTCGGCCGCTAGTTTTTGCAGGCGGCTGTTTAAAGTTGCACATCCTCCGTTGAGGAGCTCTGCTTGTTTTGGGGTAAAATTACAATTGTTTTTACTGATGTATTTACCACCCCTCGTTTTGACACTGCTTGGGGACATCCCACTTGTCAAGATTTAAGGAGCTGTGTCCGTCCATGGACGTTAAGAGAAAATAGGATTTTTTGTACTCACCGTAAAATCCTTTTCTCTGAGTCCATGGACGGACACAGCTCCCACCCCTCCTTTTTAGGTTTGTACTGCTTGTTACGAACTGAGGCTGCATGCTGCAGTGAGGGTTATGTCTGGAGGGACCGCCCCCTGGGCGGGGCTGTTCAACTCTGTTAAGGTAACATGTATATAACATGTTTCTGCCTAGTCCTCTCCTGTAAACAGGGAACTTAACCCACTTGTCAAGATTTAAGGAGCTGTGTCCGTCCATGGACTCAGAGAAAAAGATTTTACAGTGAGTACAAAAAATCCTATTTTTGTATTTGAGTTTAGATATACTTTAAAGCGGAGGTTCACCCAAATAACATCTATATAAAAACCAACTTTTTTATACTTCTAACATGTACAGTAGGCATTTTTTAGGCTGTACATACCTTATAATCTATATTTGCAATCCGGCTTCCGGGTACTCACTCCCGCGGGAGCAGGCGTTTCCAACCTGAGATGCAATGTAATCTGGGAGTTCGCCCAGATGATTGATGTCCTTCAAAAAATGTTCCCCTGGCGGATAAGGCCCCCCCCCCTGTATTGCGTAGGCACGTCACGAGAGTCACAGAGTTTCCGAAAGGAGCCGAACATGTAGAGCCGCGAGTTAGCTCTACACGGCGCCTGCGCACCGACTAGGAGCCGTGTAGAGCTGACTGCGCAGGCGCCGTATAGAGCCGACTCGCAGCTCTACATGCTCGGCTCCTTTCGAAAACTCCGTGACTCTCGTGATGCGCCTACGCAATACAGGGGGGGGCCCTTACCCGCCGGGGGAACATTTTCTGAAGGACATCAATCATCTGGGCGTACTCCCAGATTACATTGCGGCTCAGCTTGGAAACGCCTACCCCAGCGGGAGTGAGTACCTGGAAGCCGGATTGCAAATATAGATTATAAGGTATGTACAGCCTAAAAAAATTAAAAATAAATGCCTACTGTACATGTTAGAAGTATAAAGAAGTTGGTCTTATATAGATGTTATTTGGGTGAACCTCCGCTTTAAGACAAGTATTAACTGTTCGTAAACATTATATACACTGATTTGATGCTTTGTCTTTTCTTCAAATGTTTTAAATAGTAATTAAATTGTATTTTCTACTGCCGTATGTACGTCCCACATTCGTTTTTGAAACGATGGAGACTCATCGGATTGTACCATAGCTAATGGTGTATATAGGATACATTTCGATTTCCTTTATTATTGGTTTCTCATATTGATTGGTTGTATGTGGCCTTTGTATAACACCATCTCGTTTCCAGTTCTGATGTAAAATTAAACCACAATGCCAAAGCTTATGTTTTAGTTTTTTAATGTTAAACAGTGACTTACATCTATATACTGTATGTGACTGGCACAATTTACTTCTATGTTGCCAACATAATATATCAATGTCTTATTTAGTTGTAGTTGGTCTCTAAAAATATTTTTTCTCTTCTCCATTAGATTCTGTCACCAAGACTTCAACACCATCTTTCAGTAAAGCTAATAAACTATCTAGCCAGCAGGGGTCGCCGTGGGAAACTCTGGTTGTGTTTGCAATTAATCTAAAGCAGCTGAATGTTCAAATGAACATGAGCAATGTAATGGGAAATACAACGTGAGTTCATAAGCTCCCTCGTAACACAATATTGAGTGCCAACTGTGCAACACTTAACTTACAGCCCCTTTTCAATTGACATGTAAGAACTAGAGCCAAGGGAAAGGTTAAATCTATATTTTCAATCTGTTCTTGCTGTCTGTGTGGGGTTTTTTCCTTGCTTTCTTTTATAAAGGTGTCAGGCTAAACAGCAATTGAGGTATGGAAGTAGAAGACAGAAGCGAAAGGGGAAATCACTCCAAATGGGACACAGGCAGTAATGTAGGTCGGGTAAGAAGTAAGCACAGAGCCTCTGTAAGGGTTTAAGAACAAAAGGAGATATTTTATGAGGACACAAACAGAATCTATATTATTCACCATTATTTGCACAAATAACTTTTACGCTATTCACCAGACCTGAATTCAACTGGTGAATAAAATGGTGGAACTGTAAATTTTTCATGTCACATGATTTCTGCTCGGTTATTTATCAAATGCATATTTTCATCGAAAAATAAACTAAAATGAATTGGAGTGCAAACAAACACACTATTATACCCATTTTTGGGGGTAGAAGATGGGGTTGCGTTGAAAAAATAGATAACCAAAAAATAAATCCTGAAATTGTGTATGCCCGTGTAATAGCAAAAAAATAATTTGGTTGCAAAAATTTTCTCAAGCGACGCTTTAAATGATTTTTACAGGTCATCAGTTCAGAGTTGACCGTGATCTATAGCCCTAGAATAATTGCTGTCACTCCGACCACACACGTGTGGCACAATTGATGTTTACATGTGCACCCTACTGTGCCTTTTTACATGGGGATGACGGGGGCTCTATTTACAAAATATATATTTTTATTTATTTTATACAATTCCTTTTTTTTTCACTTTGTTTTTTACTTTATTGCTGTCACAAAGGGGCTAAAAGACCCCTTATGTGATAGCATGGATAGGTGGCAGATGCTCTTTAAGGAGGCATGCGTGTACCTTAGTTATTGACAGCTTCTAGTGACTCTGAACTAATACATGTCAAGAAACTAATCAGTGTGTGTAGCCAACAGTGAAAGAAGCTAAATCCAGCTATAGATGGAACTATTTTCTTTCCTGCAACCACAGGGTTGTAGGAAACCAAATCACTCAATTCCCCCATCAACACAGTCAGTGTTGATGGGGGAACCCCTCTTGCGGATCCATAGTGTTCTCTGTGCGAGGGTGTGGGGCAGTGGCGGCTGGTGCTCAAATTTTTTTGGGGGGGTGGCGCAAACAAATGAAAAAAAAAAACCTTTCTCAGGTCAGCCATCCTCTCTCGATGTCTTCTCCCGAGTACCGCCCTCAATGTCGCTTCAGCCAATCAGGTTACTGGTAACCAGACCCAGTGAACCTGATTGGCTAAGGCGAGTGTCAGTGTTAACCAGGGAATGCACACCCCCTGCGTTCCCTGGTTAACTATTTGGAAGCCGATTAGACCCAACAGGCTGTAATCGGAAAACCCATCAGAGCCGCTGGCTCTGATGGGCATTTCCAAACACCAACAAACTGCTGTTATTCAGATGGCCGGCGCTCACCAGGGGGCCGGCCATCTGAATAGTGGATGGCAGCAGCGACAATACATAGAGATTCATGCAATGTATGAATCTCTATGTATTGTACACTTGAGTGAGGCCGCAGGGGAGAGAGGGGACGGCGCTCTTGCACCCACTATGGACGCACCGCCACTGGTGTGTGGGAAGCCGCCCCAGCCAGGAGAACACAAGTATTATTGCTAGCAGGTATAACAGCCATTAGCAATAATCACATGTAAAATCTGACAGGCTGGTTCTAGCCAAGTTGATCGATAAACTTGAGTACATTCAGCCTTACCATACATTGTTCGAATCTTGTCCAGTTGGCGATGGCCGAGATTTGAACCGTCTATGGCCGGCTTAAAGATTAATTGCATCTAGGATAGTATTTCAGTCCCTTTTCTTTGTTTTTTCTTATCCCTCCAAGTAGACTTGTTAACTTAGCCGTTTGAGTATAGTTTGACTTAATCACTTATCTCTCACAACTGATGAGACGTCTGCTAAACCAACGTTAATTTCCAAAGGTAATTGCAGGCTCCTTTCTTTATACAAGGAATCACAACCCAACGTCCATTTACTTTAATTAGCCAATTGAGTTTATATACAATTTAATATATGTGAAATAATGACTAGCATAGTGAGTGGTATCTATTTGTCTGTGTTCAGGTGGACTACAAGTGGACTAAAAAGCCAAGGTCGCTTGTCGGTTGGAAGTAACAGGGATCGGGAAATCAGCATGTCTGTTGGGCTGGGGAGGTCTCAACTGGACTCCAGAGGTGGAGTTGTAGGTGGAACAATAGATGTAAACACCCTGGAAATGGTTGGTAAGTATTGATATGTTGTATATTAATGCCACAGTTTCCCAAATAAGTAAGCTGCAGGCCCCGACAAGTCACCCTGTGATCTGTAGACCCTACCTCTAACTTATAAGAGGCTCCACAGTGGAAGCACATGAATTCTGACAAGATAGATGAGGGCAGATGGACTGGAGTGAGCCCATCCCTCCTTTAAAGGTACTGGGGCACATTGAACACCCAGCATTTAGCACAATGGCTGCAAAAGATGTCAATGTGTTACCTGACCTAAAATCAAGCATACAAACAATCTGCCACTGGCTTTTGCAGTAAAGAACAGTTTCCCAAATAGGTTTTCTGGATATACATTTCCTAATATTGGGACATTGATTTACTAAAACGCGCAAAACCTGGTGCAGCTGTGGATAGAAACCAATCAGGTTCCAGGTTTTATTGCCAAAGCTTATTTAAACAAGCTAAAGTGAGAAGCTGATTGGCTACCATACACAGCTGCACCAGATTTTGCACTCTCCAGTTTTAGTAAATCAACCCCCATTGTCTTTTGTTTTGCTTCAGATAGTTTTGTTTGTTGTGCGTAGCACACACTTTATTTTTTTTTTTGCATGGCCTTACAATGCCTGCCACATTTGAGATTCAAACCCTTCCCAGATATATACATCATGGAAAACTTAGGATAGCTATATAAGTAATACAAAAATCATTCAATATCACAATAATTCCAATGAAATAATTATGTTTTTCAGAAGCTGGTTACATTGAATAATCAATTAAATCAATAAATAATGATTTTAATTTTCTCCTGGAGAAACCAAACTAAGTTCATCAAAAATAAACGTTCTTTATGTCCTATTAAATAATTACTTTCAGACCTCATGCACACTGGACATCAAAATAACGTTATAAAAACGCTTTGCAGTGAGTTTTTCAACCTTTTTCGTCTTTTTTCAACATTTTTGCAATAGCGTTTTTTACCTTTTTCTTTTTTTAAGAGTTTTTTTTATTTTTCAGTGGATCAAAAACTTTTTTGAGTGTTTATCGCTGTTTATGACGTTTATCAGCGTTGGATCGTTTTTGCAGCTGAAAAACGTCTCTCAGAACCCACTTGTGTGCATTGACACATAGGATAACATGATGGAGAGTTTAATGACTGTAGAAAAAAACGTCTACTGCTAAAAAACAGCTACTGTAAAACATCCAAAAAGGTCCAGTGTGCATGAGGCCTAAAGCTAAAGATTGTTTGAAAAGATTGAATCTGTCTAAATTATGATAGAATAAATGTTCCATAAAATGTGGGTAAAAGATGGATTTCCAACCCTCTTACTTTAGCTCCACAGATTTACTGTCGATCTTATGGTTACGATTACTGTACACAAGTAATCGTTAAAAAAAATGATGATCTTGATTCAACCCCCCTGACGATCTCCAATGTAGAGTTTGCCGATTCTTTCATATAACAAGTGGAGAGACTTATCAGCTGTCAAAAGAAAATATCTGGGCAGTCTGCCAAGTTCTTAACAGAAAACATTGTAACCAATGCTTCCTTCTTAGATCAAAGGGATACACTTCTGTGTGTAAAGAAAAAGGGCAGTCTGCTAAGTTTGTAACAACATGAAACATTGTAACTAACGCATCCTCCTTAGAGCAAACTTCTGTGTGTAAATGCAGGAAGTTTAACCATTTAGGCCCGGATTCAGAAAGGACTTACGACGACGTGTCTCCAGATACGCCGGTGTAAGTCCAAATGTGCGCCGTCGTATCTATGCGCTTATTCAGGAAATCAGATACGCCTGAATTTTGGCAAGATTCGACCGACGTAAGTCTCCTTACGCCGTCGTATCTTGGGTGCATATTTACGCTGGCCGCTAGGGGCGCTTCTGTAGATTTCCGCATCAAATATGTAAATGAGCTAGATTCGCCGATTCACGAACGTACTTGCACCCGTCGCATTAAGCTACGCCGTTTACATAAGGCGTACGTCCGGCATAACTTTACAGCTCATAAAGGAGGGGTAAGTCATGTTAAGGTATGGGCGCGGGAACAGCGTCGTATTTTACGTCGTTTGCGTAAGTCGTACGTGAATGGGGCTGGGCGTAGGTTACGTTCATGTCGAAAGCATTGAGCCGATGTATCTTAGGGAGTATTTGCGACGTGATTCTGAGCATGCGCCGTTCGATCGGCCATTCATTTACATGGGGTCACGGTTAATTATAATACAACATGCCCACTGCCTTGCTACTTTGAATTAGGCGGGCTTACGCCGGCCCATTTACGTTACGCCGGCGTACATATGGGAGCAAGTGCTTTGTGAATACTGTACTTGCCTCTCAATGTTCCAAATCTTTTTCTGACACTTGTTTATCAATATCAATATTTTTTGCTAGAAAATTACTTGGAACCACCGAACATTATTTATATTTTAGCAGAGACCCTAGGGAATAAAATGGCAATTGCTGCAATATTTTATGTCACACTGTATTTGCTCAGCGGTCTTTCAAATGCAATTTTTTGGGAAAAATACACTTCAATTAATAAAATAAATAAATAAAAAATAAACGGTAAAGTTGGCCCAATTTTTTTAGTTTTAATGTGAAAAATTATGTTATGCCGCGAGAATATCGCGATCTATCTTCTAAGCAAAAAAAATTGTGATTCTCATTTTAGCCAGAATCGTGCAGCTCTACTGTAAACTTATAGTGGAGTATGCAATTTTTGCTTATTTTGTGTCCTCATGTTTTCTAGTTAATAATAACATGAGACATTTGAGACATTACAGTGGGGAAAAAAAAAGTATTTAGTCAGCCACCAATTGTGCAAGTTTTCCCACTTAGAAAGATGAGAGAGGCCTGTAATTGTCATCACAGGTATACCTCAACTATGAGAGACAAAATGTGGAAACAAATCCAGACAATCACATTGTCTGATTTGGAAAGAATTTATTTGCAAATTATGGTGGAAAATAAGTATTTGATCAATATCAAAAGTTCATCTCAATACTTTGTTATATATCCTTTGTTGGCAATGACAGAGGTCAAACGTTTTCTGTAAGTCTTCACAAGGTTGTCACACACTGTTGCTGGTATGTTGGCCCACTCCTCCATGCAGATCTCGTCTAGAGCAGTCTGGGCAACACGGACTTTCAACTTCCTTACAAAGGTTTTCTATGGTGTTGAGATCTGGAGACTGGCTAGGCCACTCCAGGACCTTGAAATGCTTCTTACGAAGCCACTCCTTTGTTGCCCGGGCGGTGTGTTTGGGATCATTGTCATGCTGAAAGACCCAGCCACGTTTCATCTTCAATGCCCTTGCTGATGGGAGGAGGTTTGCACTCAAAATCTCACGATACATGGCCCCATTCATTCTTTCATGTACACGGATCAGTCATCCTGTTCCCTATGCAGAGAAACAGCCCCAAAGCATGATGTTGCCACCCCCATGCTTCACGGTAGGTATGGTGTTCTTTGGTTGCAACTCAGCATTCTCTCTCCTCAAAACACAACGAGTTGTATTTCTACCAAACAGTTCTACTTTGGTTTCATCTGACCATATGACATTCTCCCAATCCTCTTCTGGATCATCCAAATGCTCTCTAGCAAACATCAGACGGGCCCGGACATGTTCTGGCTTAAGCAGGGGGACACGTCTGGCACTGCAGGATCTGAGTCCCTGGCGGCATAGTGTGTTACTGATGGTAGCCTTTGTTACGTTGGTCCCAGCTCTCTGCAGGGCATTTACTAGGTCCCCCCGTGTGGTTCTGGGATTTTTGCTCACCGTTCTTTTGATAATTTTGAACCCACGGGGTGAGATATTGCGTGGAGCCCCAGATCGAGGGAGATTATCAGTGGTGTTGTATGTCTTCCATTTTCTAATTATTGCTCCCACAGTTGATTTCTTCACACCAAGCTGCTTGCACCTATTCAGTCTTCTCAGCCTGGTGCAGGTCTACAATTTTGTTTCTGGTGTCCTTCGACAGCTCTTTGGTCTTCATCATAGTGGAGTTTGGAGTGTGACTGTTTGAGGTTGTGGACAGGTGTCTTTTATACAGATAACAAGTTCAAACAGGTGCCACTAATACAGGTAATGAGTGGAGGACAGAGGAACCTCTTAAAGAAGAAGATACAGGTCTGTGAGAGTCAGAAATCTTGCTTGTTTGTAGGTGACCAAATACTTATTTCCCACCATAATTTGCTAATCAATTCTTTCCAAATCGGACAATGTGATTGTCTGGATTTGTTTTGACATTTTGTCTCTCATAGTTGAGGTATACCTATGATGAAATTTAATTACAGGCCTCTCTCATATTTTTAAGCGGGAGAACTTGCACAATTGGTGGCTGACTAAATATTTTTTTCCCCACTGTATGTTCAAGTGTTCTTATCAAGAGAAAATGGGGGTTTTGTACACTTCTTTTTTTTTTTTCTTTTTTTTTTGTACAAGTGTGAAGGTTTTCTTTTTTGAAGAAAATTCAATAAATATATCTTTAAAAAAAATATATATATGATTGAATATAATTTAACATGTTGCCGTTTACAACTCAAATGTTTGTGTTTCACTTTAGCTCACATTTCAGAACACCCTAACCAGCAGCCCAGCCATAAGATTCAAATCACAATGGGTTCCACTGAGGCTCGTGTGGACTACATGGGATCCAGCATCCTTATGGGGATCTTCAGCAATGCAGACCTTAAGCTACAAGATGAGTGGAATGTCAACCTGTACACTCCCATGGACACCAGCATCTCTGACAAAAGGTATAATGTAATTTACAACCCTGCATACATAGTGTATTTATCAAACATGTTACAGATTTACTATATATACTATCATGATGTGCTTTCCTTGTAGACTGAATAGCTCACTTTTTGAAATGTATTATTTTAATTAGCATTGTTGCAAGTGAACTGTATATAATAATACTATATAATATCTTTATCCTAGTGTCATATTTATCCATGGGGATCTGCAGTGGGATATTTTCCAGGTAATGATCTCCCGATCTACTACTCCAGACCTCATCAAGATAGGAATGAAGCTGCAAGAATTTTTCACTCAGCAGTTTGACACAAGCAAGCGAGCTTTATCTACATGGGGTCCAGTATCTTACCTTCCACCAAAAACTGTGGTCCCCAATGTTGAAAAGAATTCACGTGAGCAATGTATGAATTTTTTGAAGCTTTAAAAAACGAAATTATGCATATTTTTGTCATTAAATACTTAAGAGATTTTAGGTTTTAAAAAGGTGGCAAGGAATAAGATGTAGAAGAACATTCCTTTTCTGGTGTAATGTGTAAGTGCTATCCAAATGTTAACATCTAGTGATAGGGTGGAAGGAGAGAAAGCATGCCATTGGTGTCTCACAGCTACCTCAGACTGAGCCCCCTTTCACACTTATATGACTTGTCCTACGATTTTGGACTGCATTCTCCATGATTTCGAATGACTACCATTCATATTGGCACGACTTTAAGTCGTGCCGAATTCAAAAGTAGTTCCTGCACTACTTTTTTTAAAGTCAGATTCCGTATTAACAGATCCGACTTTGACATGCGACCTGTGCATGACTTGTGCATTCAGGGGAACTCCGTGCCAATTTTTGGAAGAAAAAACGGCATGGGTTCCCCCTTCATGAACATACCGGGCCCATCAGTCTGGTAAGGATTTTAAGGGGAACCCCCACACCAAAAAAAGGTGTGGGGGCCCCCCCCCAAATCCATACCAGACCCATATCCGAGCACCGGCCGGTCCAGGAAAGGAGGTGGGGATAAGCAAGTCACCCCCCCCCCCCCCTCCTGAGTCGTACCAGGCCACATGCCCTCAACATGGGGGGTGGGTGCTTTGGGGCAGGGGGGGGGGGGCAAGCTCATCCCACCCCCTTTCCTTTTCGGATAATGGTCTGGTATGGATTTTGGGGGGACCTTTAAAATCCATACCAGACCGATGGGCCATTTTTTTTTTTTTTTATTCGAGTGGAGTTCCCCCTAATTATTTGGGGGATCAAAGTCACGTCCCTGCTCATAGAAGTCGCACTTCAAGTCGTGGCAAAGTCGGACCCACAGTCGTATGACTGTCTTGTCAAAATCGCGAAACTTTGAAGTCGCACAAGTGTGAAAGGGGCCTGAGAATGAACTATTAGAAATCTCTTCAATTATTACAGGTACTTACATGGCAATGTCAATTTACGCAGTGCTTTACATATACATGTTATACATTCACATATGTCCTTGTCCTCAGAGAGCTTACAATCTAAGGTCCCTAACTCACATTCATACATACACATAAGAAGACCAATTTAGACAGGAGCCAATTAACCTACCAGCATGTGTTTGAAGTGTGGGAGAAAACCCTCACAGGCACAGGGAGAACATGCAAACTCCAGCATGTAGCGCCAGGGTTGGGATTCAAACTAACGACCCCAGTACTGCTATGGGGAAGTGCTAATGAGAACATAACAGCAGGAGTGAAATATACAGTTCCTGAACATGCAGGAGATACTACTGCTTTAGTAGTGATATGGTTTAGAAGGTGTTAGCTTAATATGTGAGTGAAATAAAAAACCTGTTTACTACTACTGCTTGTAAGATCACTGACCAGCTAGAGATACAGCTGCAAAGAAGATGGGGCAGCAAGACAGTCATTCAATATCTATGCAAAGGGAATCGCTGACAAAATGTAGATTAGGAGAGGTAAGTAAGAGAGGCTAAAGCTGGTCATACACTTTTTTTTTTTTTAATTATTCAATAAGGAACGTAATCCTCCATCCTTACAAAGAAAGCGTGTTAAATCTTTCCATTAAAACATACTTCATCAAAATGATATTAGGGCTTGTGCCGTTGTTTAAATACAGTTTACTTTCCGGTGCATTTAGCTTGCATTTGAGATCAGTTTGAGATGCTCCCGAATTCAAGCTGAGTGGCCGTCTCATCTTTCTGACATGCATTTGACCTACTAGGAGGCATCAAGCAGTTTTTTGCATTCCCATTGGCTTGTAAAGTGTAGAAAGGCAGTTCTGTAGTCAACAAAAAACCCTGTACACAGGCCTTTAGGCTCCATTTACACTGGGCTTAAAAAAAAAAAATTCTGCCACAAAACTCCAACACAATCAAATGAATTAAAAATTCAGTACTTTGAATGGATGTAGAGAAGACCGCAGATGAACGGCTACAAATTATGTAAAAGTGTTTTTTTAATCTCTGTGTATCACCTGAAGCCAATCACTTCTCTGGGTATATGTAAGGGTTTCCTACCACTTTAAGTCAGTGCGCATGGACCCTTATGCCGCGTACACACGGTCGTTTTTTGTGATGAAATAAAACAAAGTTTTTTATCATAAAACAAAACAAAGTTTTTCAAACTTCATTTTAAAAAATGACGTTGCCTACACACCATCGTTTTTTAAAATGCTCTAGCAAAGCGCAGTTACGTTCAGCACGTACGACGGCACTCTGTTCCATTCAAGCTTGCGTCATAACTTGCTTCTGAGTATGCACAGGTTTAAAAACGTCGTTTTACCCACACACTTTAATTTTAAATGACACAAAAAACTACGTTTTGAAAAACGACAACAAAAATTGAAGCATGTTCGAATTTTTTTTTTGTCGTTTTTCAGAAGACATAAAACAACGTTTTCCCCCGCACACGGTCATTTTAAATGACGTTTTTAA
This sequence comes from Rana temporaria, assembly GCF_905171775.1. Lineage (NCBI taxonomy): Eukaryota > Metazoa > Chordata > Amphibia > Anura > Ranidae > Rana > Rana temporaria. Next base: position 493,944,182 of record NC_053489.1, read on the forward strand.
AATTAAGTTTTTTTCATCACAAAAAACGACCGTGTGTACGCGGCATTAGAGTAAAAAGTCTAGCTAACGTGAATACATTTAGGAGCTGAATATTACATCCAAAAAAACTGTATCTGAACTGTTATCATGACTTGTATCAGTAGTCTGCAGCTATGATCAATGTGGTATCAAGCAAGGACCAAGTACAAGTAAAGTGATTTGAAGGTTGCACGTTTCATACAACAGTGGAATGCTTGCCTAATAATTATTTTTAACCGTCTTGTCTCCCTCCTCTTCTCTTATGTACTGCCAGCTGTTGTTGTCTTCAGTAAAGTTCTGAACTATAGTAATGATGATTTTAGAGCTGCAAGCTGCTCAGCTTGGTTCAACCATACAGTAGGTGACCGCGATATTGTGTCAATCTCGCTCCTTTTCTCTCGGCGAGATTGACCACCTACGAGCCCCGTCGCGGGAGCCAGCGCTGAGCTGGCTCACCAGGAAGGGAAAAAGCCGATATGGAAGTGACGGGGATCCGACTTGGATTCCCGCCAATTCCAGACGCTGTTTAGTATGAATCATGGGGGGAACTCCACGCCAAATTTTAAATAATAAAACGGCATGGGTTCCCCTCCAGGAGCATACCATGCCCTTGGGTCTGGTATAGATTGTAAGGAGAACCCCCCTACAACCGAAAAAAACGGCGTAGGGGGTTCCCCCAAAATCCATACCAGACCCGTATCTGAGCACGCCGCCCCGCCTGGCCGGTCAGGAAAGGAGTGGGGACGAGCGAGCGCCTCCCTCCTGAGCCATACCAGGCTGCATGCCCTCAACATGTGGGGGGTGGACCGCTTTGGGGCAGGGGGCACACCCCAAAGCACCCTGTCCCCATGTTGATGAGGACAGGGCCTCTTCTGACAACCCTGGCCATTGGTTGTCGGGGTCTGCGGGCGGGGGGCTTATTGGAATCCGGGAGCCCCCTTTAATAAGGGGGCCCCCAGATACCGGCCCCCCACCCTAGGTGAATGAGTATGGGGTACATCGTACCCCTACCCATTTACCTGGAGGAAAAATGTCAAAAAAATAAACACACTACACAGGTTTTGAAATCATTTATTAGTCAGCTCCGGGGGTCTTCTTCTGACTTTGGGGGTCTTTTTTGTCTTCTCCGTTCTCTTCTTCTGCTCCGTCATCTCCGCGCTCCCCGGTTCTTCTCCCGCTCTCCAGTGCCTCCATCCTTCTGCCGGGCTGTGCCGCTATCTTCTTTGAAGCTCTTTTACTAGCGGCGGCGCCAGCCCAGTCTTCCTCGTTGCCTTCTTCTCTCTTCTTTTTTTCCGATGTTGACTCGACGCTCCCTTCCCTTGTAATGCCGGGTGTGCGGTACACATAATTTATATAGGCCCTCTTATGACGTCACAGTCCCAGCAATGCTCCGGGGTGGTGACGACATAAGGGGGGCGGGGTAATTATGTCGTCACCACCCGGAGCATGCTGAGGGCATGCGGCCTGGTATGGCTCAGGAGGGAGGGAGGGTGTGCTCGCTTGTCCTTACTTCTTTCCTGACCGGCCGGGGTGGCGTGCTCTTATACGGATCTGGTATGGCATAGGGGGGGTTTCTCCTTACAATCCATACCAGACCCAAGGGCCTGGTATGCTCCTGGAGGGGAACCATGCCGGTTATTTTAAAATTTGGGCGTGGAGTTCCCCCTCATGATTCATACCAAACACAGTGTCTGGAATTGGCGGGAATCCAAGTCGGATCCCCGTCTCTTCTATCTCGCGCTCGCTGGAATGTGCTTTTCCTATTGCAGCGAGTGCGAGATGTCGGCACCCTGTCACCGAGAACCAGTGCAATGCAGTCGTGCTGGAAACATATTCTCGCGGACAGGTACTGTATATAAAAGAGCAGAGCAAGGGCTGTCAGATCAGGTCCGCCTGTCAGTTTTTCAGGCTGAGCTGATCGGACATAGCATTGTCCTTTATGGAGCCACAGATGTCAGCAGACATGATCCGCTGACGCCGCCACCATCGATCCAATTCTGTCCGCCAAAAACAGACAGATGGTGATCTTATTTTCCATCTGTCCGATGAATCGGATTAGATGGAAATGGACCTTACCTGTCCATTTCCTTCTGATTTTAACATAGAGGAGAACGGGACTGTGTCTGCTCTGCACAGCGGAGCGGACATGAATCTGTCATCCGCCAAGCTCAGCGGGAATCAGTGGGCAGCGATCCTCCACTGAGCAAGGTGGATTTCATTAGGGCAGAGGTGCCCATGTGAAAGGGGCTTAACAGTAAATTTTGACAACAAACATGCACTTATTCTTTAGGAAGACAGAAAAAAAAAACTACAGCATATGATTCTAAGCAGAAAAATACATAAACCAGTTTCAGCTGTAATTGATTGGAGACAATATTATGACGTGCCACACATGATCATTTTTGGTTTGACATTTATTTGTTTTCTGTGAATTTTAGTGCTGGATGCAGCTCACCACCGTCATTGGCCCTGGAGTACTGAAGATCATCTCTGGCTGTCACATATCCTTGTTTCAGATCCCCTTGCCAGAAGACACTGTTCAGTTAGGGGGCTCAATGAGCTTACACGGCAACCACATGACCTTTAGCATGCTTTCATGGACCCAATTTCCGTTCTAAATCTTGGGCATTGTTCACTTGGAGGAGCCAAATATTGCATTTTGGACAGAAGCACAAAAAATTTGGGAAGAAGGTAAATTCTCTCTAAATGTATTAAAGAAAAACTATACTGTAAATCATTGTATTGGGAATCCAAATGAAGTTATAAGCAGTTTAAAACTTCCTCTTGGTCTGGGTTTCCTTACAGATTTATTTGTTTTAAATTAAAAAGGTAAATGGAAATTCACAAAACTTTCTTTGTCAATGTATATTGCTGCGGAATACAAACTAGCCAGGAAAGACAAGCTTTGCTTGATTTCTGTCCTAATAGAGACAGTTATTCCCCCAGTGAGTGCTTTAATGTTACCTTTAAAACTTCATAAAGAAGGTGTCAAACACCTCTGCTCTTCATGTTTTTGCCTTGTGTCACTGCTTTTTGCACATGTTAGTAGCAGGAGTGGTTAGTGATGTGATGAGATCAGAGTTTTGCTGCTGACTTTTGACTAAGGCCTGGTTCACACCTATGCATTTATTTAATTTTTTTACCTAGGTCACCTATGCATTTTTTAGTGCGTTTTTAGTTTTGAAGAAACACACTACAGTCCATTTAACATGGTTTCCTATGGGTCACATTCACATCTGTGCATTTTATGGAAAGGGCCAGGGACTTCTTTCTGTTTTTTGGTTCCATAGATTTCAATGGATCAAAAACATGTATTGAAAAATGCACCTGGAATATGCAAACTTAAACCTGCAGTGTAAACCAGGCCTAAAACTCTTTTGTCAAGTTTGCTGTTTTGGGAGTATGTTTGAAGCAGCTGATGGAGTGGATCATATAGGTACCTCTATGTCTACATGCTTGGTGAATAGGAAGGTTCACTTTAATGTCATACTAGACTAATGTGGATGCAGGACATTTTTTTTTTCTTAATAAAATCTTTATATTTAATTAGGTTCAAGTGAACACTCTACCTATATTGTGCAAACTCTGGATTTTCACCTTGGTCATAACACTATGGTCACCAAACCTTGTGGAGCACTGGAGAGTCCTATGGCAACAATCACTAAAATAACACGGAGAAGGCATGAAAATCCACCACATGGAGTTGCCAGTGTAAAAGAATGGTTTAATTATGTCACTGCTATGAGAAATGAAGGTCAGTCTTTTACAGCTGTCTACAGTTTGTCAGAAGTACAATGTGATTGTAGTTTTAGTGACCAGTAAAAGAGTATGTCCCTACAGCAATAAACCACACAGCATACTGTGCAGCCTAATGCAGTACAGCAGATGGGAATTCAATTCTGAAAAAACATTTAGCAAAATATTGGTGCTTTGTTAGTGAGGGCTGCAAGTAGGACAAGTGTATATATAAATATTTAATTTCACGGTTTCCATGCAATTGCTAAGCATTCATCTTGGTTTGTATGACTTTAAAGCTGGCCATAGACAGTTGGAATCTCATCTTGTTCAGCGGGAACTGCCCAAAATTCGAAAAGTGTGTAGGCTGGCTGAATGTACCAAGTTGATCGATCAATCAACTTGGGTACAATCAGCCTGCCAGATTCACTTGAAATTATTTCTAGCGGCTGCTATAGCAATGTCACTGTCTTCTCAGGCAGGGTAGGTTTCCTCCACCGGGAGCAGACGAAAGCTCCACAGGAGGCACTTCCCTGTCAGCACGGTCTGTGTTGATGGGGGAATCATGTGGCTGCAGGAAAGAAATTTGCACTGTCCATGGCTGCCCTAACTCATCTTAAATGTTGAAACTCGTGTGCTGATTATCAACTTCTGTTAGCAGTTGCAAGGACCTAAGATGTAAAAAAAAACCTTTCAGACTATCCTACATTTTGGGCTTACTCCAGTTTTCAGGCATCAAGGCTGAATTACTGAACAAGTTAAGAATACTCCACACAAAAAAGAGTGAAGATTCACTTAAATTATCCAAGCATGTGCAGATTAAATAAATAAACATTGATTGGATAATTGAAATGAATTTTCATTTTAGGTGAACATTCTCAGGTAATTTAGTAAATCGGACTCCTTGCCCCAAAATCTGTTCCTGACCTAAGCTTGTGGCAGGATTCCAACACGTCCCCAGTCAGACCATGAGCTTGGCAATCAGCAATGAGCCTCAGCTTTGCCCTGGTTCAGTTGGGTGCGTGTTGGACTGCTGCAGTGGACTTCTACAGTGAGATTCTTATTTGCAGGCTAGTGGTGGGGCATAGGCTATACTCTGTGGTAGTGGACATTGTCACACGGAAGATGATGTGTACAACATTGAAAAATTACACCCTGAAATGTTTGTCACAAAACTTCATTTGAGCTTTAAAAATAAAAATTGTAAGTGTATGGTGACAGAGAAGCGATTGCAAACTAATGTATGTTTTATTTCCCTTTAGAACTGAACTTGCTCCGAAATGTTGATGCAAATAATGCAGAGAGCAGCACAGCAGTAAAAAATGCCAGTCTGTTGAGTGGATTTCGGGGAGCCTCTAGTTACAACCATGAAACAGAAACAATCTTTGCTTTGCCCAGAATGCAATTGGATTTTAAATCTATACATGTGCAAGAGCCACAAGAACCAACACTGCAAGGTATATGTAAAGCAATGGTCATAGGGGCTAATGTTTGTATTTACGCTATAGGAAAAATAAGCCTCAGCAAACAGTAAAAGAATCCTTGTTTCATTTTCAAACTTGGAATGTAGAAATGACAATCAGAAACTCATTGTAAGGGCAAGTAGACATGTTTAAAGGGTCACTAAAGGATTTTTTTTTTTTTTTTAGCTAAATAGCTTCCTTTACCTTACTGCAGTCCTGGATTCATGTCCTCATTGTTCGTTTTTGCTTTGATGTTGCTGTAAATCCTCTCTGTTCTGGACACTTCCTGGTTGTCTGTTTCCTGATCACCACAGTACTGGGAGATTTCTCACGGTGGTCACTAATCAAGAAGGTGTGATTACTGTGTGTCTAAAACCCCACAGCACCAATCCAGTTGCGTTTTTCAAACCATCATTGCCCTCTATTGGCTCTCTGACTCTGTACATCAGAGAACCAGGAAATAACAGCAAAAACTAAACTAAACTGCAGGTACATTATATGATTGATTTTTATCTATTTTTAATCATTTTTAAAAGGAATCAGTTAACTATTATGTCTCTATACCCTGTAAACAGTCATTTCAGCTAAAAAAATGTTTTTTCCTTTAGTGACCCTTTAATGTAGCACACGTGTTATACTGTACATTAGCCCCAATGTTCTTTTGTCAAGTTCCTAGTGAATACTAAACTGTTCTAATTGCGAAGAATAGCTATCAGATATGTCAGTTTGCTATACAATGCGGTTGATTAAACTGGATGGACTTTTTTTCAACCTGACGAACTACAGTATCTCACAAAATGTGTATATACATTTATGATCCCCTTGGAGGCCCAGAGGTTTGGGTTCAGTAGAGAGGAGAGCGGTTTTGGTAAGTGATTATTAAACCAGAGAGGCATGTGGGAGTGGAATGTAGGAGCACTAAGTTTGCTCCAGAGTGTGCTTGCATGGGTACCCCCTTATGGCACAGCTTGCCAAGGGGGTACTCAGAGACGAGGAAGAGCAGCTCTGTGCAATACCATTGCACAAAACAGATGAGGGACAACTCTGTGCAATACCATTGCACAGAGCAGGTAAGTATAACATGTTTGTTATAATAAAAAAAATACATATGTTTTACAACCACTTTAAATACATCTGTTCAGTACTTGCTCATGTAGCCTGAAAAAAATAAAACAAAATTTAGTCATTATATCTAAGGACTGGTATGCTGCAATTTTTGTAACTAGAAAGTGAAAGGAGAATCCGCAGACTGAAGAACGCATCTCTCTGCCACCTTGATGTCACCTCTGCTGTGCAAAACAAAATACTGAATTGTTAATGAATACAGAGATGCATGATTGTGTGTTTTTATATCTGCCTAGAATTCAGCTTTAACTTAATTGGTGTCCCAAGTCTCCCATATGATAGCATAGTGCAGGTGATTGGTTCTCTTAGGGAGACATAAGGGGTCTATTAGACACTTAGGGGGGGGATTTACTAAAATTGGTGCACACATAATCTGGTGCAGCTGTGCATAGTAACCAATCCGCTTCTAGGTGTAATTGACACAGCTTATTTAAACAAGCTGAAGTTGGAAGCTGATTGGTTAAGTATTCACAGCTACACCAGATTCTGTGTGCACCATTTTTAATAAATCTCCCCCTTAATGTCTCCCCTGCACTCTTTCCACGCAGTTCCCAATATGCTTTGGCAGTGCTTCTGGATTCATAATGCACTACCGAGTTTACCAATTTTCAATCCTATATTTGTGGGTGTTCAAAACTCTCAGGAGAAAAGAGAAAGCCTGGGACATATGATTAACCACTTGCTTACTGGGCACATATACCCCCTTCCTGTCCAGGTGCAATTTCAGCTTTCGGCACTGCGTCGCTTTAACTAACAATTGCGCGGTCGTGCGATGTGGCTCCCAAACAAAATTGACGTCCTTTTTTCCCCACAAGTAGAGCTTTCTTTTGGTGGTATTTGATCGCCTGTGCGGTTTTTATTTTTTGCGCTATAAACAAAAAAGTGCGACAATTTTGAGAAAAATACAATATGTTTTACTTCTTGCTATAATAAATATCCCAATTTAAAAAAAAAAAAAAAAAACATTTTTTTTCTCAGTTTAGGCCGATATGTATTCTTCTACATATTTTTGGTAAAAAAAAAAAAAAATCGCAATAAGCGACTGGTTTGCGCAAAAGTTATAGCGATTACAAAATAGGGGACAGAATTATTATTTTTATTATTTTTTTTTTTACTAGAAATGGCGGCGATCTGCGATTTTTAGTGGGACTGCGACGTTATGGCGGACACATTTTTGGCGCCATTCACATTTATACTGCGATCAGTGCTATAACTTACTATGCACTAATTACAGTATAAATGTGACTGGCATTGAAGGGGTTAACACTAGGGGGTGAGGAAGGGGTTAAATATGTTTCCTATAAAGTGTTCTAACTGTGGGGGAGGGGGGGTGACTGGGGGGGGGGTGACCGATCTGTGTCTCTATGTACAAGGGACACAGATCGGTCTCCTCTCCAGAGACAGCACCGCTGTCTCTGTGTAAAACGGCAATGAGAGATGATCTCATATGTTTACATATGAGATCATCTCTCATTGGCCGCACAGATCGTAAACGGCCACTCTGATTGGCCGTTCGCGGCGATCTGTAATTGGCTGTGTCCAAGGGACACGGCCAACACAGATTTTCCCCGCTGCGCGCTCTGGAGCGCGCGCGGGGACCGCCCGAAAGGGCGGACGTCAAATGACGTCCACTTGGATTTTGGGATCCGCGCTGTAGCCGTCAATTGACTAGAGTGCGGGTCCCAAGTAGTTAAGCAGCATGCCTACCCACATGCAGGAAAAGTGTCTGCATTGGGATAGGGTTCAGCTTCAGTACAGTAATAATCTCCATAATCATAAGCGTTATCTTTTAGTTTAGCAGGAGGATGACTATGTTGATGATTGGAAATTGTATTTTTACCTATTTACACCTGTCATTTTGTTCACTACAGATGTTGACAGTAAGCCAAAGGTGGAGTGCAGCGTTGTTACAGAGTTTACAGATCATATATGTGTCACAATGGATGCTGAATTGATTATATTTTTGCATGATTTGGTGTCTGCCTATTTGAAAGAGAAAGAAAAAGGTATGGATTATTTTGTGTAATGTCAATTGTTTTTTTTGTTTTTTTCAATAATTGTAAGAAAAATGATAAACTTGCACATACTGTATACTGTACATCAAGCAGCCTTAACTTTATGACCACCCACCTAATATTGAGTAAGTCCCACTTTTGCCACCAAAACCATCCTTACCTTTCAAGGCATGGAAGCCAGTAGGCTTCTGAAGGTATGCTGTGGTGTCTGGCACCAAGCCATCGGTAGTAGGTCCTTTAAGTTCTCAAAGTTGCGAGGTGGGGCCTCCATGGATCAGACTTGTTTTACCAGCACATCCCTCAGATGCTCGGTTGGATTAAGATCTGGAGAATTTAGAGGCCAAGACAACACCTCAAACTCGTTGTTGTGTTCCTCAATCTAGGGTTGCACCGATACCACTTTTTTCACCGAGTACAAGTATTGATACTTTTTTCAAGTACTCGCCAATACTGATTACTGATACTCTTTTTTGTCATGTTACAGTGGCACTAATATGCAGCACTGATGACGCATGGACTGTGTCAGTAGTATTTTATTTTATTTTTTACAATTCATTTTTTTATTTTTATTTTTACAATGCTTTCTTTTTTTGGGAGGGGGAGGTGTAGAGTGGACTGAGTTTGTTTTTGTTCGTTTTTTTTACAATTTTAACCTTTAAATATTACATTTTTTTATTTTTATTTTATCAGCCCTGTTGGGGGGTGGCTTTGGTGAGATATCAGGGGTTTAAACAGACCCCTGACATCTTCCCTTTGAGACAGGGAAAGGGACTGAGGACACAGATTCCCCAGTTCCTTTCTCTGCAGCCTCAGCTGCATTGAAAATGAATAGGCAGGAAACAGCGGCTCCTCCATTTATAAACTGAAGCATGGTAAACAGTTATGAACAGAGTCAGTGATTACTTTGTGCATTCAGAAAAGGAAGGAGCCAGTAAATTACATATTTTTTGTGGAGGACATAGGGAGACTGGAGGAGTATCAAGGACACGGAGGGGGACTAGAGGAGCACCAAGGACACAGACAGCGACTGGAGGAGCATGGAGGGGGACTGGAGGAGCACAGAGGGCATGGGGGGGACTGGAGGAGCACGGAGGGCATGGGGGGGGGGGGGGCTAGAGGAGCACAGAGGTGGACTGGAGGAGCACAGATGACACAGAGGGGGACTGGAGGAGCATGGAGGACACAGGGAGACTGAAGGAGGACAGAGGAGGGCACGGGACAGTCGGAGGTGATCGTGCATATGCTTGGTATTGGCACCAATACTAATATCTGTATGAACATTGGCCAAAGCAACACACTGCCTCTGCCAGCTTGCCTTTTTCCCATACTGCACCCTGGTGCCATCTCTTCCCCAGATAAGCGACATACACAGTCACACTCGCCCAGCCATCCACACATGATTCGTCAGACCAGGCCACCTTCTTCCATTGCGCTGTGGTTCAGCTCTGAAGCTCACGTGCCCATTGTAGCTGCTTTTGCTGTGGACGTGTGTGTTGTGTGTGTGTGTGTGTGTGTATATATATATATATATATATATATATATATATATATATATATATATATATATTTAAATTATATATATGCCTGTAAATTTACCAGACAACATTTTTACATAGTGCATCATATTTGGTACCATCATCAGTTCACACAGAAACACTCTTAAAGAGAATTTTTTTTACAAGGATCTTTATACAAGCATTCAGTACATATCAAAGGGTTTCCAGAGCACTAATTTATCTAAGAGGCAACAAAACAGGGCAGCTTGTATTCCAGCTCCTTTTGTCTAATAGAAACCATGGACTCACGTATCTGCTGTGATGACTTATGGATTTCTCTAAATAATGGGTCTCTTTCAGCACACTTGAAAAGTAATCATGCTAATGATTTCACTAGAGCTGCACCTGTCTGGATACAATATTTCATAATATTATTTCTTAGTTATACAGGACACAGGATCATACCTCTGTACGATATTGCTCTGTTGTCTGCAGATCCCCTGATATTCTGGCCCGGATTCACGTAGAGCGGCGTATATATTTGTGCGGGCGTATCGCATCTCATATGCGCTACACCGACGTAACACAGAGAGGCAAAAACAGTATTCACAAAGCACTTGCTCCCTACGTTGCGCCGGCGTAGCGTAAATTGGTCGGCGTAAGCCCGCCTAATTCAAAGTAGGAAGGAAGTGGGCATGATACATTAAAATGAAGCGTGACCCCATGCAAATGAGGGGCCGAACGAACGGCGCATGTGCCATCCCGTGGACGTTTCCCAGTGCGCATGCTCAGAATCACGTCGGAACGAACGCCTAAGATACGTTGAATCACTGAACGTAACCTACGCCCAGCCCTATTCACATAGTACTACGTAAACTACGTAAAATACGACGGCTGTTACGTCGTCCATACCTTTGCATGGGTTGCGCCTCCCTATAGGTGGAATAAATTTATGCCAGACGTACGCCTTACGTAAACGGCGTATACTCATGCGACGGGCGCAAGTACGTTCGTGAATCGGCGTATATCGGTCATTTGCATATTCGACGCGTAAATCAATGGAAGCGCCCCTTGCGGCCAGCGTAAATATGCGCCCAGGCTCCGACAGCGTAGCAAACTTATGTCGGTCGGATAAAGCCACATTTCAGGCGTATCTTGCATTAGGAATCAGACGCATAGATACGACGGCGCATCTGTGCACTTACGCGGCGTATATAGAGATACGTCGGCGTAAGTGTTTCAAGAATCCGGGCCTCTGTGTTTAGTTGTTGCTTTGTAACGTGACACTGATAGACTCTGTCCCTTCCACAGCCACTTCTTTCCAGCAGCTAGAGTCTGTAACACTCCCCTTTGTAGTCTTTCAGACTCTGCCAATGATGTAACTTCCTTCATAGCTCTGATAGTGGGTGGGATTGAATACATCCTAATTAGCATTTGGTCCCGCACAGTCACACCTACAGATAGATTCAAAACCTCCCAAGTCCCGCTTCACAAATCACAGCATTATTCCAGAAGGAAACCCTTTCATATAATATATACAGCCTGTTCTGAAAGATAGATTAAATGGATCACAACTAAAATTCAGTCCTGCCCAGTAAAATTTGTCCTCCCGTGTGAATAGGGAGAGTCCCCCTTCCCCCCACAGATCCCGCCCTCCTGGAGCCATGCTCTCTGAGAAGTGATTCCTTTACATATTATAATAACCTCCCATAGTCCTTGCTATGTAGTTTTGCAATACGCCATTATTCTTTGGCATGCTGCAAGACAGGAAAGACACAGGTGGAGGTATGACCCATTTACACCATTCACCACCCACATGAAGATCCAGAAACATCCAGAGAAACCCTAGGACCACCCACATAAACTCCGAGAACTCCTGAAACTACAGAGATTAAAATTATCATGGCGCATGTAGTATCAGGACTGGAAAAGGAAGTCAAAGTACTTAGAAATTCATCCAGGAGAAGTGACGTCACAGACACAGAAACCCGCTGTATACAGCTAAAGGAAGATAGTTATACAAAAACTGACGGGGGGTTGTGATTCAACTACATGCACAATGCATCTGTTGTTTTGGGGAGGAAAAGCTGGAGTTCTTCAATAAATATGTATCATCAAACATTGTATTTCTTTTTTAACTCCTTAGAAGATCAAGTGTGCAGAGCACTTGGTTTTGCTCAAGTCCATCCCTTTGTGTCTAAGCAGTGTGGTCGGACAGGTTGACCCCTGTCCAACAATGCTGCTAGGAGATGGACAGATTTGTAATTGGTAACTCTGATCTTTGGTAGCGGGGCTGTTTCAGAGATCAGCACTGTCATTCACAAAAGCGGATCACTGGCAGCACTTTGTGTCTTTTAGGGCTGTTTACACATGCACAGCCCAGCCGATGGATGACACAGTGTGGCAGCACTGTGTGAGCTTTCTTTTTTTATGAATGAGCAATCAGCAATGTTGGACTGTTTTACACATGCAACCATACCAACTCTGCTGATCGATCACTGATATATAAAGAAATATAGCCCACACGGCGCTGCAGCACTCTTCATCATCCAGACTATGTATGTGTACACAGCCCTGATAGACACACAGAGAGCCATGAATGATCTGTCATTGTTATGAGTCAATTGTTATGACATTTAGTGCTGCTTGTTCATCCATAATACTAAAAGATCATTCAGAGCTGCAGGGCAAATACTTTACACAGAGCCAAAAAATTTCACTTGAATGAATAATCAGCATTGATTGTTCATTTGGGCTATGTGTCGGCTGTGTCTCCCCTCACAGGAATGCCCATATTTTGGGCTTCAGGAGGGGGTGGAAATACGACCAGCATATAGAATTGTTTTTAGGGACAACAGGGCCGCTGATCAGAATAAGACTGAGTGTTAAATGAACTTGGTCCCCTGGGAAATAAAAATGATCTTATTTAAGTCTTTACCATGGGTTATAAGCAGCTACTTTCCAGTGATTGGAAACAGGCATAAAAAGCTCCTGGGATATCCCCTATAGACCTCCTGCCACTCCTAGCTAGCTTCACTTTTGTTGCTGGTGTCCTTAGGTGATGGACCTCTTCTCTGAGAGCTAGTTGGAGTGATGGTACACAACCACCTTTACACAGGAACAGAGCTGAGGCTGTCAGTGGCAGGTTGTGTGTTGGAGCTCCTCCCCCTGTCACCTTGTTACCTCTTGATGTTAAGAAAACTCATGCAGATAGAGGAAAGAGGCAGCAGAAAGAAATGACACTTAGTGACTGAAACAAGCACACACTTTAGAGGGAAATGCTTTGTTCATATTTAATCTCAGAGGTTTACAACCACTAAGCATTACAGCTGGTAGCTCTGTCATAATGAAAGTTTGCAAATGGCAGTATACAGGCATCAAAATCCATGCTTTCTTAGGCATCTCGAGTCATTTTCTGCTTTGCAGTGACTAAATTCACACCTAGATGTTCAGCAATGCCTAGCTGCATTTACACAAACAAGACATTGCTGCATTATGGGACTGTTCAGCCTGTTCTATGGCTAAATACATCCATACAAATACATCTAGACTAGAGGTCGACCGATATATCGGCTGGCCGATATATCGGGCCGATATTCAGTCATTTTGGAGAAATCGGCATCGGCCGATTATTATCCAAATGTGGCCGATATTTAGCAGATCTGCATCAGCAGAGTGTGGAGAAGGAAGGAGGAACATGGGGTTCCCCCTCCCTTCTCCACACTGTCTGCAGAGCAGTGCCGTGTGTGTGAAGGAGAATGAAGCTGTCGGACTGATGTCGGGGTGGGCGGGACCCGGGGTGGGCGGGACTCAGATGTCCAACACCAGCCAATGGGATGAGATCATTGGCTGGATAGCTGCTGGGTCCCGCCCACCTCCAACATCACGATGAATCTGAGCTCCTCTCTCTCTCTGCTCTCACAGTTTCACAGCACATAATGTAGCTGAATGTGTGAAACTCTCTCTTCATACAGTTTCACAACTGCTGCAGAGAGAAAGAGGAGCTCAGATTCGTTGCGATGTTGAAGGTGGGCGGGACCCGGGGTGGGCGGGACTCAGCAGCTATCCAGCCAATGATCTCATCCTATTGGCTGGTGGACAGCTGAGCCCCGCCCAACCCGGTCCCGCCCACCTTCAACATCGCAATGAATCTGAGCTCCTCTTTTTCTCTCTGCAGCAGTTGTGAAACTGTATAGAGAGTTTCACACATTATCCACTACATTATGTGCTGTGAAACCTGCCAGTGCCATCTGCTAATGCCAACCAGCCAGTGCCACCTGCCAATGCCATCCAGTGCCACCTGCCAATGCCATGCCAACTAGTGCCACCTGCCAATGCCAACTAGTGCCATCTGTTAATGCCATCCAGTGCCACCTGTCAATGCCATCCAGTGCCACCTGCCAGTGGCAACGCCATCCAGTGCCACCTGCCAATACCATCCAGTGCCACCTGCTAATGCCATCCAGTGCCACCTGGCATTGCCAATGCCATCCAGTGCCACCTGCCAATGCCATCCAGTGCCACCTGCCAATGCCACCCAGTGCCATCTGCCAATGCCACCCAGTGCCATCTGCCAATGCCACCCAGTGCCATCTGCCAGTGCCATCCAGTGCCACCTGCTAGTGCCAACTAGTGCCACCTGCCAAGGCCATCCAGTGCCACCTGCCAATTAGTGCCACCTGCCAGTGCCATCTGCCAGTGCTAACTATTGCCAATTAGTGCCACCTGCCAGTACCATCCAGTGCCACATGCCAATTAGTGCCACCTGCCAGTGCCAATTAGTGCCACCTGCCAGTGCCAATTAGTGCCACCTGCCAGTGCCAATTAGTGCCACGTGCCAACCAGTGCCACCTGCCAGTGCCATTCAGTGCCACCTGCCAATCAGTGCCATCTGCTTTTGCCAATTGGTTCCATCCAGTGCAATCTGCCAGTGCCAATTAGCGCCACCTGCCAAAAAATAAAAAAATCGGCCTAAAATATCGGCCGCAAAAATCGGCATCATATATCGGCCATCGGCCGGCCCAAATTCTAAATATCGGCATCGGTATCGGCCAGAGAAAAACCCATATCGGTCGACCTCTAATCTAGACACTGTAGAAGTGACTATGGGAAGTATAAAATTAGTTTTACCACCTGGATCACATTCTTGTAAATGCAGGTGCCCTGTGTACATGAAACCTCAATGTTTGCCTTGTAACAGGTTTCCAGCAGCTGAGAATTGTAGTGTGTTGAAGATAATGACATAATAAATGGCTAAAGTGGAACGGAATTCAAAAAGTGAAGATTTGTTGATTGTGTCTATGCAATACCATGAACGACTTACCTTTTGTCCTAATTAGAAAAAAGCATTTCCTGGTCTTCGAGTGTAAAAAGGCCCTCTTGTGCCTACAGCCCTGTAGGTGTAAAACTTTCAGTGTAAAGCCTCATACACTTGGACTTCAAACAAACTTTTGCATGGATTTTTGTCCAAAGGGCATTGGCCGTGAACTTGGTATGCATACACACGACAGGAGTTTTCAGCAAACTTTTCCAAAATCACGTGGTTTTTCTGCTCTTTACCGCCACCCTTTGGACAACTTCTGCTAGTGTTGGTTGATTTTAACATTGGTTCTGAGCATGCGTATTTGTACTTCGGACTAAAGTCCGATGGATTTCTGTACACACAGCAGGACTTTGCACCATAGGACTTTTGTTGCCGAAAAGTTTGTCCGTTTGCAGAGCGAACTTTTGTCCGATGAAAAACGAAAAAGTTTGTCCGATGGAGCATACACGCGGTCAGATTTTTTTGAAAACCTGCTAATTTTGAAGTTTGTTGTCAAAAATTCCGATCATGTGTATGGGCCTTAAATCAGAGTTAAATCACTGCTGCCTCTTACTTGCCAGTCTTAGGAGATTTGGAGTGAGATCTTGTGATATCCTTCCTGTGCTGCTTACTGTTATCCTTGCTGGAGGCTCTGATTTGAGGAAGCAAAGCTCTACCTCTACCAAGATGGCCACCTCCGCACAGAGTTCAGAACAAGGCATGGTAAATCAGTAATGATAAAATTACAAAGACTTTAAATATATCATCACCTACAGTACATCATATCATCAAAAGATTTCAATAATTTGGAGAAACCTATGTGTGCAAGGGACAAGGCCGAAGCACAATATTGGATGCCCATGATCCTTAGGCCCTCAGACAGCACTGCATTAAAAACAAGCATGATTCGGGGGCGGAGAGGAAACGTTTTTCCCAGAGGGCGGCATTCTATGAGGAGGGGGAGAACACTGGACACATGTTAGCAACTATTGCCCACTCCCAGCAGATGTCTCCCTCTATAGGGGCGCTGCATACCTGCACCAGTGGAGTGACTAACTCCCCAGACCAAATTTTGTCTGAACTTGTGAGATTTTACTCCTACCTGTATGAATCTAAGAGGGCATATTCGCTAGAGTCTCTGACAGAATACCTGGATCCCGTCTGTTTACCGGTGGTGTTGGCTTCCAATAAGGCAATGCTTGACGCCCCTCTGACCCTTGAAGAATTACAAATGGCGACCAGTTTGTTCCCTAACTCGAAAGCCCCAGGGGACGATGGACTCCCCGTTGAAGTTTTCAAGCAGTATGGGGAAACAGTACTGCCACACCTTTTGAGGGTGTTTAATGATGCGAGGGAGGCCGGAGCCCGGAACATTTGATATGTTTTCTATTTTCTATTGTGAACAAAATATGGGTTTGTGAGATTTGCAAATCATTGCATTGTCACGTCCCACCTTTTTTGGAATTGGGCTTGTATAATTATTGAAAAGGCTGTACTTTGCCTTTAAAACCAAAATGGGCAGGCTTTACCTTAGTCTTATTTTACTATGCTACATAAACCGGGACTTAGTGAATCCTATTTCATATTTTTATTGTGGATTAGGATATTATTATTATTATTGATCTGTTATATGTAATATCTCCTGCATAATTGTCTGCCTTTTACCCACAGTTATTTTTCCACCACGAGTTTTCACAACACGTCCAGGACAAAAAAGTCCAGTGATCCAGATTAATGATGCTTCTTCTGAGAAAGAAAAGGAAGAAAACACTAATTACACTTATGTGGACTGGAGAGAATTCATGTGCAATACTTGGCATCTGGAGCCCACACTAAGGTTATTTTTCTTTCCAAATATGTACTATATTGTTCTTAATTTAGCGGTTTGTATGTAAAAAAAAACTGTAAAGCCTTGTACATGTGCGGGTTTCCTGAGGGGAAAACCGAGAACCTGCTTGGTAACTTTTTCCCCCTACATACGACTGGGTTTCTCGACAGGAAAACTGCCATGAGAGCTTTGGTCGGGAATCCCGGCTCTGTGTATGCTCCATCGCAGTGTTTCCAATAGGAAAACTGGCGGGTTAAAAACCGACGGGAATCCCGGGGGGGGGGGGGGGTGAGATGGTTCTCTCTTTTTTTTTTTTTCTGGCAGTTTTCCTGTTGGGAAAACTGCAATGGAGCATACACACAGCCGGGTTTCTCGGCCAAAAGCTCTCATGGCAGTTTTCCCGACAGGAAAACCGGCTGTGTGTACGAGGCTTAAGGTACAGATACAAACCATGGTATTTAAAGTTGAACCATACTAAAACCCCTATCTATTTAGATTGAGGTGAATGTATTGTTACATTTGGTCAGATTTTTCTGTGGTTTCCTCTGCTGGTTATCTAAATTCTCATACACTTTTCATGGGACCACTATTTGTAGTATGCAGAGGACTGGGAAATGCTTAGTGTGAATTAAACACAGGCAACACACTGACATTGCCACTATTTCAAAATCCATTTGAGTTACTATAGCAGTTAACTGATAGCAAATGTTTAATGTAACTGGGATCCTTTTTTCCTGATCTGTGCCTCCTCTCCACTTCAACTGCTTCCACGTCTGTTGTACAGGACAAAGGTGGAGGGCATTTTGGTGATTCTGATCGCACTGGCTTGGCCAAGAAAAATGTTGTATGCTAGTATTGTCGATCTCTTGGCAGACGAGCCCGCAGGCTATTCCAGGTCAACCATTTTTGCTATTGCAGGGTGCGATCTTCCAACCTGCTATAAGGTCGTTGGCTTTGATAACATGGCTATTGAAGCCCAAGTCAAGAGGGGAAGGGGTGTGTCTGGTTTCCGTAATTCCTATCCTCCTGAAGTCTAAAAAGTCAACCTTCAGGAAAGTGTACCGTCATATTTGGAAGACTCATTTCATCTGGTGTGAAGCTCATATTTGGGCTTTTCTCCAGTCTAGAGTGGCGATGTCTCTGACTTTGAGTATCACCAAAAGAGATGGATCTCAGCCTTGGCTGTACTTTTTCTGAGACCTATCATGTTTCATTCCTTGATTAAAGTCTTGTGCAGGGTATCTACCTCAGTCCCCTTTTCCTACCTCAGGTGTCTTCTCCACTCCACCAGAATGAGGACGAGGTTTTGCCATCTTTTTGTCGCAATCCTAAACATACTAAGGAGTTAGGTGCTTAGGTTTTTGGATGATGATCAAGCTGTTTGCATTCTTCTGAAGTGTACAGCTTTGTTTTGACAGATTGATTCCCTGTTTGTTTTGACTGAGGGTCCCCACAAGGGTCTGGCTGCTTCGCAATACACTATTTCTTGGTGGATTTGTCAGCTAATCTCTCAGTTCTATGTTTTCAAGGGCAAGATTCGTCCTTTCCCTTTCAAGGCCCATTTCCCAAGGAGTGTCACTGCTTTCTTTGCGATTCATCATCAAGCTTCTGTTGTTTACATTTGTAAGGCTGCTACCAGGTCTTCTCTTCACGTTTACAAAAATGTTGTTTAGCTAAGCTGGGAGGGTATGCCTGGGTGGGGATTCCTTCATTTTTTTGGCCAGTGTTTAGTCACCTAAAAGTGACAACATGATCCAAGTACTCATGAATATGAACTCTTGGCCTGTGAGGTATTCTTTAAAAAATGATTGTACAAGGATACCACGAATCCTAAATATTAACACTGTATGGGTTTTTAAGCTATACACAGAAACCAGATTTTTAAACCACAAAATTGTTTAGTGGTGCCTGCTAGTTTCTAGGCCTGGGCTAAGGCAGTTGATCATGCATTACTGGAAAAAAAAAAAAGTCAGATTTTGAACTGATTGTTGGACATTGGGTAGGGAGAGTTGTAACTGATTGTGGATAAGGCATACAAAAGACTAAGTGGGAGCTGATCTTGGACCATTTATGGAATAAGTAGAGTTGGAGTTGATCTTAGCAGGGTATGATGATTTTGGACATAGGGAACGAAAAGGCAGAGCAAGAGCTGGTCATAGACAGGAGAAATGAGACAGAGTGGAAGCTGATTATAGCTGAGAGATAGAACAAGATTGTGTGCCACTGAGATGCTAAGCAGCAACTGATCATGGACTAAAGGGGGAAGAATTATGAGGCAGGGGAAATTTTGCCTGAGACTTATGCAGGTCATACTTGGGTCGTATTCCAAAGTAATTTTCTTTCAAAAATCAGAAGTTTCATGTGTTTTGTGATCCGATAGTGTCGCCATTGATTTCGACATTCGACCAACCAAGCCTTCAATTTCACCTCATGTTGCAACAGAAAATAATTTTTTTGTCCGGCAATGTTCTTTTCTTTTATTGCAATTGTGCGCATTTCTTTGATTGTATTTCTCACACAATTCTCCCATCATTGATTAGAAAATAGTTTGTTTTTAAAAAACTCCAACATGCCGATCACTCAAATTTAGATGGACGCACAAAAATTGGCCATTGCTGTTGCCCACTAATGGTGTGAATTTGAACAAAAATTCTTATAAACGAAAAAAAGAATGTTACTGCTGCGATTTTTTTACACATTCACTCTTAGCTAAAGAATCCTCTAGCATTTGCAGTTTCTTTTAATACTACAAATAAAGGTTTGAAACTAACATGCTAATCTCTGAGCTGCACGCTCCAATATTTGTTAGGAATTCACAGGAAACAAGATGTAGATTCATATGGTAGCAAAATCCTTCCGCAAAAACAGAAAGTTGCATTCTTTCTTCATAACCCAATACTTAAAGAGATATTCTTCTGTGCTGATGATGGTAGCCGACGTGTGTTTAAAACATACACATTTTTTCCTAATCTTTAGTAAATATGTGTGATTTTTTTTAAGGTCTTTAATCTTGGTGTAGACAGAATAGTGGGTAAATGGCAAATTTGTTTTGGCTTATTTAAATGCTGTTCATTAAAATATTAGCCAACAAAGCATATTATAGGTAACAATTAAATCTAGCCCACAAAAAAACTAGGAACATTCTCAGGAAGTAAAGGGTTCAGAGGCATATTTTTTAAAACCATAGATTGTCCATTAATAGATAGTTGGTAAGTGGGTTTGTACTTCTACAAATATGACTCTGGAGTGACAGTGCTCTTGGTGCTTGCATCCACTTTTAGTTTTTATACTATCCAGTACCTTGAAAACCTGAGATTTTATAATACAAAAACATGACTCTTGTGACTATGCTGGGGCTGCTTCTTTCCACGCAGCTTATCAATCTGTTGGCCAGTAACATTTCCTATCTTACTTTATGGCCTGTAGGGAGGAAAAAAGAGCACTAAAGACCATTGTTGTTGTTTCTGCAAGACCCCTTTCACACTGGGGCCACATTTGCGGTAAAGTAGTGCTTTTCGGTCGCTTGCAGGCGCTTTTATCCCCAAAGAAGGGTTTAAAAATGTCTGTGTTGCAGCGCTTCGGAAGCACTGCCCATTCATTCCAATAGGCAGTCCCACAAGCACACCGCCCCAATGAGAAAAGTCAAGTTTGAATGAAAGGGAGGTGGTTTTCAGGTGCTTAGCAGAGGCTATTTCCAGCGCTAAAGTGCCTAAAAAAAAACAGCGTGAAAGGGGTCTAATACAGCACTCTGGTTTGTCTTGGTAGTGGGTGAACCTAGAAATAACAAAGTGTGCAGGCTTTGAGAAGTGCCTCTATTTTAATTATGCAACTAGATTACCATGTTTTAAATCCTTTAATTAAACTTTAACTCAATGGGGTTGATTTACTAAAACTGGGGAGTGCAAAATCTGGTTCAGCTGTGCATGGTAGCCAATCCGCTTGTTCAATTAATCTTTGACTAAAAAGCCTGGAAGCTGATTGGTTTCTATACAGAGCTGCACCAGATTTTGCACACTCCAGTTTTAGTAAATAAACACCAATGTTATACAAGAACCATGATGTAGAAGAAGTATTACTCTGATTACTTTATGGCAGTACATCAGACATGCTTGTTGATTAAGGCCCCTTTCACACGGACGGGTGTTCTGCCGCAGTTAAAAGCATGTTTCTTTCTTTTGAAATTCAAGACTCCAGGCACAGCGATTGGCTGCATTTGTACACTGCAATTAGCTGCGTTTACATGCAGCTGCGTTAAGCTGCGGTTGGCCATTACTGTCATCCCCATATCAACCGTTTTTATTTTGATGTGCTTCCTGTTGTTTTTTTTATTTTGTTCACGCTGCTATCCACAGCTGACACAGTGCACTATGATTACCTGCAGTTATGTGCAGATAGCTGCGCAAAATCGTTCCTGGACGCAGTCAAATCTATTTTTTCTATCTGCACCATACCGCATGTAACGAAACCGCAGCTAAACGCAGTGTGTGAATGGGGCCATAGGAAAGCATTGTGTGTGTTTAGCTGCAGTAGATAACTTGAGAATCTGCAGCTTAAAGCACCATTCTATCCGTCCGTGTAAAAGGGGCCTAAGGCAGAGCGTTATAAACATCAGTCACATATTTGCCATATGGTTGCTATGGGTGACTGTTCTTTGTACATCATCACTGCACATTGTACTGCCTTTTTCGAACATCTTCAATGCTCAGCTACTGTCCATTGTGTTTCTGCTGTAAAATATTTTCACATTTTACTGAAACCTTAAAAATGTCTCTTTTCAATGAATGAAAAGGCAAATAATTTCCAGTGTCCCTAAATTCTCTGGTACACTTGTGAATAATGGGGGTGGTGGGAGTAGCATAGCTGAGAAGCCAAACATAGATCACTAGTACAGTACTTTTATTTTTTTTTGCATATTTCCAGACATGTAGTAATGTGCCTTCTCATTTCCCTCTTCTTAGGCTAATATCTTGGACAGGAAGGAAAATTGACCCTGTTGGAGTGGATTACATACTTCAGAAATTAGGATTCCACCACGCCAGAACTACAATTCCAAAATGGCTTCAGCGTGGAGTAATGGATCCACTGGACAAGGTTCTTTCGGTCCTGATTAAAAAGCTGGGGTCGGCTTTACAAGATGAAAAGGAAAAAAAAGGAAAAGAAAAGGAGGAGCACTGAACATGCAGAGAATTGCGAACAAATTGTCAGAGATCAAATAAGTTACACTTTTTTTATACTGTACAGAAGAATGTTTTAACAGATGCATTGGATTTGACCAGCTTTTTTTATTTTTTATTTAACTGATGTTAACTCTCATCCCTGGGAGCAGTTTTAGCTACATTTCTTCCTGTGATCACTCCCATGGCCTTTTGCTGTGATATGACATGCCACTGCAATATTTGCATTTCTGCGCATTCATCCGTTTTCCACAAGACATCATTTGAGCCTGAAGCGGACCCATTAATGTAGTTCTCCTCCGGCACTTTGTTCATCTCAATACAAATAAGACTCAGGGATGAGAGGGGTTAATAAATTCCGTTGTGAATGTAATTGTTTACTGTGGTGCATGCTGCCATTCTGCATAGGATTACGCACTGCATACGTCTGTATATTTTGGACTGAAAAAAGGGGTTCAACACTGTAAATGGATGGGGTTTGTGTCATTACTTTAAAGTGCAATATTATTTTCTGTAATAACTGCAGAATGTTAACTGTGAATTTTCTTGATTCCCCCCTCCCATTGGCCATAATAATAAATTGTTGACAATGTGAAAATGGTTAATGATTGTTTTGTTTATGTGGCTTGTTGGTTATCTGCAGAGATTGTTTGGATAATGTTAAGTGCAGTATATACATTATCTCACAAAAGTGAGTACACCCCTCTCATTTTCTTTTTTTTTTTTATAATTTATTATATCATTTCAAATATTGTTATTGGGTTTTCACAAAGAAAATTGAGCAAAGATAAATGTTTATATGACAGAAACAATATAAACAAAATAAGGTATGATTAATACTGAGTCAGATCGATGTATATTGAGTAATACATAGGAACTGTGAAATCATCAAAGTTTTAGATAAACCATAAGTTGTATTTATTATGGTCAGAAGGGGTGACCCCTCTCCCCGAACACCCCTATTGGGAACATAGTGTGTCTCAGAGTTAAGGACACCCCCTCCAAATTTTTAACATTTCATGCATTATATCTTTTCATATCCAGACACTTTTGTGGGGGGGATTGCAAATAACCAAAAAATAATATAGCACATATATTTGCGACACAAATCATATTGTAATTGAATGTTAATAAAAATGAACTTTCATTCTCAATCTGCAGCCACTGTAATTTTCTGAGAATGCATTGCAATATGACTACCTGGGGTATTCTGTACACAGACTGACCACTCCCCAGAAACATCATTTCCTGCTCGTGTGATTGGCTCACCAATTTTCCCAGAAGTCTGCCTAAGATGCAAATCAGATTTCAGGCATCCCATGCAATCAAAATTAAATTTTTGGAGAGATCCTTTCAATAGGCACATGACTAAAGGGATGCAGGCCCAGCAGATTTTCTTATCAGTGTTATGCAGCTGAAAACCTGACAGTTAATTATGAAACCACTCACATTAGACCCACTCAGAACAGAGACACAGACAAACACACAGGGATTTCTTAAGAATAACAAAAGGTAGGAATCTGCAGCAAAGGTTGTTATAATCCTTGTAATGTACATAGATCACCCAGAGGGGAATTTTTTTTTTTTTCCTCAACAAAAGAGTTGCGCTTGAAGAAATAACACTTTGCTACAATGTAAAGTAGTGAGTGTACAGCTTGTATAACAGTGTAAATGTGCTGTCCCCTCAAAATAACTCAACACCCAGCCATTAATGTCTGTGGGCCCAATTTGGACATTTTCACTTGGGGGTGTACTCACTTTTGTTGCCAGCGGCTTAGACATTAATGGCTGTGTGTTGAGTTATTTTGAGAGGACAGCAAATTTACACTGTTACACAAGCTGTACACTCACTTATTTACATTGTAGCAAAATGTACTTTCTTCAGTGTTGTCACATGAAAAGATATAATAAAAAATATTTACAAAAATGTGAGGGGTGTACTCACTTTTGTGAGATACTGTATATATTTCCATCTCTAATATTATTAAAGGGACATATAAATAGAAACGCTTTGTAGTACAAATGATAAACGGTTACAGTAAAGATGCTGTATCATTTCTCATGAAGGAGGCTGTTGAAACCAGCCATAGATAGATCATAGATCAGATTTGATTAATCTATGGGCAGGCTGGTAGTATTGAAGTCGATTATTGGTATGAAATTATTGCTGACACTAGCAGTAATCATTGTGTTCTGCCAACAGGGAGGGCCCCCTTTTTTTTGCAGGAAAGAAAATCAAACAATTCATGGACTCCAACATTAGTTAGACAGCTTCTTATAAGAAGTGCTACAACAATCTTTATTTTTTTATTTGTGTATCTATGGCTGCACCTCCCCTAATAATCAGTTAATTTGAGCACAGCTGATTTCAAAGGACTCAAGAATTCACACAGCTTTTGCTTATATAGTGAACCTACCAACACCAGGAAAATGCGGTGTTAAAAATGCGCCTTTAGAAGCTTTTTGCATTGGCGATAATGCATGTTTAGCAGCGTTTCTCTGCCACTTCTATTTTCCACTCCCAAATCCAATTACTACAGAGCACAAGTCGCATGACATGTCAAAATCAATGGCTTCCTATGAGAGCCGTCTTAACTGATCCGACTTTCAGGCCTTTGATTTGTATGGAAGTCCCATCCAAGTCAGATCTGACCCGACTTGTGGCATGTAACTTGCGCTCTGAGGATCTTGAAGGGGAACCCCACACCAAAATGTAAAAGAAAAAAAAAAACGGCATAGGGTGTCATCCCTCCCAGATCCATACCAGGCCCCTTGAGTCTGGTATGAATCTAAAAAGGGCACCCCACGCCAAAATGAAAAAAAAAAACAATCTGCCCACCCCCCTCCCCAAGATCATACTAAACCCTTTGGTCTGATATGGATTTTGAGGGGAGCCCCACACCCAAAAAACAAAACTGTGTGGAGTCCCCCTAAGATCCATATCAGACCCTTATCCAAGCATGCAGACCAGCATGTCAGAAAAGGGGGGGGGCGGCGAGCGAGACCCTTCTCCTGGACCATACCCGGCCACATGCCCTCAACATGGGGGATGGGTGCTTTAAGGCAGGGTGGGGCTCTGCCCCCCCAACACTAAGCACCTTGTCACCATGTTGATGGGCACAAGGACCTCTTCCCAACAACCCTGGGGGTGGTTGTGGTGGATCCCAGGCCCCCCATGTGAATGAGTATGGGGTACATTGTACACCTAACCATTCATCGGGGAAAAAAAGCAGTGTAGTGTTACAAAAAAACAAGAGACGATTCTTGACAAGTCCTTTATTCGTAGCTGCAACATGTTTTCTTTCACTGCTACCGTCACCGATGTCTTCTTCCTCCAGTCTTTTCTCTCCGCTGATGTCTTCTCCCTATGGTAATGTCTTCTTCCGCCGGTCTTCTCCCTCTATCTTTTCCCTCTGACATCTTCTTCTGATCTTCTTCCTTGTATTCTGATGCTGGCTCCTGTCGTTATGCCAGCTCCGTTATCTGCTGGTTCTTATATAGCCATGGGGCGTAGCCATCTGGTGATGTCTCCCAGAGACCCCTCCCCTTGTGACGGCACAGTGATGTCACCGGATGGCCATGCCCCATGGCTATTTAAGAACTGGCAGACAACGGAGCTGGCACGATGATGGGAGCCAGTGTCAGAAGAGGAGGGAGAAGACTGCAGGAAGAAGACAGTGGAGGGAGGAGACTAGAGAAAGAAGACAACCAGTGACGGTATCAGGGAAAAAAGACATGGAGCTACAACGGGGGACATTCTTAATTTTTAATAAAGGACCATGGACTAAAGGACCGTCTCCTGGTTTTTGTAACACTACACTGCTTTTTTTTAGGAGTGAATGGGTACCCCATACTCATTCACATAGGAGGGGGGGATTGGAATCCATCGCCCAGGGTTGTCGAGAAGAAGCCCTTGTCCCCACTTCCCCAAAGCACCCACCCCACCTTTTCCTGACCTCCCAGGCTGCTTGCTCATGGTATTGATTTGGGGGGACCCCACGCCGGTTTTTTTTGCATTGCGTTTTTTTCCCAAAATTCATACCAGACCAGAGGGTCTGATATGGTCTTGGGGGGGCACGCTTTTTTTTCCATTTTGGAATGGGGTTTCCTTTCAAAATAATTTTTGGGCACTTAGGCGTCTTTTCTGCTCAAAAGCGCCTCTCAAAAACACACGTTTGGTGGGGGCTTTCTTTCCTGCCTGTAAAGCCATAGTGTGCATAGAGGGGTGTTTCCAGGCAGAAAAAAATAGAGCCTGGAAAATCCCCTCCTTTGAGCTTCTTTGAGATGCAGTGTTCATGAGCCCTAAAGCAGTTGCAAGAATTTATGACAAAGAGTGTTCATTGTGTACATGTGACAAAATCACAAATTCTCCACAAATGTGGCTTGTATGGGAGGGCTACAAGAAAAAAAGCCACTCATCAAGAAAGGTCACATGCAGTCATGACTGAGCTTTGCCAAAACGCACCTTGAAGACTCTGGGGCCACATGGAAAAAGGTGTTGTGGTCAGATGAGACTAAAATTGAATTATTTGGCCTCAACACCAAATGATGTCTGGTGAAAATCCAATACAGCTCACCATCCAAATAACACTATTCCTACAGTAAAGCATAGAGGTAGTAATATCCTGTTACAGGGATATTTCTCTGCAGCAGGGACTGGAGCACTTGTCAGGACTGAAGAAAAAAAATTAATGGGCCATAATACAGTCAAATTCTTGAGGAAAATCTGCTGCCCTCTGCCAGAAAGTTGTTAATAGGAAGAAGGTTTACCTTCCAACATGACAATCACCCAAAGCATACAGCCAAAATGACCACACAGTGGTTGAAGGAGAAAAGGGTCAATGTCCTTGCATTGCCTAGTCAGAGCCCAGACTTAAACCCCATTGAAAATCTGTGGAATGACTTGGACACTGCAGTCCACAAACGGTCACCAGCAAATGTAACTGAACTTGAGCAGTTCTGCAAAGAATAGTGGGCATACAGTAAGGTCCATATATATTTGGACACAGGCACAATTAAGCTTTAATTCAAGGGGTTGAACAAATATTAGGTACACATTTTAGCAACTGCAACCATTTTTATACACAGTCCCCCCATTTTCAGAGGGTCAAATGTGATTGGACAAATTTATATAATCATAAATAAAATGTATATTTTTTATATTTTGTTGAGAATCCTTTACTGGCAATAACTGCCTGAAATCTGAAACCCATGGACATTACCAAAGACTGTTTCCTTCTTTCTGATGCTTTGCCAGGTTCTAACTGCAATTGTCCTTTGTGGGTCTTTTTGCCTTCAGCAAGTGAAATGCATGCTCAATTGGGTTGAGATCAGGTGATTGACTCGGCCATTGCAGAATATTCCACTTCTTTTCCTTCAAAAGCTCCTTGGTTGCTTTTGCAGTGTGTTTTGGATCATTGTCCATCTGTACTATGAAGTGCCGTCCAATCAACTTTGCTGCATTTGGATGAATCTTGTCTGACAGTATGGGGGCTATTTACGAAAGGCAAATCCACTTTGCACTACAAGTGCAAAGTGCACTTGAAATTCCACTGAAAGTGCACTTGGAAGTGCAGTCCCTGTAAATCTGAGGGGTAGATCTGAAATGAGGGGAAGCTCTGCTGATTTTATCATCCAATCATGTGCAAGCTAAAATGCTGTTTCTTATTTTCCTTGCATGTCCCCCTCAGATCTACAGCGACTGCACTTTCGAGTGCACTTTCAGTGCAATTTCAAGGGCAATTGTAGTTTGCACTTGTAGTGCAAAGTGGATTTGCCTTTAGTAAATAACCCCCTATATCTCTAAACACTGCAAAATTCATATGGTTGCTTCTGTCACATCAATAAACACAAATGACCCAGTGCCACTGGAAGCCATGCATGACATCACACGCCCCCACCATGTTTTACAGATGACATTGTGTGCTTTGTATCATGAGCTGTTCCAAGCCTTCTCCACACTTTTTTCTTCCCGTTATTCTGGTACAGATTAATCTTAGATTCATCCGTTCAAAGAATGCTTTTCCAGAATTGGTCTGGCTTTTTTAGAGTTTTTTTGGCAAAGTCTAATCAGGCTTTTCTATTCTTCAGGCTTAGGAATGGTTTGCCCCTTGTGGTGAACCCTCTGTATTTGCTCTTGTGAAGTCTTCTCTTGATTGTAGACTTTGACAATGATATACTCACCTCCTGGAGAGTGTCCTTCACTTGTCTGGATGTTGTGAATGGGTTTTTCTTTACCATAGAGAGGATCCACCACTGTTTTCTGTCGAGGACGTCCAGGCCTTTTTATGTTGATGAGCTCACCAGTGCTTTCTGCTTTCCTCAGAATGTACCAAACTGTTGATTTGGCCACTCCTAATGTTGCTGCTATCTCTCTGGTGGATTTGTTTCATTTTTGAAGCCTAACAATGTCCTGTTTTACTTGCATGGACAGCTCCTTTGAATGCATGTGTAGGTTCACAGCAATAAATTCCAAATGCAAATACCACCTTAGGCCCGTACACACAATACGAAAATCAGATGTAAAAATTTGAATGGCGAGCTGTCTGACGATTTTCGGATTTTTAGTACAGTTCTTTCAACGGCCAATTTTGCTTTTTCATCAGACAAAAGCTGAATGTGCAAATTATAAATTTTTTGTTGGATATGAACTCAACGTCCGATTTTCGTTTCATTAGTACAGTTTTCAACTGGAAAAAAAAAGTGTGCCTGTGTCCAAATATAGATGGGCCTAACTGTATATTGCAAAGTCTAGATGTGCAAAGTTAGTAGAGACATATCCCAACAGACTAAAGGCTGTAATTTAAGCAAAAGGTGATTCAACAAAATACTGACACAAGGGGTGATCCTTATTTTAAAGAGGGGTGACTCTTTTCTATACCCACTGTATGCTATAGTTTTACACAAGATATATACAGGGCAGGCGTGTACTGGAATTTCCCAGTGGGCCGGTTTCAGTGACGGCCATTAATTTAAGCACTGCCGGACTCAGCGCGGCCCACTTCGGTTCTTTCCGCCCCCCGCCGCGGCTCATTCCGGACACTGCACACATCGCTGAGAGCCTGAGCCAGCTGCAGGTTCAGGCTCCAGTGTGGAGTCCAACCATATGGTTGCAATCTTTCCCCAGCCTGCACTGGCTCTGTGACGTTGGCCAGCAGCAAGCTTCAGCCCTCTACTGAAAATAGGTCGCAGAGTGAACTGCAATCCTGTGATCCACAGAAGTATAGCCAAACGAGCTTTGGCTGTACTCCGCTAAAGAACCATATACTACAAATATAATTTCCTGACCGCTTATCACATTTTTAGAGGCTCTGAAGCACCAGGACATAAAAAAGAAAATTGCCCCATTTTGCAAAGCAAGCACTCCAATTTATTTTCTGAGGCCTCCTACACACGACAGAGTTTCTCGGCAGAATTCACCGAGAAACTCGGTCAAACCCGGATTCTGCCGAGAAACTGTCGTCTGTACACTTTTGGCCCGATGGAGCCGCCGAGGAACTCGTCGAGAAAATAGAGAACATGTTCTCTATTTTCTCGTTGTTCTATGGGAGAAGGCGGCCCGCCAAGCTCCTCGGCGGCTTCATCCCTGAACTCACAGAGGAACTCGACGTGTTTGGCACGTCGAGTTCCTCGGCCGTGTGTACGGGGCCTAAGAGTCATGTTCAGCCTTTTGAAAGTGTAACTTTTTGCCACAGAAAAGAAAATGTAAATATTTTTTTTTTTTTTTACACAAAGTTATCATTAACATTTCTAACACATCATAGGTAGTGATGGACAAACATCTGACGGGACGGTTTGCGAACGCTAACCGCAAACTTGTCCGCAAATGTCAGCGAACTGCAAGTTCCCAGCGGGCCCCATTGACTTTAATGGCAGGCGAATATTAAAAACCCGCAGGTCATACTCAAAATACTTACTAGCTGTGCACAAATAGTCACACAACATGGACACTGACCTACCAGAAGTATTAAGTGAAAAATCGGATACATAAGTAAGTGCTGGCCATTACAAGCCCCAAAAATTAGCCGACAGGCGTTCACCTGACAGCAAACAACTTTGTATTCTGTGGCTGGAGGTACATTAAGCTATTCACCGGATACAGAAGTAAGTGTCGGCCATTACAGGCCCCAAAAATTAGCCCACAGGCGGTCACCTGACAGCAAACAACCTTGTATTCTGTGGCTGGTGGTACATTAGGCATTCAACGGATACAGAAGTAAGTGTCGGCCATTACAGGCCCCAAAAATTAGCCCACGGCCACAGGCGTTCACTGGACAGCAAACAACTTTGTATTCTGTGGCTGGTGGTACATTAGGCATTCACCGGATACAGAAAAGTGTCGGCCAGTACAGGCCCAAAAAATTAGCCCACAGGTGTTCACCTGAATTTGAATGAAACATGGTCTACTGGTCACATGTGTTGAATTCCTCCGAGATCCATGCTTCATTCATTTTTATAGGATGTGAGGTAGTCAACACTGTGGTGAGCTAGGCGAGTGCGGTTATCGGTCACGACCCCCCCCTGCTGCGCTGAATGTCCTTTTGGAAAGGACACTGGATGAGGGGCAAGCCAACAGTTCCATTGCAAATTGTGCAAGCTCTGGCCAGAGGTCAAGCCTGCCCACCCAGTAGTCCAGGGGTTCATCACTTCTCAGTGCATCCAC
The DNA here is from genome assembly GCF_905171775.1 of Rana temporaria. Lineage (NCBI taxonomy): Eukaryota > Metazoa > Chordata > Amphibia > Anura > Ranidae > Rana > Rana temporaria. Next base: position 493,975,000 of record NC_053489.1, read on the forward strand.
ATCGGCCGTTAACCCGATGTAGTCGGACACCTGTCGATCTAGGCGTTCCCTGATGCTAGATCCGGAGGACAGCTGTCGATGGGTCGGCTGAAAGAATGATCTCATATCATTAGTGACCAAGACATCTTCAAACCGCCCTCTTCTTGCAGGCACTGTTGGATTGGTACCTGAAAACTTTTTCTCTGTGAGTGGAAATTCCTCTGCCAGCGGACGCAAAAGAAGAATGCAGCATTTCTCGAAGCAAGGCCTGGAAGTGCTGCATTCTGGTAGCCCTCTGTGATGGTGGTAACATTTCCGCCATGTTTGGTTTGTCCCGGGGGGTCTAAGTACGTTGCCACCCAGTACTGGTCCTTGTCCTTTATGCTTTTTATACGGGGGTCCCTCTAAAAACACTGGAGCATGAAGGCCCCCATTTGCACTAAACTGGAAGCGCTGTCATGGCCTGGCTCCTGCTCATCATCCAGGATAATGTCATCCTCGTTCTCCTCCCCCCATCCACGGACAACACCAGGGATCCCAGAAAAGGTTTAAAGCATGCTCTTCTTGCTCCTCCTCCTCTGCCCCGGCACAATCCTCCTCTGACTCCCGTTGTTGACTTGTCTCAGGTGGAGTAGCCCCCCCTGGGAATTCATCCAGCATTCCGGCTTCCTCATCTTCCAGCTCCTTGACGGCTTGATCAATGACACAACGCAATGCACGCTCTAGAAAGAAGGCGTAAGGTACAATGTCACTGATGGCGCCCTGGCTGCAACTGACCAGTTTGTCAATCTCATCAAATGGCCGCAGAAATCTGCATGAGTCACACATGAGCAGCCACTGGTGCGGTGCAAAAAAAAACAAACTCCCCAGAACCTGTCCTGCCGCAGAGTTCGTACAGGTAGTCGTTAACTGCACGTTTCTGCTGGAGCAGCCTATCAAGCATATACAATGTTGAGTTCCATCACGTTGGGCAGTCACAAATAAGACGTCTGATGGGCAGGTTGTGTCGCCGCTGAATGTCAGCAAGGCGAGCCATGGCCGTGTAAGATCTTCTGAAATGGGCCGAGATTTTCCTGGCCTGCCGCAAGACGTCCTGGAGCCCAGGGTATTTGGCAACGAATCGCTGGACGACCAAGTTCAGGACGTGTGCCATGCATGGCACGTGTGTAATTTTGCCCTGTTTCAGCGCGCTCAGCAGATTGGCACCGTTGTCGCACACCACTTCACCAACTTTCAAATTGAGCGGTGTTAGCCACTGATCTGCCTGTGAACGCAAAGCTGAAAGGAGTGCAGGACCAGTGTGGCTCTTGTCTTCCAGGCACAACAGACGCAGCACAGCATGTCAACGTCTCACCTGGCATATCGAATAGGTTCTGGGGATCTTGGGCGGCGCAGCGGAAGAAAGGGTAGCATTGGAAAATGAGGAGTCAGCCGAGGAGGAGAGGGAGGATGGAGTAGGCGGAGGAGGAGAAGAAGAGGCAGGCCTGCATGTAATCCGTGGCAGTAAAACCAGATCTACATGGGTGCCACGGTTTACATGCTTGACGACCGTCAGAAGGTTCACCCAGTGGGCAGTGAAAGTTATATACCTTCCCTGCCTGTGTTTGCTAGACCACGTGTCTGTGGTCAGATGTATCTTGGCACCAACACTGTGTGCCAGAGATACATTCACTTGCCGCTGAACATGGCCATATAGCTCTGGAATGCCCTTCTGTGAAAAAAAAATCCTTCCTGGGACCTTCCATTGTGGTATTCCAATGGCCACAAATTTTCAAAAGGCCTCCGACTCCACTAGTTTATATGGCAGTAGTTGGCAGGCTATCAGTTCCGACAAGCCAGTTGGGCAAGAGGGTTATCCGGCGTCATCGTTTTTTTTTACAATCGAACATTTGGGCCACGGAAGCCTGCCTTTTTGCAGAAAAACGTGAGGAAGGCATTACAGAAGGTGGAGTGGAGGACAATTGTGAGCATAGAGGGGAAGAGGCTGGACAGTGAGAGCCTGGAGTGTGGCTTTGTGGGTTCTGATGGCCTTGCTCCCACTGGGCTCAGTGATGGGAGGCCAGGTGCCTTCTTAAGGTGGTCATCCCCAGGTGAGTGTTGGGCTTACCGTGACTTATGCGTTGACTGCAAAGGCTGCAGATGGCAACACTATTGTCTGCAGCGGACACGTTAAAAAAAGCCCACGGGGCGTGACCGGAAGCCGAGCTGGACGGACGTGCTGCCTAGGAGCTCCACACCAGCCCGCAGCATTTAGGCCGATTTCGGGGGAAATCTTTTAAATTTCATGAGCTCCTCCCGCACCACCAGATCCTCCACGTCCAGAGGACTCTCCCTGCCGTTGTCCGGAGCCTCCACGTCCTTCAGGGACTATTTTAAGATCCCCGACATGCCGCCGGGTAGCCATAGCAAGATGGCGCCGGACGCCGAGGCCTGTCAGCACCGCGGCCTCGCCCCGCAGCACGGGCAGAATACAGCTCCGCCACAGGCCCCCAGGGATCCACCGCCATCCCCGCAGAGGACATCGGACCCCGATGGGTCCCAGCAAGGGGTGAGTGACCGAGGCCATCAGCCTCAGATGCCGCCCGTGCGGCGCGGCGACCAGGCCGCAACGCATCCTCCGTCGCAGTTGCGGCAGAACGCGGAGACCACCCCCGGATCGAACCAAGCGGCGCAGGCCGTGGGGTCACAGGACACTGCCACCAGGCCAGCCTCCCCCCCGGATCCACTTCTGGACTTCCCGGCCCTGCCAAGCCCATCGCACCCCCCCGCGACGGTGCGGCCTAGCTCACCCCAGGCGCACAGCTTCACCTCTGTGTGGGCCCCGGATCCACCGCAAGCCCAGAGAACCTCACGCTCTGCAGACCCGCTCCGGACAGGGGCTCAGACAGCATATCACCCCCTCCTCTCCTATGCCCAGATGACACAGGCCAGCATGCCATCCCAGGGGGACGTACCCCCGGGGTCCACCCTACAGCCCCCCCTGACCATGCCATGGACTGACTCGGGGGCTCCCCCGTCCAAACACCCCCCGTCCCGAACCAAGAGCCCCACCGTTGGGCCCCATTGTCACACAACCTCTACATCCCCCCACCAGCCGTGGGGCCCGGATGGAGCCGAGCAGCCCTCCTGGCAGACCTATTTGCAAGCCTTCCCCACAAAGGAGGACTTTAAGCAACTGATTGCGGATGTAAAAGACACTTGCCGGACTGAAATTCAAACCATTCAAGCAGGCCTTAAACACCTGGCCGATAGAGTAGAGATGGCTGAAGAAGAGATACAGGAGACTAAAATGGCCGTACATAGGACCCAACTTCAGGGCTCTGAACACCGCCTTATGCTACGGGACATGCAGCGCCACTTGGAGGACCTGGACAACAGGGGGCGCCGCAATAACATTAGAGTGCGAGGCCTCCCTGAGGCGGATGAAGCTGAAGATTTGCAAAAAACGCTCCAGACGATGTTTAATGACCTCACAGGGGCTCCCCTGGACAAACACATTGAAATAGACAGAGCTCATAGGGCCCTGCGCCCGAAAGGCCCCGCCTCTAAACCACGGGACGTTATTTGCCGCATACAATCATATCCGCTGAAGGAGACCATCATGCGCAAAGCCCGCGCTGTCCGTGACCTAGTGTTCGACAACTCCCCGATACAACTTTATCCAGACCTCTCATGGATCACGCTCCAGAAGCGGAGACTCCTGCAACCACTACTACGCTCCCTGCAAGAACGGAACATTCTTTATAGATGGGGCTTCCCCTTTAGCTTAACGGCTAAACATCAAGGGAGATCGGCGATCCTGCGATACCCCGAAGACCTAGACTCTTTCTGTGACGCCCTGGACATCCCTGTCCCTCAACTACCTGATTGGGACCTGGTGGCCACTCCCCCTCCACCCCCGGTGGTCTGGCAGAAGGTTCCACCGAATAAACGCTCCAAGGGCCCGGAGCCCTCCCGCCGATCCCCCAGGCACAGATCCGAAGGCCCTGGTGTTGGAAGGCCCTTCCCCCTGATGACCAGCTGATCAAATGGCGAAACCCGACCTGTCCGGCCGGACACCACGAAGCACTGATCTGTACTCCCCCTTCCCTTTTTTTTCTTTTTAGATTGGTTCTTTATTATCTGTTTCGTGCGATGCAAGTTCATGACTGTCCCCTTCTCTTTTTTTTGGAAGCTCAGGTGCTCCAAATCCCTGCCTCTCCCCCGAAGGCCCTCGCTACATTTTTGTTTTCTATTTAACGGGCTGCCCTGAGGCGCCCCTGTCTGGACTGACCGGATTTCTGGATGCTGATCCCCCCTAGTGGCTACCCGCTAGAGAGTTCCTCCCTGGACTTCGGTCCCTCCGAGTCTCCCCGGCCCGGACATCTTAAATCTCCCGGCCGGGGAGTCCATTTGGAACTTATATGGCCCGTGACCCCTTGGTCACCCAGGGCATGTATGAGAATGTTTATCGTGTTTACTCTGTGTGTTCTTACTCTTTTTTCTTTCCCCCTTTCTAGAGCTCCCTGCTCCTGCTCTCCGCAGCCTGTGCCTCGTCCCCATTGGCCCCCGGCCTTCCTCGCGCTGATGTCACGCTCCTTGACCTGGACTCGTCGCCTGCTCCACCAGATAAGTATACGAGTAGCGCACCCCCTCCTAGGCTATGGCTAGAATTTTTTCATTAAATGTACATGGGCTAAATTCCAACAAGAAACGACACCTGGCGCTCCGAGAGTTTAGGCAATCAGGGGCAGATATTATCATGGTGCAGGAAACCCACTTTGATAGGGCTGACTCTTTTACATTTGCAGCCCGACACTTTCCCCAGGTATACCAGGCTTTTGGACCAAACAAGAAGGCGGGCGTAGCCATCCTCTTTAAAAAGGGGTCCCCTTTTACATGCTCCTCCACATATTTAGACCCTCGGGGACACTTTCTTATCCTCAGGGGCCTGTGGCAGTCACAGGCCATTACCCTCTGCGTAGTCTACGCTCCCAACACACATCAGCACCATTTCTTAACCAGGGTTCATGCCCGACTTTTCCGAGAGTCCCATGACATACTGGTGATCGGAGGAGACTTTAACCTGGCACACTCGGCTACCTGGGACCGCCTAGTGGCAAACACCCAGACCTCACAAACCCGGGCCCTAAGGGATTCAAAGTTGTTTCGCCAACTGACTAGGAAACACGCACTCTTTGATGCCTGGCGAGCCCTCCACCCAGGAGATCGCCAGTATACATTTTATTCGGCCCCACATCGCACACACACGCGGATAGACTACTTTTTCGTGAATAACAACACACTTCGGATTGCAGAAGCGGCTAGTGTCCTGCCCATCTCCTGGTCGGACCATGCCCCCATCACACTGTCCCTGAATTTAACCGCGCCCCTCCGCCGGCCCTATAACTGGAGGCTTAATGACTTCCTTCTGCAACACGCCCCCTCGAAACAGGAGCTAGAAGAGACCCTTCAGCACTACTTCGCTGAAAATGACACACCAGATGTTTCCACTTCCACCCTGTGGGCCGCCCACAAGGCGGTCCTGAGGGGAAAGTGCATGGCCCTCTCTTCGGCCATGAAGAAAGATGCCGGTGCTGCTAAAGCATTGGCCGAACGACAGTTGAAGGCCCTGGAGGCTAAGCTCCTGCAAAACCCATCCACCGCACTCCTTAAACGGATTGTCCAAACGCGCACGACACTGCGAGACCTCGCTTTAGGCAAAGTAGAAAAGGCGCTAACCCGCCTGAAGCAACTTTACTATGACAAGGGCAACAAGGCGCAGGCTCTCCTGGCCAGGAAACTGGCAGACCAAGCCCTTACCTCTACCCCACACCAGATAAAGAACAGGGGGGGCGATCTCGTAACACATCCTAGGGACATAGCGGCAGCCTTCGCGGACTACTATACGGACCTATATAATAAACCGGAAGTACCACACGATCCCCCTTCTCCCGACCTGAAGGCCCGAATGACCCAATACTTGGAACAAGCAGGTCTACCCCGACTTCAAATAGCAGACTTACAGGGCCTGAACGCTCCTATATCAGCGGAAGAGTTAGCAGACACTGTGAAAGGCCTCCCAGCCCATAAATCCCCTGGCCCTGACGGTCTACCGTACGAGTACTACAAGGCCTTTCTCCCGTTACTCAGTCCCCACATGACCACACTATTTAACGCCTTCCTCCACCAGACCCCAATCCCGAGTGACATGCAAGGATCCTTCTTGACCCTCATACCTAAACCGGATAAAGACCCAGCCTCTTGCGCTAGTTACAGGCCCATAGCGTTACTTAATTCAGACCTCAAAATATTCACCAAACTTCTATCGATTAGGCTGAACATTATTCTTCCCTCCCTGATCCATAAGGACCAAGTAGGTTTTGTGCCGCTACGCCAGGCAGGGGACAACACCAGGAAGATCATCGACCTGATTGATGTAGTCAATAGGGACGGTGCGGAGGCTCTCATACTGAGCCTAGACGCCGAAAAGGCCTTCGACCGCCTAAGCTGGCCCTTTATGTTCGCTACCCTGCACCACATGGGGTTCAAAGGTCCCTTCTTGCGGGCGGTACAACACCTATACTCAAACCCCACCTCCCAAGTTAAAACCCCCTTTGCCACATCCTCCCCCTTCCAGATAGCCAACGGCACGCGCCAGGGATGCCCACTTTCACCTTTGCTCTTTGCCCTATGTGTCGAGCCCCTGGCAGCATCCATACGGGGAAATCCGGACATTAGGGGCATCTCGGTACGGGGAAGGGAATTTAAGACATCCTTGTTTGCGGACGACATTATTCTTACCTTGACCCAACCCAGAATCTCCCTGCCCAACCTCCATGTTGAACTAGATAAATACGGGTCACTGTCGGGGTACAAAACGAACGCGTCAAAGTCAGCGGCCATACCGATCAACATTGCGGAGGCTGAGGTCCACCACCTACAATCGAACTTCCCCTATACCTGGGAGAGTTCATCCCTTAAATACCTTGGGATCCATATTACACCATCCTTCAGCTCCCTGTATCAGGTCAACTTCCCTCCCCTATATCGAACAATCAGAGGCCTTCTCCAAAAGTGGAAGGCACATCATATCTCGCTCCTAGGCCGAGTGGCGGCCATAAAAATGGTTATCCTCCCCAAACTCCTTTATCTGTTTCAGACGCTACCCATCCCGATCCCGTACGCCCACCTCCGCAAGCTTCAGGGTGATATGCTGAAGTTTGTTTGGAACTATAAAAAACATAGGATTCCTAGGTCGGTCATGACAGCCTCACGAGGAGACGGGGGCCTGGCTTTCCCCAACCTTGTTAAATATTACCAAGCTACCCAGTTACGTGCAGTGGTCTCCTGGTTTCCCCAAAGGTCCTTTAATAAGTGGACGGAGATAGAAAAGATATGGTTAGCCCCGGTCCACCCAAATAGCCTGTTATGGGATGCCGATGTGGGAGTGGGGCCTGACCGTTTGTTAGGCTCGATGTCTTTGCTCAGAGGACTCTGGCGTAAGATATCCCGAGAAGTGGGGCTTAAGTCCGAATGCTCCTTACTAAACTCTTTTGTTTGCAACCCCAAAATACCGGATAGCTTGACCCACCAGATGTCTTGGCCCTGGGCTTCGCGAGACCTATTCCATTTTGGACACTTGGTGGACCCCAGGACCCGTAGGCTGCTGACATTCTCGGAGCTCCAGGTGAAACACGACCTGCCCAGACAGGTGTTCTATAGCTACTTACAAATAAGACATTATGCCCAGACAATAGCCCCAAAGCTCCAATTTTCGCAACCGTCCCCATTTGAACGTATTGTCCTGGAGGGGCGCCATAGACGGGGGCTGATCACGGATATCTACCAGCTATTGAACGCATATGATTGGCAAGGGCGGGGGAAGCATGCATATATGCTGAAATGGGAGAGAGAGCTGGAGGAGCCACTGCCGATGGAGGCCTGGCAGGCCGTCTGGAGGCAGGCTGCCAAATCGTCCCTATGCACCCTGTATAAGGAAAACTCATACAAAATTTTGTATTTCTGGTACCAAACCCCGGACATACTCCACAAAATATTTCCATCCACCTCTGACCGATGCTGGCGATGTCATCAGGCCAGAGGCTCTCTCTTCCACATCTATTGGACGTGCCCCCTTATCACCCCGTTCTGGCAGTCCACGCACCAGCTGCTTACCCATCTTTTTGAGGCGCCAATCCCCCTAACCCCTAAACTATTTTTACTAGGCATCTCCCAACCCCGCCTGGCCAAGCCATATAAAAAACTGCTTAGGCACGTGCTAACGGCGGCTAGATGCCTGATAGCCCTTAATTGGAAAAAGACCACACCCCCGTCCCAGGAGGCCCTTTACGCTAGGGTCAAGGACGTGGAGCTGATGGAGCGGATGACAGCCAGGATACGTAATCGCATGGATGCCCACGACGAGGTCTGGAGTGAGTGGCACCGGCGGGAGGACCCGCCGGGGGCGGACGAGGTGGCAGGCGCGGTAACCTAAATCTCCTTTCTCTCTCTTTTCCTCTTTCTTCTCTTGACTCTCCTTTTCTTCTTATACAACTTACTGTTTCGGTGTCACCGTTGACGCCAGAGTATAGAAAACGGTTTGAAATGCATAAGTTTGTTGACCTGACTGACGGTAGAGCCAGCTTTTGGAATAGGGCCCCTAGGGCCGGAATCTCAACTCCCCCTCTACCCATAAAGGGCGAGGGTAATATCAGTACTCTTGGATAAGTGTATGATTTGGCTACTGTTATTACCTGCATTTATCTGTATCTTGTGAACCGATTTATACCAATAAAAAAAAAATGTTAATTGGAAAAAAAAAAAAAAAGCCCACACTGCGGAGCCATGGGCCGGCATCCTGGGAGCGCCAGATGTGACCGTACATGGTTGATGCCTCGCTCCTGATACATTAAGGGCCAGATTCTCGTAGATCGGTGTATCTTTGTGCGGGCGTAACGTATCCTATTTACGTTACGCCTCCGCAACTTAGACGGTCAAGTGCTGTATTCTCAAAGCACTTGCTCCGTAAGTTGCGGCGGTGTAGCGTAAATAGGCCGGCGTAAGCCCGCCTAATTCAAATGTGGAACAGGGGGGCGTGTTTTATGTAAATAACTTGTGACCCGACGTGATTGGCGTTTTTCACAAACGGCGCATGCGCCTTCTGTGGAATATACCAGTGTGCATTGCTCCAAAGTACGCCACAAGGACGTATTGGTTTCGACGTGAACGTAAATGACGTCCAGCCCCATTCACGGACGACTTACGCAAGCGATGTAAAACTTTCAAAATTCGACGCGGGAACGACGTCCATACTTAACATTGGTACGCCGCATGTATGCCTCATATAGCAGGGGTAACTTTACGCCGGGAAAAGCACAACGTAAATGGCGTATCTGTAAAATCCAAAAGCAATAGAAGAAGGAAAATCACCGCTCAAGGTGGGTCTGCTATAGGGTCATACACAGGTGTAGGATTCCAAGGGTGCTGGCAGTGCACTAGGCAAGCATGGGCGTAAAATGAAGGATGGATGGCCGCACTCCAAACCAAACAGGTTGTCTTTATTTAAACGAACAGCAAAACATACCAGATCACAGCAACAGAAACAGGAGGATAACCGACGTTTCGCACTGACTTAGTGCTTATTCATGGCTGAAGCAAAAGAAAGGTCGCCTTTCCTCAGACTGACAGTCCAATCAGTCTGAGGAAAGACGAGGAGGAGGGACACACAGCAACTTCATCACAACAGAAAAGAGACACACGCGGACCCGCTCTTTGCAACATTTGATGCAATTGATTACACGCGCAGTAGCCTCAGTGCCGGGACTTTGGCACTTTATCAAGTAAGAGGCCATTTGGCTGTCCTGTCATTTTTTATATTGCTTTTAATAAAGGATAATATACTATTGCGACCTTTCTTTTGCATTTTTTGATGGGATGTGAGATTTGCTACCTGCCTTATTGCTGATTGAGATGTCCTCACCTGCATATTCCATGGTTACAGTTGTGTAACAAAGCTGATTTGACCTCTTTTTAACTAAAGGGTCCACTCAAGTTGGTAAGGAGCCAATCTATTTATTCACGTCGGGTGAACGTTATTTCTTTGGTGGAGGCTTCAATTGTTTTTCTCCAGACACAGATCTCACTTTATGAAAAAATCTCTTTTAAGGACTTTTGTGAACACTTGTTGTCTACACAAATTTTCATCATTTTTTCATATATATTTTTTATTTATCACTTATAATTTTTATTTTTGTTTTTCATAAGCACATACTTGGATGGTTTCATATATGGACTATTATTCATTTATTACTATGTTTATTCACGTTTATATATGTTCACGATTTTGTTAGACATAGCGCCCCCTCCCTCACATGTTCCATATTGCTTCAGTTACCTGAATTTGGGGAGCAGCTGTATATTTGTTACTTTTATATTTTCACTTTTATATTTGTAATTCATTCTGGTCCTACCCCTGAGTAGGTCCAACCGTGGCGCACAGATTTTCCATACCTACAGGGTGGCCTTAAGCAACCAATCGCCAGCTTGCTAATATGAAAATTTACTCTGTCGGCTCCTGCCCTCTGTCCAGAACTGTGCTGCCTCCCAGTCTCCGCTTTTGAAACAGGTAGGACACTATGCTATGGGAGGGAAGGTTGGCCAGAGGTTACTGCTATAGGGAAAAGGGGGGCAGAAGACACCACTGTGTGTGTGTGTGTGGGGGGGGGGGTGATGTGAAGGGGGCAGAGGACACGGTTATGGGCAGTGTCCTCTACCACTCTTTACATCACCCCCCATTCCCTAAACCCTGATTTCTCTTATCACCTTCCAGGACGGCACCCGAGAGATGATGGCTCCTCCCTGCAGGAAACACAATCACATGACAGTTTAAAAAGCCTCACCCTTCCCCTTGCTCCCCTGTATTGATTGTGTTTCTCCGAACACAGCGACACGTTTGTTTTGTTTAAGGAAAACCTAGAGACCGGGGAGGGTCAAAGGTACCCCTGTGAGACAGGTCTTAGGGAGGCCAGGGAGGGCTGAACTAACTTGTAGACTTCGGTCCAAACTCACAGGTCGCCCCCAGTACACGCCAGTGCTCTGAGCTGCGGGGAGGTGAGCCATCACTGAGTGCTGTTGAACCACCGCCATTCGAATTGCTGTTCCCGGGTCTTCTAAACTCAAACGCCGCGCTCCAGGCCTCATTCTGAGAACAGGAACCGCATCACAGGAAGTGGGCGGTTCCCGGCTGCGTAACCCGGAAGTTCCTGTCGGCAACGTGGAACAGCGTTGGGCGGTGGACAGGTCGGCTTGCGGACAGCTCGTTCAGGAGTACCGGCAGCCAGGACCGAGTCACCCTCCTCATGGAAGAGGACGGAAAGGCAGACGCGACCGCTGGCAGATCCAGGTCGGGGGTCGGTAAGTACTAATCCCCCTGGAAAGGGAGGAGGGAGGCAGTGAGAGTTCCCAAACTTTTAGGGAACGGCCAGTGCAGGATCTGGCCCCCTTCTCGTCTGCTTTCTCTCCTCCCCAGTACAGCCAGCAGTCTTGGGAAAAGACAGAGTAATATATGTGTACCTCATGTCTTTCAGAATCCCCCAGCGGAGCCCAGGAGGCCTCAGTTCAGTCTCCTGCCGCTACAGGGCATAGTTCCTCTAAAAAATGTGGGAATTGTAGAGAGAAGCTCCCCAAATCCTACTCTAAGCCCTTCTGCTACAAATGTATTAATACTCTAGCAGGAAAGGAAGCTGCTACAATGATGAAAAATTTTCTTGCATCCATGCAAACAGAAATGTTAGCAACAGTGAAAGCTTTCCGGGAGGCAGCTGGGCAGTCAGCACAGACCGGGACAGAGGAACTTACCCCCAGGGAAGGAACTTCCTCTCTGGAAAACCCCTTTTCCAGGGGCACAAGTGCTTTCTTTACACCCTCACAAATTCCCCCTCTGGGTGAGGTAGAGGGTGAAGAAAGTGAGGTAGCAAGTCTACCCAGGTCTAGGCACAGCTCAGGAGAGGTAGATGGAGACCCAATTAGTCAGTCTCAGGAAGACATACGTCTAAGGAGACACCTCTTTGCCGTGGAAGATCTGGAGGGTCTCCTCCAGGCAATTTACGCCACAGAGGAGATTCCAGAGACCCCTAAACCAGCCTCAGCTGGATAAAGGATAAAGTTTATAGGGGCTTGGGTGACACCCAGTCTAAGGTATTCCTCCTACACCAGTCCCTTAAGGAGTTAGTCCTACAGGAATGGAGAGACCCTGAAAGGAGAATAATCAAACAAAAAACCTGGAAAAGAAGGTTTCCCTTCTCCCAGGAGGACGAGGAGGTCTTTTTAAGCTCCCTAGACTCGATGCGGCTTTATCGCAAGTCACTAAATTGTCTGATCTCTCCTTTGAGGAAGCGGGTAACATCAAGGATGTGATGGACCGCAGAGCAGAATCTCTCCTTAGAAAAGCTTGGGAGGCCAACTCAGCAGCACTGAGTCCAGCTTTAGCAGCAGCATGTGTAGCCAGGAATACCGATATATGGGTAGAAACACTCACCGAACACCTGGCTCAGAATGCAGAGGCAGAGGAGGTGGTTGAATCACTTACAGTGATAAGGAAGGCGATTGCTTACCTAGCAGACGCAGCAATAGAATCTGCTAGAGCATCAGCCAAAACAGCAGCCCTCATTAATTCGGCTAGGAGGGCAGTTTGGATCAAAGCTTGGGAGGGAGATGCAACATCCAAAGGTAAACTTTGTGGCATCCCCTTTCAGGGTTCCTTGTTGTTTGGCAAGGGCTTAGATGATGTCCTGGCTAGGTCATCAGAAAGAGGCAAGAAATTTCCTGTTAAACCCAAAAAAGAAGGTTTCAAAAAAACTTTGAGGCCCCCAGGGGCAGGGTAAACAAAAAGCCAAAAAGGAACCTTACAGGCGTTGGAACTTTGGTAAAGGGAATAAGAAGAACAACCTGCTTTTCCCTCCTCCCAAAGCCAGCGACAAACAGTCCAAGTGACGCCGAGATCAAAGTGGGGGGTCGACTGTCCCAATTTTTTCCCCAATGGGAGAAAATTTCGAACAGTCCTTACATTCGCCTAATAATTCAAAAGGGCTATCGTCTAGAATTCCTGACGACACCCCCCTCCATGGTCACCTTTACACATCTTCCCAGGGATGCCCTGAAGAGGAGTTAGCCGAACAACTAGTGGTAGTGCCGGTACCAAAGGATCAGCAATACCACGGATTTTATTCCCATGTATTCGTAGTTCGCAAACCATCCGGAAAATACCGTCTAATAGTGAATCTGAGAAACCTGAACAAGTTTCTGGAATACAAAAGATTCACTATGGAAAGTATCTATTCGGTAAGAAAGAACCTCATGAAGGAAGCCTTCATGGTGACCCTAGACCTCAAAGATGCCTACCTTCACGTGCCAATTCATGTGGATCACCAGGCATACCTGAGGTTTGCGGTCGTAGTGGAAGGAGAAATCCTCCACTGGCAGTTCAGGGCACTACCATTTGGGCTAACTTCCAGCCCAAGGATATTTACAAAAATCCTAGCGGAAGCAACGGCATTCTTACACCTCCAGGGTATATCACTTATACCCTATCTAGACGACTTACTGATTTCAGGAAAGTCAGCCATCCAAGTTATGTTGGATACCAACAGGGTAATAGCAGTCCTGGAGAGTCTAGGGTGGATAGTCAACAAAGAAAAATCCTCCCTCAAGCCAGAACAGGTCAAGACCTTCCTGGGATATATAGTGGACACCAGGCAGCAGAGGCTCTTCTTGCCAGAAGACAAGGTGTTAAAACTAGCCTCAGCAGCAGGGGACCTAATAAAGAACCCCAGACTCTCCAGAAGAAATGTTCTGAGAGTCTTAGGCCTTATGTCAGCAAGCATTCCAGCGGTAGTCTGGGCTCAGCTTCATGCCAGGACACTGCATTTCTTCTTCCTGTGTTCATGGGACAGAAAGAGAGAGTCCTTAGACCAGGAAATTCTGCTCACCCCTCAGGTCCTGACCTCCCTGGAGTGGTGGACGTTTTCACCAAAACCTGAAGGAAGGGCGACCATGGGCACAGTGGAACCCAGTGAAGGTTACCACGGATGCCAGCTCCTGGGGGTGGGGCGCCCATCTGGGAAAGAAAAAAGCCCAGGGGCAATGGGACAGCTCACTAGCTCGCAGGTCATCCAACTACATGGAACTCAGAGCAGTGGGGGAAGCCCTAGTAGCCTTCCAGGAAGACATCAAGGGCAGAGAAGTCCAAGTAAGCTCCGACAACTCTACAGTGGTAGCGTACCTAGGTCACCAGGGAGAAACCAGATCCAGTCACCTACTAGAACTATCCAAGGAGATCTTGGAATGGGCAGAAGGAAGAGTGCTCTCTATCTCAGCCATACACATAAAGGGGACGAACAATGCAGAAGCAGACTTCCTCAGCCGCTACCAGCTGAGGCAGGGGGAATGGGAACTGAACCCAGAGGTCTTTCAAACCCTGGTCCAGTGCTTTGGAAATCCGGAAATAGACTTGTTTGCCAACCGACAAAACAGGAAGGTAGAAAGGTATTTCTCGATTTCCCAGGAAGTACAGTCAGAGGGTCTGGATGCACTATCCCAGACCTGGCGCTTCGGACTGGCCTATGCCTTCCCGCCGGTGGCGCTTATTCCGCGAGTTCTTCAAAAACTCAACAGGTCTCCAGGCCAGATTCTTCTGATAGCCCCATGGTGGCCAAGAAGAACTTGGTTTGCAAACCTAAGATCCATGACGATAGTGGAACCACTAAAACTCCCATACAGGGCAGATCTCCTCAGGCAGGGCCCAGTACTTCACCAAAGCCGGAATTCTTTCAGCTAGCGGCCTGGTTAGTGAGCGCCAGATCTTAGAACACAAAGGCTGCTCAGAGAAGGTCATAAGTACTCTCCTCAAGAGCAGGAAACCAGTAACTCAAAAGATTTACCTTAAAGTGTGGAAGACCTTCTGTTCCTGGGGTAAGGAAAGACAGGTATCTTCAACCTCTATCCCGGTTATCTGGGACTTCCTCCAGGATGGGGTAGACATGGGATTAAAAGTTAGTACCCTTCGGGTCCAGGTAGCGGCCCTCTCAGTCTATCTTGACAAAAGATTGGCTAAAGAGGACCTTATTAGATGTTTTTTGTTGGCTGGAGAAAGAGTTTCTCCAGTCCAGAAATATAGTTGTCCGCCTTGGGACTTAACTAGGGTGTTAGAGGCGTTATCTATACACCCATTCGAACCTCTGGAAGAGGTTTCCCTTAAGTTTCTAACCTTAAAATTGACTTTTTTGTTAGCCATTACTTCGGCCAGGAGGGTAGGGGATTTGCAGGCGCTATCCATTAAAGAACCCTTCCTGAGAGTACAGGCAGATAGGATCACTCTTAGAGCAGACCCCCTGTATTTACCTAAAGTGGCATCCTTATCTAATAGGACGCAAGACATAATATTGCCGTCCTTTTGTTCTGAACCAAAGAACGAGAAAGAAAAGAAATTTCATTTTTTAGACGTAAGAAGGTGTCTTCTCACTTATCTAGAGAGAACTAATGCCGCGTACACACCATCACTTTATGTGATGAAAAAAAATGACGTTTTTAAAAACGTCACTTTAATTGACTGTGTGTGGGGGAAAACGTCGTTTTATGTCTTGTAAAAAACGACCAAAAAAAATTGAAGCATGCTTCAATTTTATGTGTCGTTTTTCAAAAGTGCACTTTTTACTTCACAGAAATTGACCGTGTGTAGCAAAAAACGTCGTTTTCTAAGACGTTTTTTCATCCACGCATGCCCAGAAGCTACTTATGAAGCAAGCTTCAATGGTAAAACGTGGTGGAACGTAACCTCACTTTGCTAGAACATTGTGAGAAAACGATGGTGTGTAGGCAACTTCGTCTTTGAAAATTGAAGTTTCAAAAACGTCATTTTTTACTTCACAGAAAGTGTCGTTTTTTTTCATCACATAAAGTGATGGTGTGTACGGGGCATAAGAGTTTTAGGAGATCCAATCACCTATTAGTTCTACATGCTGGGCCCAGGAAGGGACTGCAGGCATCAAAAGTTTCAGTCTCAAGATGGATTAGAGAAGCTATATCCATAGCCTACGTATGCACCGGAGCGACAGCTCCCATTAAAATCAAGGCTCACTCTACTAGATCCTTAGCTACTTCCTGGGCTGAGAAAGCAGGGGCCTCCTGGGAACAAATCCGCAGCGCGGCTACCTGGTCCAGCCATCACACATTCCTGAAGCACTATCGTGTGGAAATGTTGTCACAGCAAGACTTAGCCTTTGGTCGAAACGTTTTACAAGCTGTGGTCCCACCCTGAAGGTAGGCCTGTGTATACTTGATTATCCTCTCGGGTGCCGTCCTGGAAGGTGATAAGAGAAAACCTACGTTAGGCTTACCGGTAACGGTATTTCTATGAACCTTCCAGGACGGCAGGCATACTTCCCGCCCTATGTGGAGGGAAAAGGTAAGTACCTATAAGGACTACGTCCCTTGTGAACCAGTTCAGGATTACTCTATTACATACTGGGGAGCAAGGGGAAGGGTGGGGCTTTTTAAACTGTCATGTGATTGTGTTTCCTGCAGGGAGGAGCCATCATCTCTCGGGTGCCGTCCTGGAAGGTTCATAGAAATACCGTTACCGGTAAGCCTAACGTAGGTTTTTTGAGCCTAATGCACTCCCGAACCCCACATTCTGGTCACCCCCATATCAGTGTCCTCTACCACTCTTTACATCACCCCCCACCCCCTAAACCCTGATTTTTGAGCTTAATGCACTCCCGAACCCCACATTCTGGTCACCCCCATAGTAGTGTCCTCTACCACTCTTCACATCACCCCCCCTAAACCCTGCATTCTGAGCGCAACGCACTCCTGATCCCTGCATTCTGAGCACAACGCACTCCTGATCCCTGCATTCTGAGTGTAACACACTCCTGATCCTTGCATTCTGAGTGCAATACACTCCTTAAACTCTTCATTCTGAGCGCAACACATTCCCGAACCCTGCATTTTGAGCGCAACGCACTCATTTTGAGCGCAACGCACTCCTGAACCCTGCATTCTGCGCGCAACGCACTCCCAAACAAAGGAGTGACAATAAAACAAAAAAACTCATGCGTTTCTGCGACAACTAAGGCTTTTTTTTTTTTTTACTAGTAATGGCGGTGATCATTGATTTTTATCGGACTATGATCAGACAGATCGGACACTTTTGACAAATTTTTTCAGGCCAGTGACAATTATTTTTGCTATAAAAATGCACTGATTACTGTGTAAATGTCACTGGCAGGCAGGGCCGCCATCAGGGGGGTACAGGCAGTACACCTGTAAGGGGCCCGGATGACAACCCCCTTTAAAAAAAATATATATTTTATTTTTAATTTTTTTTAGAGGTCCGGAGGCCCCCAGGGCCCCAGATGGCAACCCCCTTTTTTTTGTATTTACTTTTTATTAAAAAAAAATATTTTTTTTTTATATATTTTTATTTTTTATTAAAGGGCCAATTTATTTTTCTTTAGAGGTCCGGAGGCCCCCAGGGCCCCAGATGGCAACCTCTTTTTTATTTATTTATTTTTTATAAAACAAAAAAATATTTTTAATATATTTTTATTTTATTTTTTATTAAAGGGCCAATTTCTTTTTCTTTCTTTTTCTTAGAGGTCCCCAGGGGTCCGGAGGCCCCCAGGGCCCCAGATGGCAACCCCTTTTTGTTGTATTTATTTTTTATAAAAAAAAAAAAAAAAAAAATTAATATATTTGTTTTATTTTTTATTAAAGGACCACATTTTTTTTTTATAGAGGTCCGGAGGTCCCCAGGGGCCCCAAGGGTTACTAAAGGATTTTTTTATATATATATATATTTTTTATTTCTTTTTATTAAAGGGCCCAGAGGTCCCCAGGGCCTTGGATGGCTACCCCCCTTTTTTATATATATTTTTCTTTATTTATTCTTTTTTGTAAAGGCCCCCCCCCCCTGCTTCTCAATTCGCGGCAGCCCCCCCTTCTCAATTTCTAGGGATTGTAGAGCTGAGATATACTCACCTAATCGTTTGATTCCCCCAGTGCAAGACTGATTCCTTCAGCTCCTGACCCCTGCCAGCGTGGTGGATTGTCCCTGACGTCATCCCGCCCATAGACCTGCTCTGGATGTGAAGACATTAAAAATAGACCACCACTGGAGGTACGAGAGCACCATTTTCCTGGAGGATCAATGGATTGGGTGAGTATAGGCTCTGTGTTCACCACTAGACAAAAGCAGCACAAACACTGCATAGGAAAAAAAATGTGCCTGGAGTTGGGCTTTAAAGGCTACATTCATCTTTTCCAAAAAATAGCCTATGCGATCAAGGGGCCCAGTAGATATTAAAAAAAAACTGAGCAGCTTTGTAAAATGTTTAATAACTTTATTACCATATCAGAAAAAAAAATTTGCGCATACCACACGTGAATAACTAGAAAAGCTGCGTCTCAAAAATGTCATACAACATACATAAACAATGGAAAAAATAGGAGTCGTGCTAATTACAAAATTGAGTGTCATACACAGCCGTGAATGAGTGAATAATATACTAGTGATGAGGAGTCCAATGTAATGAAAACAGAACTGAAAATAAAAGTATTAATACAGAGTCCATAGGAGCACAACACAGAATAGGGATCCCGAATGTGAATAGGATTCATCAGTAGGTGATTTAAACATACAGGAGGCCTCCACCACGAGAAACACAGACCCTTACCAGAGTCACTGATCTCTGTGAGATCAAAACCAGCATGTAATACAGAGGGACACTGTCACAGCAGGGAATGAGCGATCCACCATCCAGTAGTTATATGAGAATCAGGCTCCCGTATGTCCAACAGATGGATCAATCCAGGGCATGCAAAAAAAAAGGATCAGGGACAGCCCATAGCGTAAAACCATATGTGGAAATTTATTAGGTAAAAAATATATTGCGCAATCCGAATGTCATAAGTAGGCAGAAAGTGTACACAGCAGCTAGAGCGTGTGCCCTTACCTACGGGTCCTCACACGTGGAACGCGATGACGTCAGAGCCAGGGCTGTGGAGTCGGAGTCGGAGGAAATTTTGGGTACCTGGAGTCGGAGTCGGCAAACAATGCACCGACTCCGACTCCTACTAAATTTAGATTGGAATAAAAAAAAAAAAAAGCAAGTTTAAATGTCCCAATTGACAAAAAGTTATAATTAATGACTTCTCTACTGTAAGAATAAAGACCAATGCATGCAGTGCCTCACGTAACCGCAAAACGAACACGTTAAGTGACCGTGAAGAAGCATGCTTTTCATGTGCTTCACTATATGGCACGCAACGCACAGTTAGGAGCTGCAATTCTTATACTTTCCATAGTGTTGTGTTCTGCTTTTACAGGGAACGCATGTTAGAGAACCAGTAAGTGTCCAAATAAAAAAATTCCAACAGGAGTTTTATAAAGCACTAAAAGAAGTTGAAAAGTATGATCGCTCATCAAAACTTATTGTTGAAGAAGCCATCCTTGTTTATCCAGAGATCGTTAGTGATGTGGCCAGAATAGTTACTGCAATGCCACCCACCCAAGTCAGTGTCGAAAGATTATTTTCAGCCCTAAAAATAATAAAGTCTGACTTAAGAGCCTCTATGAAAGAGGATCTGGCAGAGGCAATTCTCTTCCTTAGAACTCTACATTGAATTGATTTGCATTTGCTAAGCCTATAACTACATTTCAAGATTAATATAAACCATTTCTAGGTTTTACAGATTTTGTTTTTGGTTCATTATAGATAAGCTTTGTTTTTGTTCTAAAACAACCAAATAATGTGGTTTGTATTTTTGAACTGGTAAAAATCCTGGGCCAAATTCTCAAAAGAGATACGCAGACTTAACTCCATTTTTCTAATTTTACACGGCGCGTATATTTGCGCGCGATCGTCAAAATGACTTAAGCAAAGATTTCCGTATTTTCAGCCGTACTTAAGTAGTTACACCTGCGCATTCCCGGGCGCAAATTACGCTAGGCTCGCCGCTGTTTTTGATAGGCAAAGATGCAAATGAGGGAGTTAGGGCGATTCTCAGAATTAAGTGTGTGTGCCGTATTTTCCGCCCTGTGCGCACCTGTTAGTTTTTCTGACTAAATTTCCACATTATAAAACCAGCCCTAATTTTACACATGCTGTGGAAGGGTTTGCAGAAGGAAGTGACTAGAGGTTACAGCTCTAGTTGTGAAGGTTGTTGTTGAAAAATGCCAGGACCAGCAATGATTTTGACGGCACTTGCTGCCTTACAGGCACAAAGGAGGAGGAGGGCACAGAGGAGGAGGATGAGGGCACAGGCGCGTGTTTATCGGCCACGCCGTGATATTTGGCAAATGCCAGTTTATGAGGTCATTGGCAACTACCGATTTGATAGGGAGGCCATCCTGGAGATTACCCAACTCCTTCATGAGGATCTAATCGCCCCAACCCTACGTTCCCATGCCCTGACACCTCTTGAAAAAGTTATGGCAACACTGCATTTTCTAGCGAGTGGCTCCTTCCAGCGAGCATCTGGAGGTGTGGCTGGGATGGTGCAGTCAACCATGAGTAAATGCCTACATCAGGTGGTCCCTGCCATACTGCGGCGCATGAGCCATCAGTTTGTCATGCCCACCCAGGAGGACCAGCGTGTGCAAGCAATGACAGACTTTTACAATATTGCTGGCTTTCCTAAGATCATCTGGGCGATTGACTGCACCCATGTGGCACTCCAGCCCCCCCATGATACTGAACACCTGTTCAGAAACAGGAAAGGCTGGCATTCAATCAATGTCCAGATGATCGTAGATGCACATGGCCTCATCTGGCACGTTTGTGCCAAGTTTCCCGGCTCGTGCCATGATAGTTTCATACTAAGGCAGACCAAGATCTACAGAGACTTGGAGATGAACGTGTATGGAGACAGCTGGCTGATTGGTGAGTGACATTGGGGTCAGGTATGCCCCCCCCATGATGGAGACATCACAAGGGGCACATGCATGACTAATATTCTCCTGTCTTTTCCCTTACAGGTGACTCAGGATATGCATTGGGACCCCACCTGATGACCCCCTTTAGGAACCCCCAAACACCCGGAGAACGAAAATACAATGAGGTGCACGTCCAGACCCGGGCTATAGTTGAGCGGACTTTTGGCATGCTTAAAGTCACGATTCAGATGCCTGGACAAGACTGGGGGTACACTATTGTATTCCCCAGACTTTGTATGCAAAATTATTGGTGCATGTTGCATACTGCACAATTTTGCATTAAGAAGGGGCATGCATGTGGAGATATCTCCTGACCTAACCCCCCACCCAGGCAACCCCCCCCCCCCAAACCCCTCTACCCGGTCTGCTGAGGGCCAGGCAATCAGGAGCCAACTGTCTGAAGGCATCTTTGCCCAGTAAATGCATCCTAATACAATTTTTGTTTTTGATTTGCCAAGACCAAATCACAGAGATTATGTGACCTTTAAATCTTTATTTTGGTAAATAAATGCACATTACTTATATGCCAAACAGAATGTTTATTTTGATTTACAAAACGCACATTAATTATCTCACAATGAGAATGCATGAATGCACGTCACTGTGGTCCCTAGCACAGACACATCACATGCACATAGAATTGGATTAGATCCAAGTACCCCCCCCCCCCTTTGGTACTTGGGAGCAGTAACGCCCCGCCACGGCTCCAATTATGTCACTGTGCATTCATACACCATTCAGGAACCTAGGATGACTTCTCCCTGGTCCTGGGGATCCCTACTCCACCAAAACTGAGGGTGACACCCTTATGTTTTCAGGAATGCCATCCCCCCACATTCACACATCATTCACACACATATACCAAATCATAAGTACAGTGTAAAAAAAAAAAAAAAAAAAAAAAAAAGTACCCCTGCAAATTAGGGATGTTGCCGAGTGCTCCTTCTGGGCTGGGCACGGGGACGGGCACGGGGACGGCCACGGCCAACTGGGGGATCTTCACGGGGGGGGGGTCTGTGCAGGGGAGGGAGTATTTTCAGGGGGGGGGGACTGTGCAGGGGAGGGAGTATTTTCAGGGGGGGGGGGGACTGTGCAGGGGAGGGAGTATTTTGAGGGCGGGGGGACTGTACAGGGGAGGAAGCAGCCTCCCCTGGTGTCTGTCCTCCTGCTGGCCTTCCCTCCAAGGCAACGGCTATCCTTGTCAGACAGGAAGTTATGGCAGCCGTATTGGCCTGCACAGCCCGGGTATTGGCCTGCACAGCCTGGGTGAGGGCAGTCACCTCCTGGGCCACACCTGTTGTGGCGTTCCTCAGGTCCCACAAACAGGTGATGACCCCCACGGAGTTGGTGGCCACGTCACCCAGTGACTCCCTCATTGCACCCAGGCTGCGCTCCACCTTGCTGATAGTTTTTTGTATTGCAGACAGACTGCGGGTCTGCCGGACATTGTCCCTCAACAGACTGACCGGCAGACGCACCAACCCCCCCCTGTTTTCAGGGGTCGGCATCCTACTTGCCCCTGAGGCTTGTGGCCTTGGAGGAGGAGTTGGAGTGAGCCATGGGTGCTGCTGCATGTTGGAGGAGGGTTGGAAGGGGCGACCCATGATGGTGGCCTGACTTCTGGGCGCCTGTGGGGTTCCCTCAGGGGATGATTCAAAAGTCATATCTTGGCCCATCATTATTTCCTGCCCAATCAGAATATTGTCATCTTCCTCCCCCTCATCCTCCTCCCACTCAACATCCAAATTAGGGGAGTTGTGGGCACTCCCCTCCCATGGCGAATCCTGCCCTTCTTGGGACTCTGCATGAGCCTGTCTTGGGGGTGGTGCAGCAGCCTGCCCTGATGGGCCTGCAACCTCCTGACCTGATGGGGCTGCCACCTCCTGGGCTGATGGGCCTGCAACCTCCTGACCTGATGGGGCTGCCACCTCCTGGGCTGATGGGCCTGCAACCTCCTGACCTGATGGGGCTGCCACCTCCTGGGCTGATGGGGCTGCCACCTCCTGGGCTGATGGGGCTGCCACCTCCTGGGCTGATGGGGCTGCCACCTCCTGGCCATCTGGGGAGGACACAAAACAATCACAGGTTGTTGGATCCATACACTTGGCACATCTTCCCTTCCCCCACCCACACATGCTAATCCCCAGATAGAAATTCCAAAAAATTACCTGTCCTCATAAGAGGATCATTGTCAAAGCCAGGCAGGCCCACCACCTGCTGTGGGTGGAAACACTGGGCCACTGCCCATTCCTCCTCACTCATCCTGACTGGGCAGGGTCCCCCTCCTCCAGTGCCCCTGGTATGGGCATGCAGCGTTGCCAGCTTGTTCCGGGACACGCTCCTCAAGTCATTTATTTTTTTTTGAACTCCAGCGATGGTCCTGGTCTCCCCCCCCCCCCGCCGCATTGATCCGATCGGTGATCTTTTGAAGGATCTCCTTCCTCCTGGCCGGGGTGGTGGTGTGGCTCTCAGGGCCATGGAGAAATCGCCCAAATTTAATGACGCCCTGAGCAAGTATATGCTTCTCTGCCGGTGAAAAATTTAGCTTCCTGCGCTTGGGAGCCATGACAGACAACACCCAGCAACAGGGAACTCAGCCAACAAACAAACAACAATACACACACACACCAAAGAAAATACAAACAAGCCAAAATAAAAAATAGACAGACAGCTACTATTAATTCGAAAACAAACAGGCAAAAAAGGAAAACAAAAAATATAAACAAAACCCAAAAAATACTATTAGGAAAAACAAACAGGCAAACAATCAAAACAAAAAACAAATTAGCAAAAACAAACACCAACTATACCCTCCAACTCCACAAACACTTTTCTCACAAAACAATCTTACCAACAAACACTGACAAACGTTCAAAGCAGAAGCAACTTGCTTTAGGAAGGGAACACAGGGAAATACTTTTGCAATTGAAGTGTGTTTGACTGGGGCTATTTAGACACAGGGCGATCTTCAAACTAAGTACGCTTGGCCTTTTACCTATCTCACTGATTGCGCTGAC
Source organism: Rana temporaria (assembly GCF_905171775.1). Classification (NCBI taxonomy): domain Eukaryota; kingdom Metazoa; phylum Chordata; class Amphibia; order Anura; family Ranidae; genus Rana; species Rana temporaria. The sequence continues at coordinate 493,998,970 of NC_053489.1, forward strand.
CAAAGTTCTGCACATGCGCATTGAGGTCCAGATTCGTGCGCGCATGCGCAGTACGGCCGGCACTTCATTTGCATGGGGTCACGGCTCATTACAATGAAGCACGCCCACTTCATTCCCACTTGCCATAACCACGCCTTAGGCATTGAAACTTAAGTTAAGGATGGCGCAGTTTTGTGCGCAAATGCACTGAGAATACGGTAGTTACGACACCAACTTAGGGCGCCGTAACTTAAATGACATAAGTTAGATAATCCTAAATTTACACATGGTTTTGAGAATTTGGCCCCCTGTTCCTGATGTTTATGCCTGCTGCTACTATCCAGTCACTTGATTGTTTTCATTGTGTTTGTCTTTTGCTTAAACTGTGCAATACAGTAGACTGTTGGCTTCCCAGCCAGTAGTCCTGTGGTAGGTTGCGTTTCTTTCCCTCAAGGAATGTATAAAATATCAAAAGAGGGTCAGGGGGGAAAATAACAATAAGGCACTCACATTGGCCCACATCCGAAGTATAGGTTCAAAAAGAAAAAAGTTGTACTACATTAAGTAGCGACATGGCGGACTTTAGAGGGCAATCACAGGGACGTATATCGTTATAAAAATAAAGTTTAATTACAAAATAGTACATATACAAATAAATTTCATATAAAAAATGTTATCAAGAGAGAGAACATAGATACATATTTGAGCAATAAAACGTCTCGCCGACGCGTTTCGCCTTACGGCTTCTTCTGGACGAGTTGTATGGTTTTATAACACGGAAGTATTGCTACTTGTATGTGTCTGAAAGAGAGTTGTACATTTATAACATATAGATAACATAAAACATAATCCAATAAAAAATTGAAAGGCAGCATGCAATAAAGCCAAATATAGTACCAATAGAGTTGGTGGTCATCTGCATCCATCAAGGATCATTGGGTTAGTACCAAAAATAAGTACGTAAGCTGTTAAAACAGAGAAAAATAACCAGAAACTGACAAGCAAAATATCTCAGTGTATATATAGCTTTATATATGTGTGAACAATGTGCGCACATATATATGCATAATATTGCGCTTGAGCAAACAAAGAGGGCCAAATGAAGGACCTACCCGGTTGACAATAAAGACACGATTTCCTGATGGTATGGGGAGCCACAATAGTAATAGGTTCTAGGAAAGAAAAGGGGAGCAGGTAAATGTATCTGTGCATATGCTAGAACCTAATGAGAATATAGACAGCAGCCAAGAGGTTGTAAAAAAAAAAAAAAAAAAAATGTCAGGAATGGCAAATATCAAAAATGGTTAGATTACCTCGAAGATAGTATAAAAAGGCAACAACCGGGACCAGCAAGGCAGAAGACAGGTGAGAAAGACCTGGAGGGAAAATAGATTCCGTCGCTGGGTGACTACACTGCACTGTCCGCAGTAAAGGGCAGATCAAAAGGCTTTAGAACCTGTATGTAAAATGGCCAGAATAACCCATATGCACAGCGGATGAAAATCGCAAATAAACAGGGATAACGATAAGGTATTACCTTGCCGCCTATGAAGTGATGTGTGTCCCGGGGAGGTAGCAGCCTGTGCTCCACGCCGAGACAACGGCTGGAGCTGGCTTTAAATAGGCCTGACCAGCGAGGGCGTGTCACGTCGGAAAGACGCGATGACGTCATCGTCATCGCGCCTGGGCCTACGGCGCATAAACATAGGAGCATCAGCTAAGGCTGAGTGAGCTCCAACCAATGAGCGACTTGGTATCCATGCTGACGTGTGTAGCCATGCCTGCCTATCCCAACGAGACCCAACAGGTGGGCGTGACTATAGGCGGGGCGGCATCGATCGTAATCATAGATCATGCCAACCCCCAGGCTAAGATGAAAATGAAAGGAGCCGCATCAACAAACCAGTGTAGGTGGAAAGATAAAAAATCTTTATTTATTTATAATTTTATTTAATTTATCTTTCCACCTACACTGGTTTGTTGATGCGGCTCCTTTCATTTTCATCTTAGCCTGGGGGTTGGCATGATCTATGATTACGATCGATGCCGCCCCGCCTATAGTCACGCCCACCTGTTGGGTCTCGTTGGGATAGGCAGGCATGGCTACACACGTCAGCATGGATACCAAGTCGCTCATTGGTTGGAGCTCACTCAGCCTTAGCTGATGCTCCTATGTTTATGCGCCGTAGGCCCAGGCGCGATGACGATGACGTCATCGCGTCTTTCCGACGTGACACGCCCTCGCTGGTCAGGCCTATTTAAAGCCAGCTCCAGCCGTTGTCTCGGCGTGGAGCACAGGCTGCTACCTCCCCGGGACACACATCACTTCATAGGCGGCAAGGTAATACCTTATCGTTATCCCTGTTTATTTGCGATTTTCATCCGCTGTGCATATGGGTTATTCTGGCCATTTTACATACAGGTTCTAAAGCCTTTTGATCTGCCCTTTACTGCGGACAGTGCAGTGTAGTCACCCAGCGACGGAATCTATTTTCCCTCCAGGTCTTTCTCACCTGTCTTCTGCCTTGCTGGTCCCGGTTGTTGCCTTTTTATACTATCTTCGAGGTAATCTAACCATTTTTGATATTTGCCATTCCTGACATTTTATTTTATTATTTTTTTTACAACCTCTTGGCTGCTGTCTATATTCTCATTAGGTTCTAGCATATGCACAGATACATTTACCTGCTCCCCTTTTCTTTCCTAGAACCTATTACTATTGTGGCTCCCCATACCATCAGGAAATCGTGTCTTTATTGTCAACCGGGTAGGTCCTTCATTTGGCCCTCTTTGTTTGCTCAAGCGCAATATTATGCATATATATGTGCGCACATTGTTCACACATATATAAAGCTATATATACACTGAGATATTTTGCTTGTCAGTTTCTGGTTATTTTTCTCTGTTTTAACAGCTTACGTACTTATTTTTGGTACTAACCCAATGATCCTTGATGGATGCAGATGACCACCAACTCTATTGGTACTATATTTGGCTTTATTGCATGCTGCCTTTCAATTTTTTATTGGATTATGTTTTATGTTATCTATATGTTATAAATGTACAACTCTCTTTCAGACACATACAAGTAGCAATACTTCCGTGTTATAAAACCATACAACTCGTCCAGAAGAAGCCGTAAGGCGAAACGCGTCGGCGAGACGTTTTATTGCTCAAATATGTATCTATGTTCTCTCTCTTGATAACATTTTTTATATGAAATTTATTTGTATATGTACTATTTTGTAATTAAACTTTATTTTTATAACGATATACGTCCCTGTGATTGCCCTCTAAAGTCCGCCATGTCGCTACTTAATGTAGTACAACTTTTTTCTTTTTGAATGTATAAAATACATTCGCATATTAATACAGAGGAGTCGGAGTCGGGGAGTCGGAGTCGGAAGTACATAAAACTGAGGAGTCGGAGTCGGAACATTTATCAACCGACTCCACAGCCCTGGTCAGAGCGACGCCTCCCGACGTTTCGTCACAAAAGGGACTTGTTCCCGTGAACAAGTCCCTTTTGTGACGAAACGTCACAATCAACCAATCAACCAGCTTCACTGTCCCTGCTGAAGAAAAGCTTCTCCACAACACAATGATGCCACCACCATGTTTCACGATGGTGTGTTCAGGGTGATGTGCAGTGTTAGTTTTTTGCCACACATAGGGCCAGATCCAGAGAGAGAGTACGCCGGTGTATCTACTGATACGCCGGCGTACTTTCAAATTTCCCACGTCGTATCTTTAGTTTGAATCCTCAAACTAAGATACGACGGCATCTGGGTTCGATCCGACAGGCGTACGGCTTCGTACAACTTGGGATCGTAGATGCAATACTTCGGCGTCCACTGGGTGGAGTTCGCGTCGTTTTCCGAGTCGGGTATGCAAATGAGCTTTTTCCGACGATCCACGAACGTACGCGCGGCCGTCGCATTCTCTTACGTCGTCTCTAGTCGGCTTTTTCCGGCGTATAGTTAAAGCTGGTATTTTGCGGCGTATAGATAGACTTGCCATGTTAAGTATGGTCGTCGTTCCCGCGTCGAAATTTGAATTTTTTTTTTTTTTTTTGCATAAGTCGTCCGTGAATAGGGATGGACGCAACTCACGTCTAAGTTAAAAAAATGACGTTGTTGCGACATTTTGGTCTCATCTGACCAGAGCACCTTCTTCCACATGTTTTCTGTGTCCCCCACATGGCTTCTCGCAAACTGAAAGTGGGACTTCTTATGTCTTTCTTTCAACAATGGCTTTCTTCTTGCTAATCCTCCATAAAGGCCAGATTTGTGGAGTGCACAACTAATAGTTGTCCTGTGGACAGATTCTTCCACCTGAGCTGAGAATCTCTGCAGCTCCTCCAGAGTTACCATGGGCCTCTTCTCTGATTAATGCTCTCCTTATCCAGTCTGTCAGTTTAGATCAGGGATCCTCAAACTACGGCCCTCCATGAGGCATTGTAACACACTGACATTCACAGACATGACTAGACATGATGGGAATTGTAGTTCCTGAACAACTGGAGGGCCGTAGTTTAAAGACCCATGGTTTAGATCAGTGGTTCTCAACTTGGTGGTCGGGACCCCCTCGGGGGTCGAATGACGATTTGCCAGGGGTCACCGAACTCTGGGCTGTTCCTGAAGCTCGCACCGCTTCTCCCAACCTTTTCGCGGCCGCCCAGCAAGGCTGTCCCTGGAGCCTGTAGCCACCCAGCTGGGCTGTTCCTGGAGTCCACGGTCACCCACTCAGTCTCTTCGTAGCCACCCATTCAGTTCACGGGATGGCTGGGGGGCAGAAACTAGAGGCCAGCTGTGAAGTGGGAGGGGCTGAAGGAGACCCTATGTCCTGATTTCGGCATAGGCGTCACTGCTGCGAGAAACCACAAAGTCGGAGACACATTGAATAACGCTACCTGTGATTATAGTTGCCATTAAAAGTCCCCACTGCAGTTCTCAGATCAGCAGATGACCTTGATCAAAAGCACCCAAGTTGGCTGATCAGAACTCCCCCCAGCACTGCCACTCATCCCAACTCCCTGCCAGCACTACTACTCATCCCACCCCCCCCCCCCCCACCAAAGAGCAAGTGAGGGAATAAAAATAGAGAATACATGAAAGGGAGAGGAAAAGAGGGGGAGGAACAAAGAAAACAGGGGAGAACGAATAAGAGAAAGAACAAGAAAGATGGCTAAAGAGAGGGATGGGGAAAAAACAAAAAAAATAAGGATAGAGAGATATAAAATGGAAAGAAAGGAGAACAAAAGAGAGAGAGTGGTACATCCTAAAATGTACCATAAGGGTTTTAATTGGAAGGGACTCTGGGAGTGCTAAATATACGTGGGTTAGGGGTGCAAATTACTTGTCTTGCCTTGGGTGCTGACAACCCACGCTACGAAAAGTTTTACTGTCAGGGGTCCCTACAACTTGGAAAATTGTATCAAGAGGTCACGGCACTAGGCAGGTTGAGAACCACTGGTTTAGATGGACGACCATGTCTTGCTAGGTTTGCAGTTGTGCCGTACTGTTGCATTTTCTGATGATTGAACAGTGCTTCGTGAAATGTTCAAATCTTGGGATATTTTTTTTATAACCTAACCCAGCTTTAGCCCCCTTTCACATTGAGGAGTTTTTCAGGCGGTACAGTGCTAAAAATAGCGCTGCTATCCCGCCTGAAAAACTCCTTCACTGCAGACTCAATGTGAAAGCCCGAGGGCTTTCACACTGAGGCGATGCGCTGGCGGGAGACAAAAAAATCTCCTGTCAGCAGCATCTTTGGAGCGGTGAGAGGAGCGGCATGTATACCGCTCCATCCCATTGAAAACAATGGGAAACCGCGGCAATACCACCGCAATGCGCCTCTATAGAGGTGCATTGCGGGCGGTATTAACCCTTTATCGGCCGCTAGCGGGGGTTAATACCGCACCGCTAGCGGCCGAATCCCGCGGCAATCCCGGCGGTATAGCGCCACTATTTTTAGCGGCGTTATACCGCCACCGCAGCTCCTGCCTCAGTCTGAAAGGGGCCTTAAACTTCTCCACAACTTTATCCCTGGCCTCTCTTGCATGTTCCTTGGCCTTCATGATGCTGTTTGTTCACTAAGGTTCTCTAACAAAACCTCTGAGAGATTCACAGAACATCTGCATTTATACTGAGATTAAATTACACACAGGTGGACTCTATTAGGTGACTTCTAAAGGCAATCGGTTCCACTTTTAGTTGGGGGTACTGTAGCAGAGTATGCCACAAATGCACGCCACACTTTTCACATATTTATTTATAAAAAAACTTTGAAAACCATTTATCATTTTCCTTCCACTTCACAATTATGTTCCACTTTGTGTTGGTCTATCACATAAAATCACATAAAATCTAAAATCTACTCTAATTTACTTTTTGGTTGTAACACGACAAAATGTGGAAAATTTCAAGGGGTATGAATACTTTTTCAAGGCACTGTATATACATCTTATTTACAAAGGTTAGTCAGCGTAGGTGCTAGGAGAGGATTGAACCTTTTTCAGATTAGTTAGGCTAGGTTTCCACTTTTGCGACCTGAATGTCGCGTGATTTTGATGCGACTTGAAGCAATGCCTATGTATTCTTGAGGTCTATGGATCTCAAGTCGCATCAAAGTAGGACCAAAGTAGTGCAGGGACTACTCTAAAGTTGCTGCGACTTGAAGTCACACAGATATGACGGGTCCTCATTCGAAATCATGAGGTACGACTTGTCATGCGACTTTGCAGTCCCAGGTCGCACTAGTGGAAACGTAGCCTAAAGCTTTGTACACACAATCATATAATCATAAGTGTCAAACTTTTGTCCGAAGGACGTGTGCCTGGATTTTATCTTGCTTACAAACAGCACACATTTGTCGGCCAACAAACTCGAAAGTAGTGACATACTATGTGGTTTTTCAGCTCTTGAGCGACACCCTTTGGGCATCTTCTGCTAATGTTGTGTTTGGTGAGCACTGATTCCGAGCATGCGTGATTGTACTTTGGACTTTTGTCTGACGGACTTGTGTACACACGGTTGAAAAATCTAAAACAGACCATTGTCCGCGGAAAATTTTAAAACCTGCCATCCAACATTTTTTTCCTACGGAAAATTTGACAGCAATTGTCTGATGGAGCTTACAAATGGTCGGATTTTAAGCCAACAGTCTGTCAACACACAATTCCTACCGGAAATTCCAATGGTGTGTATGAGGCTTTAGGGCCCTTTCACACAGGCTGTCCGATCAGGTCCACCTGTTAGTTTTCAGGCAGACCTGATCACACCCTCCAGTCTCCCCTATGGAGTGGCGGATGTCAGCTGAAACCCGCTGCCATCTGATCCTGCCCACAAAAAACAGACGGATAGTGGTCCTATTTTTGATCCGTCCAGCAGATCGGATTGGATGAAAACGGGCAGGCGATCTGATTTCCCCATAGAGGAGAGATGGACTGTGTCTGTGTCCGCTCTGCACAGTGGAGCAGACACGGACCTGTCATCTGCTGTCTCAGTGGGGCGACCCCCCTGCTGAACAAGTGTAATCCGCTGTATGGAGCCGCCCGTGTGATAGGGGCCTTAGGGTTACCCTGGAATTTAACCTCTTCCCTACCGAGTCATAGTAAAATGATGTCGGCAGGGACCTTTCGTACTTTAGACTGGACGTCATATGACGTCCTTGCTTTTCCGGCCGCTAGGGGGCACGCACGCGATCCCGCCGCATTGCTCGGGACCCAGTGCGCGTGCCCATCGGCCGCGATGTCCGCCGGGCACCCGTGATTGCCCGCAATCACGGCAGGACCAAGGATCTGTGTGTGTAAACACACAGATCCATGTCCTGTCAGCGGTGAGGAGACCGATGTGTGTTACCAGTACAGAGGAACACACATCAATCTCCTCCCCTTGTGAGTCCCCTCCTCTTACAGTTAGAACACACTTTAGGGAACATATTTAACCACTTAAGGACCGCCTCCTGCACATATACGTCGGCAGAATGGCACGGCTGGGCACAGGCACGTACCTGTACGTCCTCTTTAAGTGCCCAGCCGCAGGCGCGCGCCTGCGACCCGGTCCTAAGCTCTGTGACCTTGGACCCCATCGCCGCCGGAGTCCCGCGATCAGTCCCCGGAGCTGAAGAACGGGGAGAGCTGTGTTACACACAGCTCTCCCCGTTCTTCAGCTCCGGGGACAGTTCTTCACTGTGGCACTGTCATTGATCGTCTGTTCCCCGATATAGGGAAAGACGATCAATAACGTCACACGTCCAGCCCTCCCCCCCACAGTTAGAAACACATATGAGGTCACACTTAACCCCTTTCAGCGCCCCCTAGTGGTTAACTCCCAAACTGCAATTGCCATTTTCACAGTAAACAATGCATTTTTATAAAAAATGTTGCTGTGAAAATGACAATGGTCCCAAAAATGTGTCAAAATTGTCCGCCATAATGTCGCAGTCACGAAAAAAAATCGCTGATCGCCGCCATTAGTAGTAAAAAAAAAAAAAAAATTATAAAAATGCAATAAAACTATCCCCTATTTTGTAAACGCTATAAATTTTGCGCAAACCAATCGATAAACGCTTATTGCGATTTTTTTTTACCAAAAATAGGTAGAAGAATACGTATCGGCCTAAATCGAGGAAAAAATATGTTTTTTTATATATTTTTGGGGGGATATTTATTACAGCAAAAAGTAAAAAATATTGTTTTTTTTTCAAAATTGTCGCTCTATTTTTGTTTATAGCACAAAAAATAAAAACCGCAGAGGTGATCAAATACCACCAAAAGAAAGCTCTATTTGTGGGGAAAAAAGGACGCCAATTTTGTTTGGGAGCCACGTTGCATGGCCGCGCAATTGTCAGTTAAATCGACGCAGTGCCGAATCGCAAAAACTGGCCAGGTCCTTTACCTGCATTTTGGTCCGGGTCTTAAGTGGTTAAACCCTTCAGCGCCCCCTAGTGTTAACCCCTTCCCTGCCAGTCACATTTACACAGTAATCAGTGCAGTTTTATAGCACTAATTGCTGTGTAAATGTGAATGGTCCCAAAAATGTGTCAAAAGTGTCCGATATGTGCGCCGCAAAGTCACAATACAAATCGCAGATCGCCGCCATTACTAGTAAAAAAAATAAAAATGGCATAATTCTATTCCCTATTTTGTAGACGCTAGAACTTTTGCGCAAACCGATCAAATACGATTATTGCGATTTTTTTTTAACCAGAAATATGTAGAAGAATACGTATCGGTCTAAACTGAGGGAAAAAAAACGTTTTTTTTAAAAAAAAAAAATGATATTTATTAAATCAAAAAGTAAAAGATATTTGTTTTTTTTCCAAAATGTTCACTCTTCTTTTGTTTGTAGCGCAAAAAAAAAAAAGCAGGAGGTGATCAAATGCCACCAAAAGAAAGCTCTATTTGTGGGAAAAAAAGGGCGTCAATTTTGTTTGGGAGCCACGTCGCACGACCGCGCAATTGTCATTCAAATTGCGACAGCGCTGAAAACGAAAAATTGGTCTGGGCAGGAAGGGGGTGAAAATGCCCTGTATTGAAGTGGTTAACCACTTCCAGACCTGCGCACGACGATGTACGTCCTCTTTTTAAAGATGGATATCTCGGTAACGGCAGCAGCTGCTGCCACAAATGAGGTATCCATCTTTAGTGTGCGCGGTCCGGTACACGATAACGGCGGTCTCCGCGGCGCATTCGCCGCGAGATCGCCGTTATCGGTGGCGGGAGAGGGCACCCGCGCCCTCCGCCGCTTACCGGAGCCGGCGGTAGCGGCGGAGGAGATCGGGTGCGTTCGGCTGCTGACTGGGGACGAGACTGAAGGAAGAATCTCCTTCGCCCGTCCCCATAGCTCAGCTGGGCAGAAGTGACGTCAAAACGTCAGTCCCGACCAGCCTCTTAAAGAAACTTTTTTTTTTTTGTCATTTGAAAAAATTACAGTTTCAATTTTTTTTTTGTTTTCTTGCATTTTAGTCTAATTATGAGATCTGAGGTCTTTTTGATGCTTTTTTCTATTACAAGGGATGTTTACATTCCTTATAATAGAAATAAAAGTGATCAAATTATTATTATTTTTTTTTCAGTGTAAAAAGTAATAAAATAAATACAAATAAATAAGAAAACAAAAAAAAATATTTTTAAAGCGCCCCGTCCCAACGAGCTCGCGCGCAGAAGCGCCCGCATATGAAAACGGTGTTCAAATCACACAAGTGAGGTATCACCGCGATCGTTAGAGCGAGAGCAATAATTCTAGCCATAGAGCTACTCTGTAGCTCAAAAAATGCAACCTATAGAATTTTTTAAACGTCGCCTATCGAGATTTTTAAGGGTAAACGTTTGACGCCATGCCACGAGCAGGCGCAATTTTTAAGCGTGACATGTTGGGTATCATTTTACTCGGCGTAACATTATCTTTCACAATATATAAAAAAATTGGGCCAAATTTATTGTTGTCTTATTTTTTTAATTAAAAAAAGTGATTTTTTTTCAAAAAAAGTGCGCTTGTAAGACCGCTGCGCAAATACGGTGTGACAAAAAGTATTGCAATGACCACTATTTTATTCTCTAGGGTGTTAGAAAAAAATATATATAATGTTTGGGGGTTTTAAGTAATTTTCTAGCAGAAAAAAATGTTTTAGTCTTGCAAACACCAATTCTGAAAAACACCTAAGGTCTGGAAGTGGTTAAAGCACGTCGGAAGGAAATTAACTTCACCTAGCAATGGCTTAGGACCTCAGAAGCATCTCGAACTGATGTCATCAACACAAGTCCTTGGACTGGCCATGCTGAAATTTACCCTGAAGTGGAAACCTTCTATTAGTATCCCCATAATATATATGCTCCCTGCAACCACCTGTTCTGGGTTTATAATCTCCCTCTGGTTTCATTTTGCATTGTTGTTGTTTTTAACAGAAAAGTATTACATTGTTTAACTATAGCAACTAATCCTCCCTATTCAATAATTAGACTCGAAATGTTCTTCTTACCCTTACTTCATACATAACCACCTATCGGCAGCCATGTTGTACAACACGCGGTGGGTGGAGACTACTTCCGCACACTAGTCTCTGAACACCGCAGAATGTAGGCGCACGGGACGCCGATAGGTTGCAGACGTCACGTGAGCAGTGTTGCCCTGCTGTGATTGGCTGAATGTTGCGAGGCTTGGCGCCGCGGTGAATAGCGAGGAGCGATTTGTCAGGTGAGCGCGGAGATAGAAGAGAGCGGAGGTAATGTAAGTACTTGTGAGGGCTCACAGGGTGACTTCTGTTCCAGGGGTCTGAGACATTTTGTTTAGTCTGAGGTGCAGCTTCTTCAGCATGGGCCTAGAATTTTTGGAACACCTTGTGTCTATTATTAGTTTCTTGCCAATAGCTTGGCTGACCTGGCTTCTAGGCCTTGAGCCCCTAATGAGGAATTTCACTACCTCCACGTTTCCCTAAATAAGTGTGAATAGTGAACACAATACACCATATGTGATTAAACTTTAAATAGAAATATACAAAGATAAGCAATTAAAATACTCAATAATATCATATTATACACAATGTATATGGCGCCAACAGTTTACGCATTGCTTTACAATGTACTGTATAGGGGGGACAGTACAATTACAGTAAAGTTCAATACAAAAGGTACTGGATTATTATATATATATATATATATTTTTTATGTATTTTAATTGCTTCACGTGTGTATGTTTCTATTTGATGTTCACAATTAGAGATGTCCTCGGGTGTGACAGTTGGAATACACACAACCGTAAGGGCCCTTTCACACAGAGCGGATCAGTAATGATCTGCTCCGTGTGTGTCCGTACAGCTCAGCGGGGATCCTCCGTAAAATCTCTGCTGAGCTGGCAGCTGACAAGGCGGTCCCCGCACACTGTGCAGGGACAGCCCTGTGTTTCCTCCGCTCTCCCCTATGGGGGATCCGACGAACACGGACCGTATGTCCGTGTTCATCCGATCCGGCAGACGGAAGAAAAATAGGATTTCTTCTGTCCGCAAATGCGGATCTTTGCGGAGGCGGACATATTACGGGTGTCAGCGGATGTTCATCCGCTGACACCCGTAATCACATAGGGACCCATGTATGTCCCGTTTTCATCCGCAAATGGACGGATGAAAATGCGGACATACGGTCCGTACATGTGAAAGGGCCCTAAAGCAACAAGTGCACTTCCTTTTAAATGTCCTATAAATAACTGAATAGTGACCACAATACGCTGATTCTAAATAGAGATGAGCTTTGGCGTGCTTGAAATCCCACATGCCCAATTCTGTCACGAACCTGACAGTGCACACGTAGGGTTGCCACCTCATCCCTTTACGCCGGGTTCACACTGTTGCGAATTGGATGCAAGATCCCCGCCCAATACGCAATAGCAGGAGAATGTGAATGGCTCTCTTTGGAGCCGGTTCACGTATCTCCGATGCGGCTCTGGTGCGAATTTGCACAGGAGCCCTGTGCGTTTTTGGGCCGTTTTAGGTCTGAATTCAGCCCAAAATTTGGTCTGAAATCGGACTTGAAACGGTGAACCAGGATGCACTGGTCAATGCGGTTCCCAGCAGGGGACATTAGGTGTGAATGGAGCCTTAAACCAAAACCCATACTAATTAAACAGGTTCTGAGGCTAATTTAATGCAGATAAAGCACCAAGTGAGTTTAATTACCACCTTAATCAGCCACATATCCTGTGTAATTAATGTGTTTGGTTTTAAAGGGATGAGGTAACAACCCTATACACACGACTAATCACAGGCAGTCAGACATTTTCCGATCTGTGCATCTTCAAACTGGGAAATGTCTCACTGCCTGTGATTAGCCGTGTGCAGTGTCTGCTTCTTGGCTGGATTGGGCCTGTGGGATTTCGAACCTGCCCAAGCCCATCTCTATTCACAATCAGTTTATTGTCACTGTTCAGTTATTTATTTATATGACATTTAATCACTTGCCAACCTATAACTGCAGCAGGTTGGCTCAGCTGCTCAAATCGCTGTAGGTGTACGCCGGGTTCATACACAGCTATTTTTGCTGCACCCATTGGCCAGCGGAGGAGCCAATCAGTGGATCCGGCGGACTTGATGGCTGCCTGCGATCATTTCCTGCAGTGACAAACAGGGATCTGCAATAGTAAACAAGGCAGATCTCAGTTCTGACAGGGTATGACACAAAGATCCTGTCTTTCTATTATACAGGAGGATGGATCTATGTGTTGTACCAGGCAGCCCATCCCCCATACAGTTAGAACACACCGTGAGTGAACACGTTTAACCTCTTGATCGCCCCTAATGTTAACCCCTTCCTTGCCAGTGCCATTAGTGCAATGTCAGTGCATATTTTTAACACTGATCACTGTAATAATGGCACTGGTTACCAAATAAAGTGTCAAAAATGTCAGGTGTCCAGTCTGCCCGTCACAATCTCAGTCCCGTTAAAAATCAAGATCACCGCCATTACTAGTAAAAAATAAAAATGCCATAAATTCCCTATTTTGTAGACGCTATAACTTTTGCACAAACCAATCAATATATACGCTTATTGATATTTTTGGTAAATTTTTTTTAGCAGAATACAAATTGGCCCAAATTGATGAAGAAATTAGATGTAAAAAAAAAATAAATAAAACATTTAAATTATCGGGTGTGTTTTATAGCAGAACATAAAATATTGTTATTTTTTTCAAAATTGAGTTGATCAAATACCACAAAAAAAGATCTATTTGTGGGTAAAAAAAAAAAAAACGTAAATTTTGTAGAGAGAGAGAGAGAGAGACTCTGACTCTCTCTCTGTTTAGTATCCAGGGGTTCACTCAGCACAAAAATACTTCTATGATTGTTACTGAGCCAATTGCTTTTTATGGGTTCAGGTAGGCAAGCTCCACCCAGGGCCACTATGTGTCCCTACGCCTGCAGCCATCTCGAATTTGTGACGAGGATATCCTAAGAGGTTACGAGACAAAGGACATGCCCTTCTCGTCTGATGGGGCTGAGTATGACAAAAAAAAAATTCAATTTATCGGGGTATAGCGCGCACCCCTAAAGTTGCCCGAATTCCTGTGGAAAAAAGATGTTTTGGTGTCTTGCGCGGCGGCCTCGTCGGGTCTGGCGTCTGTCTGCGGCTTTTGGTGTCCTCTTCGTCGGGTTTGGCGTCCTTCTGCGGCTTCGGGTGTCTTCGTCAGGTCCGGCATCCATCTGCGGCTTCGGGTGTCCTCTTCGTCGAGTGCAGCGTCCTCGCGTCCTCCCCGCTCGTTTCCCGCGCTGAGTTTGAATACTGCGCCGACATATACCGAGCGCAGTACACGTGTATCGTCGGGCAGGCTCGGCAACTCTCGCGCTGACGTCCTATACGCTCAGGACGTCAGCGCGAGAGGCGCCGAGACTGCCCGAAGATACACGAGTGTACTGCGCTCGGTATATGCCGGCGCAGTATTCAAACTCGTGGCGGGAAAGCGGGTATCCGCGTATACCACGCACCCACAATTTTGCCCTGATTTTCAGGGCAAAATAGTGCGCGGTATACGCCGATAAATACAGTATATTGAGGCATTCCACGAGCGGACACAATTTTGAAGCGTGACATGTTGGGTATGAATTTACTCGGCGTAACATTATCTTTCATAATATTAAAAAAAAATGGGGATAACTTTACTGTTGTCTTATTTTTTAATTAAAAAACGTGTATTTTTTTCCCAAAAAAGTGCGCTTGTAAGACCGCTGCGCAAATACGGCGTGACAGAAAGTATTGCAACTAGGGTTGTCCCGATACTGGTATCGATACCGATACTAGTATCGGGACCGATACCGAGTATTTGCGATAGTACTTGTACTCGCGCAAATACTCCCGATGCCTGATAGAATACTTTTTTTTTTTTCCCCCGAGTGCGGGTGGAGAGGGGGCGGAGAGCGGAGCAGAGCAGTCCTCGTATGGGGGAGAGGACTGCACTTTGATACGACGGGTGACCTGTCTGTCAAAGTTTCTGGGCAAGGGGGAGGGGCTATACATGACGGCGCGGCGGGGAAACACACAGCTATTCAAGTGCAAATGACAGCTGTTGTGTAACCCCAGTTCATAGTAACTAGATGTCGGAGGGGGGTGGGGGGATTGACTTGGCTTTGTCTTAGGGGACACAAGGCTGCATTAGGGACATGGCTGAATTTAGGGACACAAGGCTGCATTAGGGACATGGCTGAATTTAGGGACACAAGGCTGCATTTGGGACATGGCTGAATTTAGGTACACAAGGCTGCATTAGGGACATGGCTGAATTTAGGGACACAAGGCTGCATTAGGGACACGGCTGCATTTAGGGACACGGCTGAATTTAGGGACACGGCTGAATTTAGGGACACGGCTGAATTTAGGGACACGGCTGAATTTAGGGACACGGCTGAATTTAGGGACACGGGGCTGCATTTGGGGACACGTGGCTGCATTTAAAAAAAAGTATCGGTATTGGCGAGTACATGGAAAAAAAGTATCTGTACTTGTACTCGGTCCTAAAAAAGTGGTATCGGGACAACCCTAATTGCAACAATCGCCATTTTATTCTCTAGGGTGTTGGGATAAAAAATATATA